>NC_051862.1:83236357-83596982 GCF_015732765.1 Culex quinquefasciatus
AATTGAAGCACGGGGATTTTCACCGCGCGCGCGGGGTGAAGTCGTTGGAGATATCGTCCGGAACAGACGAGATGCTTTTGCCGTCTTTCTGACGAAACTTCGTCGCGTGCCCTTTAACCGCAGAGTTGAGCGCGTTGCGAGCTCGCGAAAAGGAAATTTAATTTTCAATCTACTATTGGCCCTGGCGAATAGAAGCAGCAGTCAGAAGGGCTGCCCCGTGTCTAGTCTAGGAACGGGGAAGGAAATATCTCGTTTCTCAATCACCGGAGAGATATCGAGAGTGGTTTTGTGGGACTTTTTTTACGGCTGTCGGCTGGTGTAGGAAGGATTCGGCGGACAACGATCCTGAAAAGATTGGGCACGGAAAAATTTGGAAGTTTACCAAAACGACTTCTTTTACTTAAAAGACAATTACTAAGGCTAGACTAAACCAATCAAGCTTATATTTTGGCAGAAGATGTATAAGACTGTTAGCTACAAGTTGTCGAGTCGGTTTTGCAACAAATTGAAACGATTACGAGATATCTCAATTTTACTTGACAAAAAAAAGTGTTGACCTTCGGCCTTAACCCTAAAAGGATCTTTAAGATACGCGCTTTTATTTAACAAAATCAAGTCTTCTAGATGCACCCTGAAGGTCAATCTATCTAAATGCCCTTACACGGAGAAAAAACCGTTCTGGATTTCATGAACAAATGTGCATGTCAACGCGTACTTGCGCTGTTCATGAAATCGTGAACTTTTTCATGATATCATGAAGAAAATAACACGATATCGTACGCTATAGTCCATGAAATCGCGTACTGAATGTTATGTCAGAAAAAGCTTTCTGACAAAAAGTTTGTGTTTGAATTACTACGCCACCTACCTGTGAACTTAGATTGGGCTAGGAAGCTTTCTAACATTTCATGCACTCACACTAGTGCAACGCAGTCTTTTATTTAAGTGTGGAGCGATACGAGGTTTGACATGTTCAAACTGGTTTCTAATGATCAATTCACTTATTGGCGAAGCCCATACTTTCTTATTATAATACGGTGATGGTATTTTTTTACAGTATAGTAGATTGAAGATAAATGGGAAAAGTTAATCAACAGAATTTAAAAAAAAATATGTAGGTAATTATGTTACACATGACCAATGTGACAAAGAACTTTACCAAACGTATTGCACTAGAAATCAAGAAGAACGATTACGCTTGTTTTTTAAAATGGATTTTATATTATTTCTTCAAGAATTAACTTCGCGGCTTTTCTTGACAGCTCATTCCAAGGGGACCATAGTTGATCCATCGTAAAATGTTGTCTTGTCGTTTTTTGCATTAAGGGTGCACAGCAACCAAGGAAGTTGTTGTCTTCTTATTCTAAAATTGTTGAACTTACGGACCCAATCTTAAAATAATTTGATTGTAAAAATTTACAACTTTTGTTGTAAATCGTTAAGCTTAGGGGATGAATACAAAAATAAATCGAAAGTTCCCGTAGTTTTGAAGATACTAAAATGTCTGTGACAAAATCTGGGTGCAAAAGCTTTGGTTGATGTGCACCGTTAAAATGAAAAAA
The DNA here is from genome assembly GCF_015732765.1 of Culex quinquefasciatus. NCBI lineage: Eukaryota > Metazoa > Arthropoda > Insecta > Diptera > Culicidae > Culex > Culex quinquefasciatus. The sequence continues at coordinate 83,237,920 of NC_051862.1, forward strand.
GTGATCAAAAATGGATTTAGATCGAGTTTTTTTTTATCGTTGTAAATAAAAATTGACCAGATTCAGCAATAAAGCTTATTTTTCTGAGTATAAAGACCGTTTTTACGACCACAAATTGTTTAAAATAGATTTTCAGAACAATTTTGAGAAATTTATTTCTCGGCCTTTCTAAACAGAAATTTTCTTACTTGACAGCTCGTTCCAAGTGGACCATAGTTAATCCATCGAACAAATGGTGTTTTGTTAATAGGGTCCTAAAGCCACATGTAAATTTTTATCTACAACGGTAAAAACACGATTAAAGATTAAGGAGCGTTCTTTTATTACGTAACGCGAAAAATCGTACTTTAGACCCTCCCCTCGTAACAAAATTTCCATACAAATTTTAAAAATTTTGTATGGAGCGTAACACGGCCTCCAACCCCCTCCCCCTACTGCGTTACGTAATAAAAGAACGCTCCCTTATGTCTAATCTTTTTTTCATTTTATTGCAAAAATAACAAGACAACATTTCACCATGGATCAACTATGGTCCCCTTGGAACGAGCTGTCAGGTATAATGCTTTCTGTCAAGAAGGGCCGCGATATTTTTTCATTTTAATGCAAAAATAACAAGACAACATTTCACGATGGATCAACTATCATCCCCGTGGAACGAGCTGTCTAATGTACGTTCGTTTGAGCTGTCAAAGCGTTTTTTGAAGAAACTCGCGCTAGTTCGGCACGAGTTCTGCCGCCATCTTGGAACTGAAACTCTAGTGCCACACTCGATATTTTTTCAGTTTCATGCGAGTTCTACGCACACTGACGTTCGTTTGAACCAAAATGGGCACCGACGAGAGCGGCACTCAGTGCCGCACCGGATCTTCAAACAGACGTACCAATAGTTGATCCATCGAAAAAATGTTGTCTTGAGAATTTATTTTTTTTGCATTAAAATAAAGAAAAGTTATCAGAAATGGGGTTTAAACGTGTTTTTAACCGTTGTACACACATATTTACATTGTGCTTAAGTTCCCTATTGGGTCTTAAAATTAAACTAAAATTTGTGATATTATTTATTGTTCACAACGATAAAACTTATTTTTATGAGACCGCAAAGGATTTAATATGGATTTTTATTTAATAAAAAAAAATATAACTTCGCGACCCTTCTTAACAGAAAATATCCTATTTGACAGCTTGTTTCAAGGGAACCATAGCCAATTGATCGAAAAATGTTGTCATGTCAATATATTTGTTTGCATTAAAATAAAAAAAGGACCCCATTCAAGCGTAACTTTTGGGCCGAATTCATTTTTTTTTTTCAATTAATAAAGTGCGATATTAAGTGCATTAAACAAGTGATCAGATATAATTTGAGCGTTTTCCTACCGTTGCACATAAAAATTTACATGAGTTTTAGGACCCTATTGAATTAAAATTTGGTCTAAAAATAATGCTATTATTCAACTAATACTTAACCTTTATTTACATTCGACAGTTTTTGCAAAAAAAAAATCTAATTGTTAAGCAAAATCAAATCGTCACGTAATATCTGAATGGTTCTCCATTTCTGCGTCGCGTTATCTTTGCGCGTTCCCATTAAAAGCTCTGACGACGCAGTAGACGTCACCAATCAACAAAACAAGTTCAGACGTGTAAATTTCCTCAAATTTTCTGCTGAAGGGGACCGTTTTTTTAAATTTTGGCCATTGTTGGATCCGGAATATTCAAGATTCACCGAATTTTGGTAAGTTAAATTGTCATTTGAGCATTTCTATGACTGACCAATGAATATTTCCTACAGGAAGGAACCACTCTCAGTCATCGAGTCGTGAAAGTACCCGGCAGAAGAATCATGAACTTCCGTTGTTCCAGATTATGTACTTACACGGCCGCCCGGTTGAGGAACCGGTCGATAATCAACGGAATCGTGAGACCAAGGTGGACAAACAGCAAAGCAGCTGGAAAGTTTCGGTGGATATTTCTGGTTGAAAGTGTGTGCAAACTGCCTAAGTTTCGAGTTCCGGCTCATGGATCTGGTAGTGGCCACTCACTGCCGGGAGATTTTACCCGAGTGGACGGAGGAATCTGGCAAACAACTAAAATTTCAAGTGTAATATTTACGAATTGTGACATGTTATTATCAGTAATATTGTGAATAAAGTTGAATATTTTTTTCTCAGCAAAAAAAAAACCTTGAAAACTAATTCGTTTCATGGCAATCAGAAAGCTTTATGCTTACATTACCCACCGCCAGATGGCGGGTCAAAAGCTTCGAGTTACAGTCGTGATCGATATTCAGATGGCGCTGTTACCATTACATAAAGCTGGAAGCTTAAAAGCTGAAAGCTTTATCGATTTTAAAAGCTTGGCTGCGTGAACAAGTGTGCACGATTTGCATTTAGTTCATGGAAAGTGTTCATGGTACGTTTTCGTACCGTAGAAATCGCGTTGTTCCCAAATTCGTGGTACGTTGTTCACGTATTTCGGAACGGTTTTTTCTCCGTGTAAATACAGTCTGTTAGGTAACCTCCACCAGAAGCGCCCTTTTTGAACGCCCCTTTTTCGCACCAAATTTCACCATGCCCAAAGTGCATCCAAAACCCCGCAAAATGAGGGTCTCTCTGGTGCTCGTAAAATTGATCCCTGCGCCAGGGTAATAAGGCAAATGAAAATTCATTGTACACACGAGAGAAAGAAAAAAGGGGCGCCATTTTTTTTCCACTTCTTGCTGGGGAAAAGCCCCCAAGCCCATGATTTATGGCGCCCTCGTCGTCGTACGCAGATGAATTTCTCCAACCGCTGTTGGTGCGGAAATCAATAGCTCGGCACTTCCACCGAGTGGGGGGGAGGGGATGTCCGAATCACCCCAGATGGGTTCCGAAATCGGAGAGCAACCTCAAAGAATAAATATCTGGGATGTCCCTCAAGCTTTTCAATAAGCCCGAAAGTGAGAGGACAACAGTGACAGAAAAAAAACCTCCAAGATCTCGTATGGTTCCCGAGAGACGTCATAAAATATTTGTGTGTGTGTCACAGATAGTTCGTTTTCATGTCCTCGTGCCGGGACATGCACAGAAAACTCTAGAAAAAGCTATTCTTGGACAAACTGCATCTATCTCGTCGTCGTCTTGGTTGGTTTGTGTCCTTTCTGGTATCACTTTCAACCCCGTACGTGGACAAAGGCGCCCCCTTACCCCCACCGCAATCAACTGTGAACTCAGAGTGGAAAAATGGAGGGAAAACGAAACGCCACACGGTATTATGATACAATTTTCATGTTTTCCTTGCTGCTTAATAAATAAGCAAATGTTTGCCCTTATCCGAGAAAACTGTCCTGGCGTAACACGAACACACACACACGTGCACTTGGTTGGTTACAGAATGCTGCATGATGTAATATGTAAGACCTGAGGGGGGTCGTTCTAGGGCCAAGATTGTGAGAACGTTACAAGTTGGATAACCTGGCCGTCCCAAACAGTTTGTCACAGAGTGTGATTTTCGAGTTGATACTGACACTGCAGCAGTGTCGGATTACGTCGACACCGAGAGTGTGTGGGATTCGGTTTGTCATGACACCAGGATATTAGATGGATTTTCTTTTTTGGTTTGGTGAAAAGTGCTTTAGTGACCATTTCAAGTTGAAGGGTTTATTTTGTTTGGAATGAATCGGTTGAGCAACAGTTAGACTGTAATAAACTGAGGCAGTGTTGTGTCTTATGATTATATTAAACTGTTTCGACAGTTTTCTGACAAAATTGTTTCAAAAATATTACCAAAAGCAGCAAAAACTCAAATTCTTATCAACTGTGGTAATTATCCCAAATCCGATTACCATTTAAATATTACATGATCAATTTACTTAAAATATCTACAAGATAAAAAATCGTTGCTTAGCTCAATTTTCATAAATCTGATAAAACAATTACAAAAACTATTAATTCAACTGTGGTAAACTTAAGATCTAGTTAAAATCATTTAAACAAAAATCACATCATAACATTGATGCAAACTATATCTTAGAATATGTTTCAAATAATATTCTAAAGATCAATAATCAACTGTGACACTCCTCTTTCAAAAGTATCTATCAACTATAACGAAACGCAAATTAGTGAACTGTGGTAAACATTCAATTCCTATGTATTGGTGCGTTGACAACTAATTGAATTCATCTACAAGGAAAAACAATCGCATTTCATTCATTTTTTTCAATATTGGTGTCAAAAATATGGTTTACGTAAAATCAGCTTATTTTCCATGGAGAAGACATAAAATCATAATGTTGAACTAAGAAAATATGGAAAAAAAATCCAAAATGTAAAATTTTACCGTTTTTATGGAACCGGAGTTGCATTCCGATCAACTGTGGTAAAATGAGAAATGTTATTATTCTGATTCAAAAAGTATTTTTAATAAGTGTTTTTCACTTGAGTTATTCTAGTAGAATTTTATCATAATATAGGTGAAATACCTTCAAAAATAATCAACTGTGGTAGATATAAGTAAACTATAAGGTTCTCTTAATTATTTCATTTATTGACAGTGATGTTGTCTTCTTTTCACATAAAATGTGCAACAACTTTTGACGAGATTTACACACTTAATTAAATGTGAAAATAATCAACTGCGTTGCGATTGACATCATTGAATAAGCTAGATATTTGCATAAAACATGCTAATTTAGTTGCAAAAGTGACAAATACGTGATACTTTTAGCGAAACCTCATCATCCGATCGAACTCCCATTTGGGCAATCTTCAATTCAAAACTTTTCATTTATATGCTTTCTCACTCTACCGAACGTAGTCCACAGCTGATGACACGCTCCCGGAAACCGGAAGTCGTCCTCCCGTTATCCCGGAACGACACGGTAGTTCCCAAATGTGTGCCCAACTCCATGCACCCCACAAAAACATCATTATTTTAACGATGTTTTTCACCCAAAAACTCGAAATCGTCATCACACTCCCTGGCTCATAGCTCTACAAGTTCGAACCCCTCGGATAGAACCATTACCATTTTCACGTGCCAAGAACTGCTGCTGCGGGGGGGGGGGAGTGCTCCATAAAAAATAACTACACGAGACTGAGTCGTCGTCGAGCACATGAATAGGCCCCGTTTGCAGAACTTTCCAGAAGTGGCGAAATATTGCTTTCTTGATAGCGCCAACGATTATTGGCCCCGTCGACGATGATGCCAACGAGAAAGCCAATAACACGCGCGCGTTATTTGCTGTATCGATAGCGCTTTTCAAAGCGAGTAAAGTGTGACTTGGGCCGGAAAAGTGGTGGCAGCTTTGCCACCCAGATTGGATTATCCCCCCTCATGTCGGATTTGAAGTAATGTCCTCGCTTACCGAATAGAAAATGTCGGGAAAAGCGGTATCAAAAAGTGCAAAATCAACACGAAATGTCATCCAGAGAGAAGCAATTGCTGAGCTGTCTGCCTAAGGGAAAGGGGGGTTTCTTCCTGGTGCAGTGCAGTAAATTAGCCATTTCAGTTTGATTTTTCCATTAAAGGGCGGAAATTACTGGCCCGGAGAGGTTGACACCCTCTCTCCCGGACTTGGCGACGAGTCGGTCAACTCGAGCGAAATGCAATTAAAACGTTTTGGACAACTGTCGAACGGTGACAGGTTGCTTGAAATTTCGGTGGGGAGGGGGTGAAAGCAGTTTTTTCTGTGCAATGAGTTCGCAATCAACTGTGGTAATATGTTTAATTGTTCAGATGGATGGATGACGTTCAAATTTAAGACTCTTTCATAGACATTGCCATAAAATTGCTTCAAAATACTTGAATTTTTCAGAACAGAAGAATCATAAAAACTAACTTAATCCACCTATGTGGTAGGTGCCTTCCTCACTCTCTACAAACAGTGGCTGACATGAAGGGACAAAAACATTTGAACACAAATTTCATCTATTTATTTAGATCCGGAATAAAAAAGTACACAAATATCACTGAAGTGGTCATAGACAGGGTTGCCCGAACATCGATGTTTTGGACAAATTGGAAAGGTCTTTCAATTACTTATCCAACGATGGGTCGATTGATAGATCCGGATATATTTTACATACATTTAAGTGAGATCTGGCTTCAAAAAGATACATTAATATCACTTAAGTGGTAATAACTCAAGACAGGGTTGCCAGATTATCAATGTTTTGGACTGGTTGGAAAGGTTTTTCGATTACCTAAACAACGATGAGTCGGATGATAGATTCGGACATAGTTTACATGCATATAAATGAGATCCGGCTTTAAAATGGTACATAAATATCACTCAAGTGGTCAGAACTTGAGACAGAGTTGTCAGATCATCAATGTTTTGGACTCGCTGGAAAAGTCTTTCAATTACCTAACCAACGATGGGTCGGATAATGGATCCGGACATAGTTTATGTACATCTAAGTGAGAAATGGCATCAAAAAAGTACAAATATATCACTAAAGTGGTCATAACTCGTGACATGATTGCCAGATCATCAATGTTTTGGATTCATTGGAAAGGTCTTTTGATTACCTAACCAACGATGGGTTGGTTGATAAATTTGGAAATAGTTTACATACATTTAGGTGAGATTCGGATACTTGTGAAAACACATTTTTATACATAACTTTTGAACTACTTATCGAAACTTCAAACCATTCAATAGCGACGTATGGGACCCTAAACCGAGTCTGCACTGAGTACAAATTTTGGTCACACACATACACACATACTTTTGTTCAGTTTTCGATTCGGAGTCGATAGGTATACATGAAGGTGGGTCTACGATGTTCTGAAAGAAGTTCATTTTCCAAGCAGGATTATAGCGTTACCTCAGGTGAGGAAGGCAAAACCAACTGTGCTACTGCAAAGTTCTAGAAATAGAAAAGATGTTTTTATTATTTAAACCTCATTCTCTTGAACATTCGAGAAAAAGATGTTTTAAGAGTCAACTGTGGCCCTGATTTAAGAATAGATTCTTCAAATGTCAATTTCAGCAAACAACAATTGATAATCGATTTGAATACTCACAATGACTTATATACATAATTATAAGTAAACAGCAACTGTACTTTGTAAAATCAACTGTGGTCCCACGGATCGAGCTTTAAATTAAGATACCTTCTGCCAAGATAGGCCCCAATTTTTTTTTTTTTTTTATGTGAACCTATTTTGTGTGCTCGTTGAATTTGTAATTGTGTTCAGAAAAATTACCTAAACTTTAGCCCATACACACCAATTTCTCATAACTGAATTCAGTTTAATTTATTGAAATCTGCACTAGTGAAATTTTCAGTAAATGAAAACTTACTGAAATTTCAGCAAACTTTGACAGCTTCATACAAATTTTAACTGAAGTTCAGCGAAAAACTAACTGGGAATTTCAGTAGTGCAGTTTTCAGTAAGTATTAACTGAAAACGAAAATCACAATTTGCTGTGTACTGAATATCGCAATCAACTGTGACATTGACATTGAACAATACTAAAAGCAAAATTAAAAGTGATTTATTTTTTAATATTTTAATGATCATCTGTGGCAATCTACCGCATGTAGTTTATATACATATCTGTTTATGAAAGAAAAACCACATTTTGAATGATCAACTGTGGTAGACCACCGCAATACGAGTTTTTCTGTAGAAATTTAAACTGAAAACTTTGCGTAAAATTATGCGCTTAGAAAAAAATATCCGACACAAATTCAACGATTCAAAAGATCTACTGTGGTAATGACAGAAAAGTTCGCAGTTAACTGTGTTAGAGTGAGTCTGCACTACTAAAAGACTTCCATGTTTATGATTTACAGAAATCTAAAAATCTGAAAGTGTAACATGGATTTAAACTTGCTATTTTTTTTAATTTCTCGATATGTATAAATTGGAATTACAGATCAACTGTGGCGAAAACGATATGTTATCTGCGTTATAAATTCATTGACGAAAATCTTGATTTGAAATGCATCAACTGTGGTAAAACCTTGTTGGTCAAAATGCAATTATAACCATTCGGTCCTGTCGAAGCCTGACCGTTTCAAACCTGCGTCCCCAAACACTTTAACCGTTTGAATGTCCCACTCGAAATAATCGGTCTGGACACCACCGCTCTTCCACTATCATAAACAAATCTCTGCGGTTTCGAGCCACCGTAATATCAAAGCCCTCTTTCGGGTTAAACCGAGGGCACTTCCTGAACACCAAATCCACCGCCGCCGCCGACGCCACCCACCCACGCCAAGATAATCATCATTACCCGACCACATCACGTTTGCTGCCAACACGCTCGATATTTTCCATGGCCGGAGCAGACCACAAAATTACCATTCCGTGCCCTGGACGGAACACTCGGACCGGGCAAACCCATGTGTTTTCGGTGAGCCATCGAGCGGTTCCATTCCCAGGTCATAAAACACAAATGGAGTTGAAGAAAACTTTTGAAACACACACACATAACCTCTGCAGCTCTGGATCCAGTTTGTTGCAATTTTGTGGTCAACTGTGGACTTTTTGTGGAGAAGGGGTAGGGTTGGTCGGGGGTGAGCAATATAGTTTTAGCGCTGGTTACGAATCCGCTCACAACTGTTTCAAATGAGAATTTGTGTTTGCGTTTGTGTTCTCTGATGTGGAGAAGCAGTGTTTATGAGAAAAGTTTCCCCGGGGAGAGTCAAGTGGATTTGATGGTGGGAGAGTGCAGTTTTGGTGCAAGGTTTGACGCGCCAATGAAATGCCAAATGAATGTTCGAGTGTTGAAAGTTTCTCCTCACAATGTTGCACTTTTCGCTTTAAACTATTCCTATTTTTGCTGGAAATTTCAATATTGTGATCAAACCCTAAATAACTTGCTAACTTATTTTGTGAAAAACGTCTCTTTTCCAATACAAAAGTCCTCATCTCAAAGTTGAAGAAAAACCCTCCCACCCACTTGAACATCTGAAGCACCTCCCACTCCTTATCCTCAAACCACCGCCCCGCATCATCTTACGTCTCTAAGCTAATTTATGGGACAACCTTTTAAATTTGTGTCTCATTTTTCTCGCCACGAGACGAGACGACACTAACCATTACACGCACACCACAGTCTCTGGTGTCAGCCAGCTGCCGCACCACAAGGCTGGCTGGCCGCAAGGACTGGGGAGGAGAAAGCGTACCCCCCTCGGGAAAATACCAGTAGGGGGTGATTATGGGCCACTGAGCCTCGGCTTTCAACCGCTGCGCGGCCCGTGTCCGCCTGACGGATGGTGGTTTGGTGGGTGGCAGGCAGTGATGGGAATTTTTTTTGGAATTTGGTTTTGTACTTTGCAATATTTGTCAAAGAAAAAACTAAATTTTATATTAAGACTGGTTTAATTTGATCTATCTCAAACTCATCTAAAATTGTTCAATATAATGTTTATAAATTTGTTCAAAAGATTTACTTAATTGTTCACCGTTTGTCCCTGATAAAAATGACTATTTTAAGCTTTTTTTGGGTTCATTTTAATTATTTTTTTCATTTTATAATTTTCGATAGCCACAGTCCAGTTCAATATTTTTAATTCAGAATTCCGAAATTTATTCTGAGATTGATAAGATCAATAATTCAGGTCAAGCATTTCTAATATTCTTGTTCCAAACTTTAAACCAAAATCCAACCAAAAACTGTCATAATTTTTGGTTTTCTAGTCTCTAAAATAAGTTTAACCACAATATTTTTTTAAACAAGTTTCTAAAAACAAATTTTGAATACAATTTGTTCATTATTAAATCACAATTACTATCTAAAAGTTCTTCAAAAATTTATTTATTTGTCAATGTTGAAAAGTGTAAATTGCGAAAATGTGAATACTTATTTTTCACAGCTTGGGTTTGATTATTTTTTTTGTTTCTTGGAGTTCACGTTGTCCTTGTTTTTCATTCATATTCTTTTTTTTATGTCAAAATAAGTATGCAGTAATGTTTGAAATATCCCAGATTATTTTTGACACACTTTATTGCACCTTAAAATCTATATCTTTTGTATTATACACCCATAAAGTTGATGATATCAATTTGTTATGCAACTGCAACCGTTAGTTTTTAGAAAAAAATTGACGAAAAAAACAAACTTTTTGCCGTGTGCACATCGAAAATTTAACCAAATTAAAATGATTTTTGAACTGCCCAATGCATGCTAAAATAGTAGTTTTTGCAATTCCGTCGTGAAACTACTTACTTTTCCTGTCATTCTTGAACGACGAAATAGCCTACTTTTCTGTACCAAAAATAACAGAATCGAATAGCAACACTTTTCAAAATAAATGCTGAAAAGTTCTACTTTTCAGCACTGAAATGGGTTTCAGAACTTTTTAGCACTTGTTTCGAAAAGTAACACTTTTCAAGAAAAATTTGATTCAAACGATTTATTGATAAAATACATGCAAATTTGACATAAAATTTCACTCAATGGGTGTTTTTCGGAACTGCAAAAAATGTTGTATAGAACTCGTTGCAAAACTTGATTTTTTCAACACTCTTCGTATTTATCCAACTCGGTGAACCTCGTTGGATAAATGTACGACTCGTGCTAAAAAAATCCTCTTTTTGCAACTTGTTGCATAAACTACTATTATGCAACAAGTTGCAAAAAGAGGATTTTTTCAGCACGAGTCGTACATTTATCCAACGAGGTTCATCAAGTTTAATAAATACGACGAGTGCTGAAAAAATCAAATTTTGCAACGAGTTTCATACAACATTTTATGCATTTCAGAAAAACACCCATTGAGTGAAATTATAAGGCAAATGTTCATGTATTTGGCAATAAATTGTTTGAATCAAAAAAATTTTGAAAAGTATTACTGTTCGAAAAAAAGTGCTGAAAAGTTCAACTTTTTAGCACCCATTTCAGTATTGCAAGTGTTGAAAAGTGTTGCTTATCGATTCTGTTATTTTTTGGTACAGAAAAGAAGGCTATTTCGTCGTTCAAAAAAGACAGGAAAAGTAAGTGGTTTCACGAAGGAATTGCAAAATAGTAGTTTATGCAACAAGTTGCAAAAAGAGGATTTTTTCAGCACGAGTCGTACATTTATCCAACGAGGTTCACCGATTTGGATAAATACGAAGAGTGCTGAAAAAATCAAGTTTTGCAACGAGTTCCATAAAACATTTTTTGCAATTCCGAAAAACACCCATTGAGTGAAATTTTATGTCAAATTTTCATGTATTTTGTCAATAAATCGTTTAAATCAAAAAAATGTTGAAAAGTGTTACTTTTCGAAACAAGTGCTGAAAAGTTCAACTTTTCATCACCCATTTCAGTGCTGAAAAGTAGAACTTTTCAGCATTTATTTTGAAAAGTGTTGCTATTCGATTCCGTTTTTTTTTTGGTACAGAAAAGTAGGCTATTTCGTCGTTCAAGAATGACAGGAAAAGTAAGTAGTTTCACGACGGAATTGCAAAAATGATATTTTTTGCCCCCTGATTTTTCGAGAAAATTTGGAAAGGGTGACGAAAACTTTAATTAAAATGTGTACCAGCCTAAATAAAAATATTTTTTTTCGCATTACCAAAAATGCTCAGAATGACTCGTGAACACGAAAAAAAATCGAAAAAATTAGGACAATAGAGGATTAATTGATAACTACAAAGTGTTATATAAAACTATTTTTTTATTCGAATAGAATAATCTTAACGTTGAAATTTTGTTGAAATAAAAAATAATAAAATACAAAAAGTGTTTAATGTAGACTGCTTTCATTTTTTTCGGATTTTGACAATGTTTCTTTACCCACACGAAACTTCTAGTACAAGATTGATGATTAAATTTTTAGTCTGATTTTATATTAAAATTAATACGAATCAATTTCAAAGCTATTACAAAAATAAAAAGCCGAAAAAAAATTATCGAAAAAAGCAAACAAAACAAACTTAATGTTTTCTGGAAAATTGATTCAGCATAATTAAGAAAACTTAAATTTTTTGGTGTCTTTCTGTAAGCTGCGAAACATGTCTAAACATGTTTTTTTTCTTTTTTATTTTTTTTTTTTGCTTTATTAATCAATTGGTTAGAATTGGTATTGGAATTGGTATTACCTTCCATCGGATGAGGAAGTAAAATGTCGGTCCCGGCCTTGGTTGTTGTTAGGTCGTTAAGTCATTCCAGGTGTAGGAGTCGTCTCCATGCCATAAGTACAAACAACACACCAAACCAAGCCTACTCCGGTGGAATCGCTGGCGGCGGTTGGACGCACAATCCAAAGGTCGTCAGTTCAAACACTGGGGTGGAAGGTTCCTTGGAGTAAAAGAGGTTTGGGTGCTCTCCCCATTCAAGCCTTCGGACTCCTAGGTTCGAGCAGAAACTTGCAATAGAGACCACAAAAGACCCGGGGGTCGTTAATGTGGATGGTTTGATTTGATTTTTTTTTTTTGGTATTGGAAGTCTCTAAAATTTGTTACAAATTAATGTATTTTCAGAAATGAAACCTTGAGACAATAAACTAAACAGAAAAACCAACACTTTAACTGAGTATTGAAAAACCTACACACAAAAAATATTTCCGAATGTTACATCATTTATGATGTAACACTTTTGCACGTCATTAAACATTTAAATTTAAATGCAATTTGATGTAAATTTGCAACAAATTATACGTAAAAACATAAATTTACGTGTGATTCAACCGTTTACATCGAATCTCACGTTTACATCAAATGAATTTACATGTAATTCACTTTTTCCGTGTCGAGTAAATTCACATATTTTTTTCTGTGTAGAATTAAAACTATCAATACAATCCAGTTATAGAATATTCTGTATGATGGTGAACTGAGAACTTAATAAAAACTATTTTTGAAGTTGTTTTTGTTTGTAAAATTCTGGATTAAAAAAAATACCCGAAAATATTCACGGATGTGAATTCTTTTGAAGGTTTATTTTAAAATGATTTTATTTTTCATATATATTTCTGTTTCTGTTGTTTCAGTTTAAAATGACTTTTTGATCAAATATGTAAAAAAGTAAAGTGATTGAAACAATACAATGCCTGTCTGTGTGGATCAATCGGACCGTGCACTGGACTAACAATCCAGAGGTCGCTGGTTCGAATCCCGAGGCGGACGCAAAAAATTCTAAGTGTAAATATAGGTAGTCGGTGCCCTCTCCCCGTGCCATACCTTCACACTTCGGAGACCCGGGAGGCGGAGTCTTGTCGCAAAAAGAACGATACACACCTGTGGAACCGTTGACGAAACCGCAAGGTTTAAGAGGGTCACATCATAAGGTGTTACGTCGATTCCGTTTTCCGCTTATTTTAGTGTATTTGGATTCATTTTAACTCATTTAATGAACAGATTTAATAGACAGATTTAATATCTAATGTTATGAAATATATTTCAATAAGCTTGATGTTTTTTTTAGGGTAACTAATCAAAAGGATGTAACCTTGCTTGAAAAGCTTGCGTTGTATTGAAAGTTTACTTAAGATTTAGTTTCAAATAAAGAATTTTGGTTTTTCTCTATTTGATATATTTTCCCAGTTTTGAACTATTAATTAAAAATAAGGTATTGAATAAAAAACAACCAAAACAAATATGCAAATTTGTCACTTTCTCAGCCCTGTCCCTCCCGCCATCCCGTAGTCAATGTGACGTTGATGGAATGGTGCAAAAGTTGAGGGCCTGCTCCCGGTCCCGGTCCTTTTCCCATTCGATCCCCTAATGGACCTCCAGAGATGGCTCCCGGGAAAGCTTTGCAACGGAACTCTCGTCCACCGCGTGCTCGACAGAAGAAAAAAAAACACGACAGAGAGATAGAGAGAGAGAGGGAAAGGAAAGAGACTGATGATTGTCATAATCATAATGATAATGAATTTTGGTTTTATTTCACCGCGGACCAGCCCAGCACCACGGGGCTCACTTTCCCCTTAAGGTTGTTGGGGTGGGGGTGTTGCGAAAGTACCAGTGTGTGTACGTTTGGGTTTTATTTTATTTTTCCATTAGCTTTATTCGGCCGGTTTGGCGTGTTATTTTTCCCGGGTTTTGGGTGGGAGGGTTTTCCACTATGTTGTGTTGCCCGTTTTTTTTCCTCCAACTTCCTCCTTCCGAGTCTCGGAAAAGCACTCTCTCCCCCCAGCATCCCATGCACAAACAAACATTCACTGCTTCGCAGTGAGATGAAAGGTAATAAAATCAACCCATAAGCCGGAAAAGCGCTCTTTTTCGCGTGACGCCTTTTCACGGGCGCGGTAATGAATTGCGTTAATCCAAACAACACCCCACTCTCGGAGGGAAAACAAGATCAAGCTGTTGATTACGACTTTGGTGTAATTTGAAACAATACTCGCGAAAGGTTTTGAAAATTATGATACTTTGCCTGGGAGAGGTACGACAAGTTTTAATTAATTCTTCATAAATAAGTTGTTACGCTTTTTACGGCTCGGAGTTGGACATTTTTTTTCGCGATTTCCGAGCAGGTGGAAAGTGTGAGTAGATTCAAATTTGAATGGAGAAGAAAGCATAATCGAGAATTTTCAAAATGTTTTCAAACATTGCTTACATTTTGTGTTCACCCTAAACCACAGTTAATTCGATAATGTCGTTAGAAATGAAATCCACAATAAAATACGTGTTGATAACAATACTTATAACATAAATTATATTCGAACAATTCGGATACTATTAAAGCAAAAAACACATAAGAGCAATTCCAGTCCAAAACAAGAATTTTTAGGTACTTTTTTTCGACCCTCTCCAATTTCAATGAAACTTTGTAGACATCCTACACAGAAAAAAATCAATTCTCGAAACCGTGAAGTCAGTTCACGATTATGAGAACCACGAAGGAATATATTCACGTTTATGGTGCAAATGCACCATACTCATGAATAAATTCCTTCGTGGATCTCACATTCGTGAACTTAATTCACTATTACGGGAATTGATTTTTTTCTGTGTACGCTTATGTAAGCCATTTTTGTGTAAATAGAGCCAGTTTCACTCGATTATGTCATTTGAGAAGGGCGTAAGTGTTTTAAATATTTTCTATTTCGTATATTAAATATTGCTGTATCTAGAAGCCGTTGCATGCAATGAAAAAAAACACGCGACGTTTATGAGATTTTTTGATTTTTAAGTTTTAAAGTCAAATCTGGAAATGAGCCCACGATTTTTTTTTATCGTTTAAAATGTAAAAAGATGTTACAAAAAGACTCACGGAAAAGGCAGGATGGAGCAACTCACCTAAAAAAATACCAAAATCATTCAATCGTGGGCTCATCTTCAAATTTGACTTAAAAAAACTTAAAAATCAAAAAATCTAATAACAGTCGCGTGTTGTTTCAAACACAAGACATTCTAACACAATTTTTCATTTTTGCCTTGAGCTAGAATGTAAGTGCTGAATTTTTATTTCAGCTTTTTTAAAGTTTACAAAGAAACCCTTTAAATTGCAAATAATAGATTTATATTTTTTAGAAAATTTTACATTGATTTTTCCTTTTTAAATTATTAAATTTTCCATCAATTTTTAATTTTTTAAAACAAATTAAAAATGTTTTGCATATTTTTCATGGGTATACATTTTTTGAATCATTTTCCAGAGTATTCGAATTGGTTTTTGATCTATCAACAACTTTTAAAAACATGTTTTTTTTATATAAGAAATAAAATCCTTAAAAATTAGACCAAAATTTTGGACTTTGTAAAACTATTGTTATTGTAGAAGTGACAGAATGTCCAACAATAGAATTGTTTTTAGTTGAGTATTTTTGTGTAAATTTATATATTTTTTTATATATATTTGGTGTACATTTAAGACTTGGCAACGATGGCAGTTTATTTAATGTACCGTCAGTGGGGGTGACTATTGGCCAAAAAACGATACACCACTCATAATTTCTTAATAACAAAAACAATTTAATCAAAATCAATAATCTTTTAAGGTAGAATTATTTTTGGATAGTTTACTAACATTTTCCCAAAATATGGTGGAATTTGATGAACTCTACCTTAAATGCCAATCGTTTGAATCTTACCCCTTACAGGGGGTGACATTGGGTCAAATACAACGATATGGTAAAAGCAAGTCATCCAACAGTGTTTTTTGTTCAAGGGAATCGTATTGACATGCTACAATGTTTGAAGTTGATATTTTCAAACGTTTGTGTAGTTTTCGAGCAATTCCAACAAAAATATTAGAAAAATGATTTTTCGAGAGATCATTTTTGGTCAAAAACTTACCTCAACTTTAGACAGCTGCCAAAATAACAGGATTTGTTCTAGGAACGAGATTTTTCAGCGAAGTCATCTTAAGATGTCTCCTACACAACCATTTTTAAAGAATTTAATTTCATTGAGAAGAACCTGAGAAACTGTCAAATCAAGATCAAGATCTGTGTTTCATCTGTATCATGTTGAATTCCTAGCCATAGAAAACCTTTTTAACAGCAGACTTTAGCATTTTGATCATATTAAAGAAAAATTCTGTTACTAGGGGAACAGCATCTAATTCCAGCGTGCCTCTAATGTTGGCAGGTCAGAACTTTGACATTTCAACTGAACTCGAGTGATAAATAGCTCAAAAAGAAGTGAGCAAGCATGTGTCTATAAAAAGTTTTGCAAAATTAGTTGTTTAAATAATCAGCACATTGGGTGGAGTTAGGAGCGAGTGCTTAACCTGCCAAGCATACGAGAATTTCCCCTAAATTGTGATTTTTTTAAATACAATATTTTTAAAAAAAATTCGGTCTACCCCTATATTCGTGATTTTAGAGATCAAAAAATCTGTTTATTATTTTTTTTGTATATCAGGCAGGGCTACTTGGCAACCCTGTCTCAAGTTATAAACATTTTAAAGATATTCTGGAAACACTGCTAAGATAAATTGATATTTTTGAAAAATAAGAATGGTCGAAAGTTTCTGCCTGACAGTACCATAGTTTTGAAACCTCAAATTAAAGTTTTTATTTTTCTTTGATTTTGTCACTTTCACCTGCTGGGACGTCAAATTTCCACCAGTTTCCAGCACCGACACGAAATTAGTCTTATGATGATTATTTATCGTGTTTATGCACTCTAATTTGTACCAAAGTCGTCGTCGTCATTTCGTTTTGCGCTCGGCTTTTTTACGAGTGCGAAATAAAACACCTTTTATTTGCGTTCGCATTAATTTTTCCAGCATGTCGTCGCGTCTCACACCTTGGGCAGCAAAAAAAAAAAGCTCACCAGGTTTTTGGTCGTCGGTGACGAACAAAACTTTTTATTGGCACCTCCTCCAATAAAAAGTGAACTTTTCGGTGGCGAGGTGTAAAAATAACCCGGGAAAAAAGTCGAACACGAGCCTGTCATAATAAAAGTAAAAATGTTCGGGATGAAGCAAGTTTTATTAGGCACTCGTGTCACAACATATAAACTGCAGTGTTCCGAGTAGCAAGGGGGCAAACGGGAAAAAGGTTTTTCCTCCCGTGATGGTTCGCTCAAACCTTTTTTGGCCCACGTGGTGATCGAAACGAAATTGCTCGAATAAAAAGCCCAACCCGGCAAAAGACGATTTCCACGGGCAAAGGCGATGCCAAATGGAGCAATTCAGGAGCAGCTCGAATCGTCCGGGTTGTTTTTTTTTTTGCTGGCTCGTTTTGCCCACTTTTATGCTGAAGGATTAATGCCACCATAAAGAATATAAATATGACAGTTATGAAGGTTTTCTTCTTCGAATTTATACCGGATATATTTGTTTTTTTTTTTTTTTTCTTTCGGGGTCTCACTCCTTTTTTTTGGCAACCCACCCCACAATGTGAGTGAAGAGGGAAAAGTGGAGTCTTTGTTTCGGAATTTATTGCAACATTCCGACGATGACGGTCCCGGGAATCGGACCCTTCCGGAACTTGGGCGAAAAGGGATATAAGAAGCTGATCGTTTTTTTTTTTGGGAAGGGGACAGGCGAGAAATTAATATTCTCAAGAAAGGGTACCGGAAACGAACTCAAACGATTCGTTTCAAATTGGAATGAAATCAAGATTATTTTCGAATTTCAAAACATCTTCAGCAGTTTCCCAAAAATAACAAACCTCTTCAACTCAACTTCATCAGAAACTATTTTTCATCATTCATAAATTAATGGTCCCCGTTTAAGCACATTTCCATGTACAGTTTTCCGGAAGTAATCACTTAAAAGGCAGTGCAGACCTCATCTAGCATCAACCTTCAGTTCAAAGCACTCATTGTGGATTTCTGGTGCGACCTCAGAGAGGGAAAATTGATAAACTTTTGCCCATTTCCCAGCTTTCCTTTCCTCCGTCAAATTTCCCTTATCAATTTTCCCGGGCAGCAGAATTGAACTGCAATCCCTCGGCTCTGCTCGTATTGAAACTGCAATAATTTTGCTTCCGTTTCGAACCTCAATTCAGCTTAAACTAGAACACATACAGAGATAGTTACGATTTCTACCAGCAAGATTTGTGCAATTAAATTTCAAACTTTAATTGGATGTAACTAAGTTAATTGAGCAGTATTATTGATTCAGGCGGAAAATTGCCAGCCGGTCCGACGTGAGCATCGGGTTTCCACCCCTCCTCCGGAGTTGCTCCAACTAACTAAATTTAGTATGTGTACGAGAGTGGTAGGTTGGAAACTTTGCGCCACGTGCCACATGCCTCGCTCGGAGGTGGATCATTAAGTACGAACTCTATGTGGACGTACTCTAGAAGTGGCTTCATCCCAGCTAGATCTCACCGATAAAGGATGAAAAAATAATAAATTCAGCTCTCCAACAAGGATCAGGTTGGTGTCGGAGCGGCACCACCGGAAGCAAGGACACAATTGTCCCCACCCCGTCCCCCCTAGATGCCTTCTCCGGGTCGCCTCCAAAATTGTCACTTATCAGGGGGCATAAATCAGGAGCCCACCACACACAAAGCGGAGAACATCAATTTATGCTCACTCTCTCTCGGTCTCGGCCTTATCGCGGCCGGAAGATCCGACAAACTCTCATTTTCGTCGTGGATTGTCGGAATGAGCCGAAAAACAGCTTAGGGCCCATTTGAGGCCATAAATCCGATCCCTAATGCTGGCTGTGCTTTCCTATTTGTGGACCAACCCACGAGAGGATGTTGCGCGGGATTATGCTATTAGCAGATTTCGGAATGGCCCGCCGGAAGTGTCACCTATCTGCGCGAAACAATTGTTCTTTTGAGGTATGCGATGGCGCTTAGTAGATGGTCGAAAGTGTACTTTGGCGTCAATTTATTAGAAAGCAATCAATCTTTGCGATCGTTTGAGGGAATCTTTGACATCAATGCCGTTATGTGAGAGAGTCGTTAAAAATCAAACATTCATAGCATAAATCGCCATTTTCAATTTATTCAAAAGTTTGTTTTGTCAAAATCCCCTTCCATCTTTGCTAAACTTTAAATAATTGACTCAATAATGTTTAAATTTTTATGAGCTTTTCATTGCATCCATTTTCTTTGTAGAGAGAATACAATAACAGTATGATTATACAGTGTACAAAAATATAGAAATGTTCAATTAACAGAATAAAAAAAACATTAGCTTTTGATGATTACACAACACATAACTTTAAAACAATAGTTTTGCCTTTTGAATCTAGGAATAATTTAAAAAAATCGATGAAAAATTCAACGAAATAACAAAAAAAGTTATACTAATAAAAACAAGGTATAATTGATAGGGAACCTCCATTTAAAACAAAACAAATTTCTTGCTGAAAATTTCTAAAATGCACAAAAGTAAACCCATTTTTTCTGAAAAATTTGGTGATTCTAACTTTTGAGTTCAATTATGTTTGAACAAAATGAATTGAATTAAAAAATCCAATTTATTTTTGTAAATTTAAGAATTCAAATATTTTTTTAAGAATAAAACAAGCCTTCATAGCTGGAGTTTTTTAAGATCAAATATGTCTAAACACAACCTTCATTTTATGCTTTTGGGGGTGTTTGGGGTTTAGGGACACTTCAAAAAACATGAAAATTTTGTTTTTTTTACCATTTAAAAAAAAATTTGCTATTATTGAGGCTTAACTCGAGGGGAAGCATGAAGATTGGAGTCCCCAGAAACACGTGCATTTTGAAAATATTATTGAAAAATTCAAGGTGCTCGTGTTTTCCGGGGAACTTAAACTTCATGCTTCCTCTCGAGTTGAGCATGCGCAGTCATTTTGGTTAATTTTTGTTGGTCAGTGTTATGAATCGAAATTTAATTCAATTTTTCCATTGCTTTTTGTTCTGACTCTGTAAAACGTGTTTTAAAAATTATTTGAAGATATTTCAAGATATCTGAAAATATTTTTTAATATTTTTGAAGATATTTAAAAATATTTTAAAATATTTAACGAAATTTGAAGATATTTGAAGATATTTGAAGATATTTGAAGATATTTGAAGATATTTGAAGATATTTGAAGATATTTGAAGATATTTGAAGATATTTGAAGATATTTGAAGGTATTTGAAGATATTTGAAGGTATTTGAAGATATTTGAAGGTATTTGAGGATGTTTGAAGATGTTTGAAGATATTTGAAGATATTTGAAGATATTTGAAGATATTTGATGAAATCTGATAGGTGTTTGTAAATATATCAAGGTATTTTAAGATATTTGGAGATGTAGTCATGCTTCGGTTTAGCACAGGGGATGCAAAACTGTAGCGTGCCTAATGCAAAAAATTAAAGTGTTTTGGAATCGGGATGATGGCAGTTACATGGAAATTGTCAAAAATACGCAATCCTCAAAATATTTGTTATTGCAATATGGGTATCAAATGATCGAGTTTTTCTCATTCATTTCGAATGTCAGACATTTTTTAAAAAACACTCCAAATTTTCAAAAAAAAACTACGAATTTCGAAAAGATACCCAAAATTTCAGTTTTTGCAATATTGCAATAATTTCAGCTTTTCACAATATGGGTATCAAATGATCGGATTTTTTTTTCATACATTTTGAATGTAATTACAAACCTTTTTTTTAAATAATCAAAATTTTCAAAAACAACGTAACGTAAAAAACACTCAAAATTTCAGTTGGGTAACAAATTATCGTAATTTATTCAAACATTTCGATTGTAACAAATTTTGAAACTTTGAAATTTTGAGTTTTTTTTTAGAAAATAGTAGATTTGTGAAAATTTTGAGTATTTTCGAAAAAAAATATTATAGCTTTCAAAATGTATTAAAATATTTCGATCATTTGATACCCATATTGTGAAAAACTGAAATTTTGAGCATTTTTGCAAAAATAGTTTGTTTTGTGAAAAATTTGAATACCGTAAACTGGGGTGACTTTGATAGCCCGGGGTGACTTTGATAGGTTTTTCAAATGCCCGTCAAATTAATATCTAAACATTTTTGAGAATTTTGAGTATGTAAGCATTAAGGGATAGCTTATTATCGAACATATATGCAAAAATGTGACTGTTACATTGGATGTATCAAAATTAGTGGCCAAATCAAATTTCTATCAATGTCACCCCGGGCTATCAAAGTCACCCCAGTTCACGGTATTTTCAAAAAATTGTGTTACAACTTTCGGAATGTAAGAAAAAATCCCAATCTGATATCCATTTAGTAAAAAACTAAAATTTTGAGTGTTTTTTTTTCAAAAAAAAAATGTTTTGTGAAAATTTTGAGTATTTCCAAAAAAATATACTTTATTCTAAATGTGTAAAAAAAATCCCAACCATTTGATACCCATATTGAAAAAAACTGAAACTTTGAGTAATTTTGTAGAAAATAGGTAGTTTTGTGATTTTTTCAGTATGTTTAAAAAATGTTGTTATTACTTTCGAAATGTATAAAAAAACGGTCATTTGATATGAGTAACTGAGAAAATATGAAATTTTTAGTATTTTTTCAAAAATACGCAGTTTTGTGAAAAATTTGAGTATTTTCAAAAAAAAGTTTTTTATTACTTTCGAAATGTATGACAAAATCCCGATCATTTGGTACCCATTTTGTAAAAAAAAAAAACAAAAATTTTAAGAATTTTTTTTTTCAAAAATACCTATTTTTGTGATTTTTTTGTTTTCCCGAAAAAAATATTACATTCGAAATGTATTGAAAAACACAATAATTTTGTATATTTGTTCGAGAAACATTGCATTTTTGAAAAACAGGAAAAATATGTATTTTGTGAAAATTTTCATGTAATTATAAGTTCAATCGATAGCTGACATCATCTCGATTCTAAAACACTTTAATTTATTTATGTTATTGTGATTTTTCACACGATTATAGTTAATTTCTCCCATATAGCCAACATCCTATAAGCTCCGTGCTTTAGTCAAGCACTAGGCCGTACTTAACCGAGGCAGCTGAAAGAATCAAAACCGGGGCAGTGCATAACCTTGGCATGACTGTACTTGGATATATATTTGAAATTAGTTTGAAAAAATATCAACATATTAAAACCTATTTGTATGTATTTGAACATTCTTGATCATTTGCAATTATTGAAACATTATTTAAGAACTTAAAAATAGAACTCTTACTTATTTCTTTTCAATGAAATTTAGTTAACATAAACACAAAATAATTAAAAACACAATATTGTGCCCTCTAAACATGATTTTCAAAGTTCAATAACAACACCATAAATTCCCCAAACCTTCGTGCTAACAACATGTAACTAATAAACCAACCTCCTTTTCTCCTCCAACTCTCTCCTTTCAACAGGGTCGCTGCAATCGTGAGAAGCCCCCGTGCAAATACTTCCACCCGCCCCAACATCTCAAGGACCAGCTGCTGATCAACGGCCGGAACCATCTCGCCCTCAAGAACGCCATCATGCAGCAGATGGGCATCTCGCCCGGCCAACCGGTCCTGCCCGGCCAAGTTCCCGCAGTGGTAAGTTGCATGCCTGGCCGGAATTTGTGGACTCTTTTTCGTTCATTTTGTGTATTTTGTTGTTTTTTTTCTGAAAGAATTAAGAAAGAAGGAGGAAAACTTGACCAAACCTCCCCCGGTTGAGGAAAAGCTCCCCCTTAAATTAGGCAGATCAACAAAAACAACAACTCAACTAGTCGAAAAAAGAGGAGTTGAAAAAAAAACAGACGAAACTCTTTAGTAGCCAAGCAAACCTTTCCCCGTGGGCAAAGAACAATAGCCGCGATGGGGGAGGGAAAAACAGAGTAATTAAGTTTCGTACTGGTTTTCCTTCGTCATGAGTTTTCTCTCTTGGTTTCGTTGTTTTTGTGTATGTTTCTTTTCCCGGAAAATCACGATCCCAACTCTTTTTTTTTTTCTCTCTCCGTGATTTTCATCTAATTTTCCGTATTGTTTTCCCCCCTTTTTCAATGATTGTTGCGCTTTTTAGCAGTTTTTTACTTTGTTTTTCTTTTCATTTAAAAGTTTTTCTTTTTCTTGTCGATTCATTGACGAGCCTAACCACACACACACACAACGGCGCAGAAACCCCTTAATTTCCGCCCAACCTCCCATTCAACGAATCTTGCTGCTCTTTCGCTGGCTGTCTGATGTGTCCTCTTGAGTTTCCCGCGCGCGCGCGCCCTCTGCCAACAACGCCTCAATTAAGCAAGAAAACTCCGCAAATTAAAGAGTCCTCAAAGCGTCGTCATTTGGGAAATTCTGCCTGCGAATACTTCAAGTGCGAGGTCTCTCGAGAAAATTTTCTGCGGGTGCACAATTAAAAGTTGATGTCCACTTAAAACAAGAGGCAACGGAAAAATCGAGGAAACAATTGTGGAAAAGTTTGGTCGCCTCTTGAAAGGGGAAAACTCGGACCAGGTGGAAACGGCAGCCAGTCAACACCTGGACGTTTTTTTGACACTTCAGTCTGTCGACGTGGCACACACTTGGGAGGCTTTTTACCAGGGGAAAAGGGGATTTTGACGACTTGATGAGTTTATTGCAGGAAAAGGGTTGTAATTGGAGAGTATCAGATAAAAGTATGGATAAAATATAAATAGTGTTCAATAAACTATTAATTTGATTCCAATTGGAACTTAACCTTTCATGAAAGTTTGTTCAGAGTAATATTTTTTTTGCATTTTTTACAAGTTGATATTTGATATTTGATGAAATCTGATAGGTGTTTGTAAATATATCAAGGTATTTTAAGATATTTGGAGATGCAGTCATGCCTCGGTTTAGCACAGGGGATGCAAAACCGTAGCGTGCATAATGCAAAAAATTAAAGTGTTTTGGAATCGGGATGATGGCAGCTATCCATTGTAGTTACAGTTACATGAAAATTTTCTCAAAAATACGCATTTTTTCAGTTTTTTGAAAATGAAATTTTTTACTCTGAAAAATCCTCAAAATATTTGTTATTGCAATATGGGTATCAAATGATCGAATTTTTCTCATTCATTTCGAATGTCAGACATTTTTTAAAAAACACTCCAAATTTTCAAAAAAAACCTTCAAATTTCGTAAAAATACTCAAAAATTTAAAAAATATTAAAATTGAAATAAAAAGCCATAGTCTCAACATTTGAATGCAAAAAGTGTTTAAAAATACATTTTGCACTAGTTCAGTTGTTTTACAATCATTAGTTTTCAAAAAAAAGTAAGATTTGACGACAACAAAAAAACTAGCGATAAAAAACTTTTTGCGATACTAAACATCGATAATTTTCAAAAATTCAAAAGATGTTTGAATCAACCTAAACATGCTTAAAATGATTATTCAATTCAATTCAATTAGTTTTTATTAGTAAATAATCAATTCACAATTTCGTAATTCTTATAACCTAATAGAGTTTTGGAGTACCTTTCAGCTATGATTTGTACTTTAGTTCATTTTGATGCAATTGGATATTCTAACAATGGATTTGTCAACAGAAGGAAAAATCATTAAAAAAAAACCTTCGAAATTTCTTAAAATGATTATAAACGCAGGAGAATGCATTTTAAATCAATTCCAGCTAATTGCACTTAAATTTCTATTGAAATTTTAAACTTTTTTGAAAATAATATTTTTTGCTCCCTGATTTTTTGGACCAATTTTAAATGGAGAGGAGGGGTGACAAAAACTTTAAATAAAATTTGTACAAGCCTGAGGGTACAAAAGATATAGAGATTGAGACAACATGTTATAACGTTTGCTTATGCATTTCTTATCAAATAAAGGCATTTTAATCTTTTAACGAATTTCGACATTTGGGGCTACAACCCGGAAAAGACGTAATTTTATTCCATAAATTCATAACTTTTTGCCAATGATTAAAGCATTTAGTAATACTTTTTGCCCAAAAAATATGGAAGTTGGGCTTGAAATGTGTAGCTAAATATTTTACTGATTAAATTCTGCATTTTTTTAACAAAGCTCACAAAAAATCATTCAAAAATGGTTTCACAAATTAGAAATCAAGAAAACAGTAATGTAAAAAAGCTTCCGATGCTGTTTTAAAAATTTCATTTATTGTCGTCTGACCCTGTTAAAAAAATATGTTCAACATTTTAAATTTTTAATAATAACTAGTTTGTGAATTAGAAAAAGTGAGTTAGAAAAGACAGTGATTCAAAAAAGACATTTTTGGTTTCTCAAAACAACTTAAAATAAAGAATAAATCTTACAAACTACACATGTTTCAGTGAATGAAATTTTTTATGGTTATGTATTTTTTCAAATCCAAGATCATCAAAAACAACAATTAGTTTTGTCAATTCTTCAAAAACAGAATTACACATACCAGCCACTAACAACTAAAATCCAACAAATATGTAAAAAGAAAATAAAATTCAAAAAGTTTTAACAATTAAACTTTTAAGAAATTATCGGATTATATCAATATTTTTTTTTCATTTTTAACACCAAGCTTTACTTTTGAAAAGATTTACAAATAGATAATTTTCCTAGATTTAGAGAGTAGGGGAAATATGCCCTTTCCAATCAAACACATATCTTTGTCATATGGAGAGTTTGATGCTCGATTAAAGCAACAGCACCGCCTCGAGTAAGCACGCAAATGTATGCCATTTACTGGCCAAAAAGATCAAATTGAATGCACTTTTGATCATATTTTCTATTTTGCAACATCAAAAAAACAAACGCGCCAAGTCTTTTGACGTTTGAATTTTGACGACCCATTCTAATCGAACAAAGGGTGGCCACCAACACCACCAGCAGCGCCTGTTGGAGTGAGCCAGTGATGCCAGGAAACTTTCGCTACAAAAACCACTTTTCGTGAGTGTTCGTTTGAAATTTCATCAATGTTGACAGCACTAAGCCGATCCAAAAGTGCGCTGGAAGTAAAAAACAAACTATGCTGAAAATAGGAAAATGGGCGTGGCCCAATGCATTCTCGGTTGATTAGAATACATTTTGGAAACATTTTTTTAAATGCTTGTAAAAGGAATAGAATAACATTTAGTAAAAGTGAAAATAAACAGAAATGTTCACAAAAAAATGCTCTACTCGTTGGTGTACTTGGTTTTAGTAAATTTCAAGGAACACTCCAGATTTTCCAGCATCATTCAAACACGATCGCTTATTAGGCTTAAAATGGGTATATTTCCCCTACATCGTTATATAACATTTTGAAAATATAAAAAAAGATAACCGAAAATTTTAATTATTCGGTCCAGAAAATCGGACTGGTTTTACAAGGAAAAATAAAGATTTTTTTTTCAGGAAGTTTTTTTTCAAATATTATGAACAACTTGTACAATAAAAAAAAAACCATGTAAAAACAAAAAAATATTTTGAAATTTTTACATTCGTAGATTGACTACAGTCCAAATTCTACCTTGCAGTTCATCACCCTTCACCGTCACAACTCTTCATAACATTCCAGGACACTTCACCAACAACAATGGTCCCCCAAGGTTTCCCTTCATTGACTAGCTCCGCAGTAATAATGAATGACGTGCCGCGCACTTGCTTCTACTGCACTTTCCAGCGCCACGTCAACTCTAGGTCCCCAAACACCTCCAGGGCGTTGAGTTGTTTCAAAATTGTCGTCCCCGTCACCAAATCTGTCGTCCCTCTTGTCAAAGTTTTTAAATTAACTTTTTTTCTCACTCTCATCCTTATTTTTTCCCCCCATTTCCCCTTTAACAAGTGGAGTTGAGAATTGTGGGCAAACTCCTCGAAATCCAAGTGCTTCCGCACTCCCAGCCAAGTTCGGCCTGTGTTAAACCTTAGCCGGGACATCAACCAGCGAGCACCCGAGGAATTTGCGGTCTTGGATGCCCTCCAGCGTTGAGGGTCGCCCCTTAACAGGCTTGTTGGCACTTTTTGAGTTTGAGTTCTCGCGCGCTGGAGGTGAGAAAAGTGTTGTTATTATTTAGCATGCAATTGCATTTCCGCCAGCTCGTCCCGCCGCGCGTAAAACGGCTCCCATTACTGGAAAATAATGGGCGGTTGAAAAGCTTGAGCTCCTTAATCTAGAACAGAGGGCGGGGGCGCACTCCACAGAAGAACGACAAAAAGCCTGCAGCTATTGCTAAGGTAGTGAAGAGCTTTACCTCTCCCCTCCTCTCAGGAAGGACTCCGGAAGGAAGGATGCAGTTACTAGTGATGTTGCACAGCTGCTGCTTTTTTCGTTTTGAGGATTTTGCCCGGAGGAAAAGAACCGCGCCGTGATTTTATAATTGAAGAGATGCCACGCTTTCTGGTTGAGTGCCCTGGGTAGAAGGAAAGACTGCCGCTTCTTGGAAACACTTTGCGCGCTTGAATAAGCTGCTTGGAGGATTATTCTCTCTAGGAACTCGACGCCAGTTTAATGGATTTTGTATTGTTGCTTATTTTGTAGGCTATTGTGAATAATTTATTGTTTTGTTTAAATATCACATCGAAAATTAAAAAAGAAATTTATAAAAATGTATCCATTTAAGAAGAAATGGATTTGGATATCATTTCCAACCCAATTTACAACATCTTACATTGACTAGTACAATAAGTTGCACATTAGTCTCGAATATCCTGACAGTGTTGCCAGACAATCAAATCTCTTAATTTTTCAAAAAAGTTTATCAAATTCTTTGGCAACACTGATTCCAGAAAATATTTTCTTTATTTGTTTCATGGGTTATCCTCCGCCTACTTCTATTCGATTTCCATTAAACTTTGCTCTAAGGGGTAGTTTTGATTTTAGTTAAAACTTCAAAAACTTCATAATAATCACTTTTTTGAGAAACTTTCTCGTATAATCCCTTATGTTTATGCATCAAAATTGTTGTTTTTGCTGATCTTCAACTTTGTAGAACATTGATATACACTAAACAGTACCCCCTAATTTGAAAATAAAAAAAAATGTTCCAATTGATCGAAAAAATACTTGTCTCGGTTATCACAGATTCAAAAAGAACATTAAAATTCCCATGAAATAACATGTCTCACGATTTTTAACAGTTGAGTAAAACGAAATGGTAGCGATTTCAAAACTACTTTTTATACGCCAAATTGTGCGTAAAATTTCACACAAAAGTCTTTTGCTATCTCCTCACGATTTCGAGCTACACATTGCTGAAAACTTGTCTTAGTAAAAATCCAGCAAAATGAAAGGGGTCGTACCGCCCCACCGTGACGAAAAATGGACCTCGGAATCGTAATCAGGGACCAAAATCACCTCTAAGAGCAAAGTTTCACAGAAATCGAAGAGGGGTTGGAGCAACTTTTTCCGATTTCGTGTGAGTAGACGGAGAATTACCTGCGTTTGACGTTATAAAATAGTGTTGCCAGAAATATTTTTTTCTGCCTCGAATTTATTTTCAAATATCTTTTCTACACTTAACAGTCAAATGATTTTGGATGAAATTGTTCAATAAGTAATTGCAACCTAAAAAAGTTTGGAAATTTCCACCAATACACAATATCTTATAAGGGATCATCCATAAACCACGTGGACACCTTAAGAGGGAGGGGGAGCGTAGGCAATTGTCCAAGCGCCATACAAAAAAGATTTCATTTGTATGGAAATTGTCTACGATGGGGGAGAGGGTTGAGATTTCCACGTGGTTTGTGGATGGTCCCTAACAGTATTGCCAAATATTTAAAAAATGTGACAAATTGATAAAAACTTCAAATAAAAATTCAACGATGACTGATTTTTTTTTCAAATTTCACTTATGTATTATTATCACACGACACTGTTGACAGATATGCAAACTTTATGACTTACTGGATATATTTTAACAAAAACAAGTGGTTTCGGAAATGTAATAAAACCAAATTCTGCTTCTAAAGCAATGAAAATTCCGCCATATTCAGGATATTTCAAAAGCGTTGCCAGATCAGCTGGATTATAAAGTCTTTTTCAACAAATTTAAAACATCACCTTCACTTTTACTTTGGCAGTTCTCGAGTTGTTTTGGCAGTGTTGTCAACTTTCCAATTTAAATACAACACGTTTTATTGCAATTACAACCCTTTTTGTACGTGACAAATTTTAATAGACAAGAAATCAACATATTTTTTCTCAATAGAATTGAATGTCCTCACACGTAGAAATTCAGCTGTCAGACATTAGAATTACCGAACTAAGAATCGCCAATTTAAAAAAAAACTCATAATTCGATTTTCATGGTTTTCAAATTGGGTTTTCAGAAATGCTTTCATTCAAAGAAGGAATTTCTATATGAAATTATTAGTCAAAGATTTAGGTAAATATTTTTTTCTTTGAAAAAGGAGTACCCCGTTTTCGCTTCAGAGCAATCATAATATATTTCAAATACATGTCTCTTTACCAAGCCTAACTAGCTTCAGTCTCACCTGCCAATATACTGATTCTACTGTAGGCAAACCAAGCTTGTTTCAATACTTTAGTTCAAACCGTTTCGTTTAGTAATTCCTCATAATTTATTTAACCAAAAAAACAGAAAGTAACACAAAAAAATATCTCAAAAACTCAAAACACCCCGCGGTTGCTAAACATTCAAACGTGTCTTCCCCCACCCCCTCTCCGCCCAACGATGTGCGCGGTCCAGAACGGAGCGACCACCGCGGTGCCGGCCACGGCCATCGGAATCCCGCCGGCCACGGCCGCCGCCCTAGGGTTCACGATCGCCTGGGGAACCGCCGGGGCCGCCACCCACCATCACCATCCACCACCGCCGTACACGACGTACGTCGTGAGTCACGGTGGCCACGGAACTCCCGGAACCGGCGGTGGCGGCGGCGGCGCTGGCCAGATTATGAACGGCCACTGCAGTCCAATCACGGCCGGAAGTCCGACGACCAGCTCCTGCCAGAGTCAGTCCAATCAGTCGTGCAACAGCCAGAACACCTGCCATACGTCCACCACTACCAACACAAACCATAACAATAACAACAACAACCACATCAGCGTTAATAACAACAGCCCCGGAAGCACCTGCAAAGTAATTACTAACCACTTTTCAAACCCAGTTATCCGAATCTCTGCTACCTGCTCCCCCTTCTTCCAACTCTTACTATCTCTCTCTCTCTCTTTGTGTATGGATCTTCAGCGCTACCATTTTGGTTAACTTATTTTTACTCATAAAGTCTTTCGTTTTTTTGTAAGTGTGTGTTGCCTTTTTGTTCACTGCCTGACGAGATTTCAGTGAAATCCGGCAGCACTGCTTTTGGCAGATCGCGAATGACACCTTGCATTACCTTGATCACGATCAAGGTCAATCAACCAGAAGGTAATGTAACGTCTCATGTATGAACTGTCAAACGCAGTGTTGCCAGTATTTACTGAAAATCAAATTTAGATTCTTTTTAGTCTTATTTTTGCTGAAACTTTTGATTTTCAAAAACAAACACCTTTAAAAACAACGCGGTTTTGTAGAGCCCAAGGAATGCGCGTGTGTGTGCCCCCTCGATGTGTACAAGCTTTGCCGATGCCAAGTCTCGCCAAGATCTTCCGAGTGTCGTAGTAGTTGGAATTGCTTTGCCCTGCCCCGGTTGAAACGGTTTCCGCCATGTCTGCCTGTCATTCGAAACGGTCGCATCCCCTTGTGTGATTTTCCGTATTTTTTTCGTTTGTTTTTGCCTGGCCCAACTATTTTCCGTGTAGACTCGGTGCTCTCTTCCAAGCTAAATTTGCTTAGATCAATAGTTGCCGTCAAGAGGGTGCACTTTGAGGTGCGCACATAAAATTTATGGTAATTTCCGTCCCGTTGTTAGTTTTCATGACCTGAACTTAGAAAACCCAACAAAAAAAAAAGAGAAAAAATACACTTTGGTTTTATTTTTGCCACTTTAGTTCGTCACTGTGAGTGCGCGCGTGTGTGGGTGCCTTTCTGTGTGTGTGTGGCCAGAGCTTTTCCCTTTTTTTCTTGATTTGACTTTTCCGTTCTTTTTTCGTATTCTGCGGCCATCAAATAAGAATTGCTTGAAAACCAACAAAAAAAGAATAGACTGGGGAAGCCAACCTCCAAACTAGAAAGCCAGCCCGAAGAGCTTAATTGCATTTTTATGTTAATGTTAAACCGCAATTTCCCACCACATTAGAAGAAAAAATGAGAAAAGATGGAACCACTGCCAAATGCAGTGACCATCACGCTAGCGGGAAATATAGAATTAAGGGGACGAGGTCACTTTCGGTCTTGCTGCTGCTTTTGATGGTGGTTTTTTAAATGAAAGAAAGTTCATTTTAGAAACTCATTTGCAATAAAATCAAACAAATAAATCGAATTGATCAAATGATTCAAATGATTCAAATGATTCAAATGGTTCAAATGATTCAAATGATTCAAATGATTCAAATGATTCAAATGATTCAAATGATTCAAATGATTCAAATGATTCAAATGATTCAAATGATTCAAATGATTCAAATGATTCAAATGATTCAAATGATTCAAATGATTCAAATGATTCAAATGATTCAAATGATTCAAATGATTCAAATGATTCAAATGATTCAAATGATTCAAATGATTCAAATGATTCAAATGATTCAAATGATTCAAATGATTCAAATGATTCAAATAATTCAAATGATTCAAATGATTCAAATGATTCAAATGATTCAAATGATTCAAATGATTCAAATGATTCAAATGATTCAAATGATTCAAATGATTCAAATGATTCAAATGATTCAAATGATTCAAATGATTCAAATGATTCAAATGATTCAAATGATTCAAATGATTCAAATGATTCAAATGATTCAAATGATTCAAATGATTCAAATAATTCAAATGATTCAAATGGTTCAAATGATTCAAATGATTTAAATGATTCAAATGATTCAAATGATTCAAATGATTCAAATGATTCAAATGATTCAAATGATTCAAATGATTCAAATGATTCAAATGATTCAAATGATTCAAATGATTCAAATGATTCAAATGATTCAAATGATTCAAATGATTCAAATGAATCAATGTCGACTTCAAAAACAAAATTTAAAAAAAATCAACTTGAATTGCTGCAGCAAGAACGACTTGTGACCTCTTCAACGAACTAGAAAATCCCGGAAAAATCCGCCCATATTCTTATGATAATCGTCCCCCTTCTCTTTTCTCTCTCTCTCTCCCTCCAACCGACACAGGCAACCAACCCGTACCTGGCCAGCATGCCAGCCAGCACGTACAGCCCGTACTTCCCGCCGGGGCACCTGATGCCGACGCTGCTCGGGCCCGCCGATCCGTCCCAGCTGGGCCCCGTCGTCCAGCAGGCCGTCGTGCCCCAGGCCCAGCAGAAGATTCCCCGCTCGGACAGGCTCGAGGTAAGACGGTCCCCGCGTCCAGAACTCTCGTGTTTGGGAACTGGAACGCACCCCTAAAGACTCCCCCAACAACAACAAAAAATACCCCCCTTTGAAATTGAACTGCCCCCCCATGTTTTTTGCCTTAGAAACATTATATAGTATTCTACCTTTACCTCTCTGTGTCTGTCTGTCTTTTCCCAATAAAAATAATGCAACAAAAAAAAAACAATAAAACGAACAAAAATGCTTGTCGTTTTATTCTGTTAATTGTTTAAATATTTACCTATTGAACGAACGCTTTATCTGTACAGAATTAAAAGTTTTCGCACCTCACTACCTTTTTTTGTTTTTTTTAAGTTTTACTTACTCTCTATAAATATGATTACCAAATATATATATGTACATTACCCTACTTTTTCCTGTTCTTCTGGATTGATACTCTTTAACTAAGCCAAAACGCTACTTTTGTACATGAATGGTTCTTCTTTCCAAACTTTTGTTTTCATCTGGCTGTGAATAGATTAAACGTTTATTTTAACATTCTTAGAGTAACGAACGCCTAATAATTCTCGACGGTGATTGCTGGAGGAACTTTCCGGACGTGAAAGGGCTTGAAAATTGAATAAAACTCGTTACAAGCCCTGAAGAAGGCGTCGCGTGAGCAGAAACGTCAAATTCAGCCCATCACTCTGGAAGGTTCCTCCAGCAATGCTTAAGTTACAAATAAAAAAAACAAACGCTGTAAATAATTTAGTTAAGTAATCTAGACCTATTGTACGATATACATGTTTATCTATCCATAAACAACCGCCTAAGACTTATAAACAAAAAAGCAAGTTTTCAATTAATTTTTATGGAATGAACTAGCCTAAGCTGAGTACTTAACCGAAACAAAACAACCGATGTTGACATTCAAACCAAGATCTAGCTGAAATAGTGACAGTTACCCGAAACAGCTACTGCTAGAGAAAAACCGCCAGCGCGCCAAAATGTTACCTCAAAACTGTCAGTGTCTTGCTGTTGCATCCCCCGAACACTTTTTTTCGGAGAAACCACACTTCTACTATTATTCTACTCTCGCTTTAGCGCACGAACTGTTGACATTTTCACTGTATCATTCTTCATTTTTGTCGTCTTTTGTTGTCTTTTTTAAGTTTAAGTTTCGTCATCAGCAGAAGTCTTTTTCAGAGATTAAGTCTTGACACGCTCGTTTGGAGCCCTCAAGAAGACTACATTTGGATCGAAACGTCAAGCAAAACTAGTAGTTGTCTTCATTGAATGACAAATTTATTTATTTTTTTTGCAAATGTGTTCAGCATTTAGGACATTTTCAAGAAAAAAAATTTGTTAAAACCCTCAAGAAGATTTTGTTTGAGCCGAAACGTCGTAAAAACAAAACTTATATCATTTTTTTCCATATCTTAAGTTTTGACTATTAGACATAACAGTTCGACTCTAGCTGATCATCTTACTTAAACAAAGGAGAAAAAAATATTGTTAAAGACCCTGAAGAAGACTTCAGGTGAATCGAAACGTAAAAAAAACAGAAATGCATTCATTATGTAGCAATTTTCTCTGAAATGTCGTGGCAATAAAATGTTGGTTCGAGATCCAAGCACAAACAAAATATGAAAAAAAAAACTTATTTCAAAAAAACTTTATTTCAGTTTTTCGAATATCAATCAAACTTATGTTTTGCTTGGACTTTTTAGGAAGTCTTCTACAGAGATTTTGGCATAAACAAAATAAATAAATGTCTTAGGAACCCTGAAGAAGACTTCGTGTGAGCCGAAACGTTGAACTTTTTTGTAATTTGTTTCAGTTGTCATCTTCACCATATTCGTTTATTCAAATCACAAAACAATTCCTGGAGCTGAACTTAAATGTGTTTCAAATGCATTTTTTCCCCTCTCAAAATCGTAGTTTAAATCGAACTCCACACCACAAATCATCGAACAAGGTTCGGCCAACCGAAACGTTTTACAGCCGCGCACCATGCGGTCGGCAAATGTCGTTCCAAACAGCTGAACATGCAAAATTGATGATCCCGTTTCGTACGGGTTTTCGAAACTCCACCAACACCCCTCGGAAACCCTCGCCCAAACAAAAAAGTTTAAATTAATCACTCAAATTGACATAATGTAGTGCAAATATTTCGAAAACTTGCGGCCAAAAGTGGTGGAAAAAATTAAACATTTTTTTTTCCAAACCCCCCAACCCGTTCCGTGAAGTTCTGATTTATTGATGTCCTCTCGCCGATGTCCGGAACGAGTGCGATGTTTATTTATAGGCCGAAATGAAAATCAAATTATGGTTCGCTGGACGAGTTTGGGGGTATTTTT
The DNA here is from genome assembly GCF_015732765.1 of Culex quinquefasciatus. Taxonomy (NCBI): domain Eukaryota; kingdom Metazoa; phylum Arthropoda; class Insecta; order Diptera; family Culicidae; genus Culex; species Culex quinquefasciatus. Next base: position 83,272,801 of record NC_051862.1, read on the forward strand.
TTTCACGCCTGCTGTCGGAACTTTGTCACTCCTTCCAACATGCAACACTTTTTTTTGTTGCGACTCTATTTGCAAGCCGAAATGTCACCGTGAAGGCGATTCTTCAGCAAGGGAGTTTCAGAAGACTAGGGTGGTCCTTTAATTTTTGAAACTTTGTCAATTTGACCTTAAAAGTGATATCTATGCAAATTAGCACGAAGTTGACGAAAGGTTACCATGGTCAAGTTGGTAAAGGCGCAGGTTTGGCGACCAATCAGCGCGAAATTCAAATCCCGTCGTCGCCAAACTTTTTTTTTCGAATTTCTTTTTTTAGTTTTTTTCTACCAGAGGACAACAACAGAAGCCCCACCAGCATTTCGAGCAATTTGTTACCTTAATGTGACCCGCATTTCACGCCTTTCCGGGCCCAAACTTGCACATTCGGACACGTGGCATTCCTGGCGGCCACTTGTACAGAGTATCGTTTATCACAATATTTCACGCCGGGTGTGCAAATTTGTTTGAATGCAGTCGGCCAAATGATGTCGAGTATATCTGACTTTTGGATGTTGGCCCTCGTTTTTTTTTTGTCGCCACGTGTGTTCGCACACACAAATTTGTTTGGAGCTTTGAGCTGTTGATCCAGAACGGCACACAACTTGTTCCGGTTGACAGGAGTGTGTTTCTTTGTCGGGTTTCGGGACGGCCGGAAAATTGCCTCTGTCAGCAGATGAAAAATACGGCCCACCCATTCGGTTGATTAATTGATCGTAAAGTTCAATTGCACGGGCCACCCCCCGTGCAGTTGGGTACCAAGTGCATCAATTAGAGGGGGGCCGTCCGTTCCGGAATTTTGGAGCTGGCATTTGTTTTAAATTGAGCCTCCCCGTGCAGTCTGAAGTGGAGCTTGTGACAGAGCGGTTTTATTGGGTGATCATTTATCAGCGGAAAATTTTGGGAAAGGACTTTAAAATGAGATTTTCAACAATTAAATCCATCATGAACAACTTGAAAGTCACACAAAGCATTTTTGAAATTCTTATGAAACCTTTATAAAACAAAGAGCAGGTAGGAACAAAACCGTAAACCTGATTTAAAACCCCGAAGAAGACTTAATTTCAGCCGAAACGTTGACAAATTGAGTCATTAGATCATCAATCATAAACCGAACTGTACATAAGTCACACAAACAATAAAATAAAGGCAGCAATCTTCTTTGGAACACTTGTGTAACTTTTATAAAACAAAAAAAAATACTTTTATAAAATAAAAAAAAAAGATCTCCACGCATAAATTAAAGAAAAATATTTTTCATATGAACTTTCGAAGCGACTTTCTGTAAAGATTCTAGACAAAAGAAACAACTGCGTTGCGAACCCTGAAGAAGGATAGATGTGGGCCGAAACGTCGAACTTAATATAATATGCCTTGAATAGTGTTTCACGAAACTAGTTTGTCACAATGATATCGAAATCGAAATTTCATTTCCGAAACATTTATTTAAAATAGGTTATACAAATGTTTAACAGTAGTTTGAACTCATTGTGGAACGCTTATAGAACCAAAATGCTGCAGAAGAAATTAAGTAAAAATAAATAGATTTCATTTCATTACTTCCCATGCATTTAACCGTTTATGCAACAAGGCTTTACCTAAATTTAGCACTGTTTTACTAGACTCGCATCATTTGTCAAGGTTTTAGGTTGAAAAATGTAAGGCGAATATTGCAGCTGTCAAAAATTGAAAGCTCGAAATGCTGGCTTGTTTTTTTTTTCAGTTTTCATCTGAACATGTTGTTTGAGTTCACTTTGGAATCTACATTTAGTGCCAACTATTTTTATACAGCTGAAAAGTTCGCCATACCTTTTTCAATTAACATACATTTGGGTAAGATCCCTGTGAAATGTCAAACTAAAAATGAAAATCAAATCGGCACTCGTCTTGTTTGTTACGTAACCAAACATTCCCTGAATCCATTTGAAATAAAAAGTCAGCTCCAAGGAAGGGTTCAAATTTCAAACAGTTGAAATTAATTTTATCAATTCTCATTATTATTTTTTTTTATTTTTATAGAAAGACAATACAACTCTGCGTTTGACAGATTCTATCAAAATGCTTACCTTCATGCTTGTAATGCGTTGAGTCTGGTCAAGCGTCTGTCAAACGCAAGGCTAGATTCAAACAATATGCGTAGAATTATCATCATCTGTCAGCGAATCATTATCATGTCCATCGATGTCATTCATAATCATATCTACTAAATAAGTTGAGATGTTTTTTTATAGTTCTTAAAAGAGAATTTACAAAAGCACGATCGTATACCTCGGAATATTGCTTGCGTTACATAAAAATAGACTAGATATCTTAATAAAAACTAGCTTCGAGAGCAATATTGTGACGGTTTGTTTACCTTTCAACTGCACCAATTGTTTACTACTTTCTTGTTACGTATAAACCGCTTCTTAACTAAAAACAGAACAATAGGATAGCGAAGACACCAAAAACCATCTTCGATAGAGAAACAAATTTAGGTGAAAGTTAAACCAAAACCACAACCTAGGGTTGTGCTACGAAAACAAACTCTTCTAGAGCGAAAGTGTAACCATGTTCCTTAGTCAAACTAGTCTCTCTCTCTCTCTAGTAACCCGATCTGAGCCTCTACTGTCATATTAGTGTCACACACACAAACGATAGTGTCCATTTCCTTGGTATAGATCGCCCCCCTTGTTCCACCCCTGGACGACCCCCCTCTTCTGTAGGTTATAAACCCCCCTCTTTTCCTACCAAAAACAAGCGTTTCTTCGTGCATCCACCACTTCAACCGCTCGTACGTCCCGCCATTTCAGACTTGCCACACTACTACACTGATACACGAATGATTTTTGTTGAAAAATGTTAGAAGTAAAAAAACCGAAACCACCTCCGCCCCTTCACCCTTTTTTACTCTACATCTCTCTGTACTTCTCTGTCTGTGTTTCATTTCTCCCCCACTTTACATCCGGTTTTGGACCCCCGAACCCCCCAACCTCAACACTTCTTCTGTTTGTTTCTTAACCCACCAAAAGTACGCAAGGTACACAAGAAACAGTACCCCGCCGCCCCCCTTAAAACGCCCCTGACAAATGTTTCAAACCGTCCGCCATTACTGAGCGCCACCACAAAGTGACTTCCACAAACAGCGCCACGCGCGTCTTCGAAACGTCAAAAAGAGAAGCAATATCGTGCACCGCCGCTGCAAACAAACTTTCTTTATTTTTGCGTGCGCTTTCCCGTTACTTTTTTATCGTTTTTTGCATCGCTCTCGCTCTCAGCAAATAATTTTAGCTCTCTCTCTCTCTCGCTCTCTCTTTCTATTGTTCGCTACGTTTTCGTTTTTACAGCGCAACGTTACGAATCGCTAACAGAACCGAGTTTTTGCGCGCGTTAAGTCACGGCACGTTGCGATTGTCGCACCGATTTTTTAAAGAGAAAGTAACGGGGGGCGTAACGCCCCCTCTAAGGTGCCAGTAAACGCCGTTTTTTTTAATATTTTCTTATAAATATTCGCTAGCTAAAGTTTTCTGTTTGTACCGCTAAATTATCTGCCGATGAGTTTTACTCGTTTCAAACAAAACATTTTGTGTTGTCGTTTTAACACTCTGCGTTCTGCATAATAACACGTTACTTTGTCGAGCCGCTTTCCTCAGAAAGTTTTCCGTTTGTTTTGCGCCAGATTTTTCGAACTTTTACCGATTCACACTGCAACCGTGGTCGATGTGTTTTTCTTTACTTCTTGAAACTAAAACCGCAAAGTTTTTTTAAAACCCTCTTTTTATCAATATTTGTTCGTTTTCGTTTTTTGGCAAGCAACTAAACATTTTTATTAGCATACTTTTTTGCAAAAAAAAAAAACAAAAACGCTACTAAATCGCATTTGAAGCAAAAACTACCATTCTAATACCTACTAGTAAAGCAAAATAAAATAAAATCTCCCCCAAAAAATACAAAATTTCTTAACCTACCCCCAACCTCCTCCCAAATATTTGACTATTACATATCAAAAAGTGAAGACAAACATCAATTAGCAGATAATGTCTTTAGGTATGTCGCGAATTCATGCGCGGTGCCTGCAAGCGAGCTGAGTCGGAATGCCGGTTTGCTCATCCGCAGGAGAGCGTCACAACACACGAAGACGGTTCCGTCACGGTGTGCATGGATGCCGTGAAGGGTAGATGCGCTCGTGAACCTTGTCGCTACTTCCATCCTCCCTTGCACCTGCAGGCTCAAATAAAAGCAGCGCAGTCACGCGCAACCGCGGTATGGCTACCCTTTAATACAAAACATCAAACAAAAATCAAGAAAAAAAGAAACATTTTTCTTCTTTTTCTTCTATTCTCTTTCTCTTGTTTCCGTTTGTTTTTATATCTCTCTCTGTTTTCCCCCTCACCTTCCTCTGTTCTTATTCTCTCATACTCTTTCAGTTTCCCGTCTAACACCCCTAACCACTAACATTTCCACACCACTACCCACTAACCCCAAACTTACCACCTTGTGTTGTGTTCCGTTTGTTTTACTTCTCACAAACTCCTAAGTTTGCCGACCGTTTTTGTTTTTTGGTTTTGACGTTTTCCATTTTGTTTCCTCCCTACCCCCAACCGAACAAAACAAACACCAAAACACTCTCTCACAGAACTCTCAAGTTCCCAAATCTTGTTTTGCCACTCTCTCTCTCTCTCTCTGTACTAACACGAAAGACACACTCTCTCTCCGTTTCTCTCTGGCACATACACACAGAGCACAAAAGTCCCACCTCGGTTTTCCAGCCCGCTTTAGCGTAGAGAGCTGCTCCCAATCCTAATCCCGACCCCTGGTAGAATCCACCCTTTCAAAAAAAATCGAGAAAGAAAGCAAGAGCCATTGTTTACAAACAAACCAGCCTTGAATCGCAACTTCAGAGACATCTACTCGTCGTCGGCAGCATCCACTGAGCTCTCAATTTTCATCTATCAAACGTTTTGCGAGCAAATCATGAATCATTGTTCATGATTGCGTGAACAGTATTCACGGAACATTCGAATGAGAAACTTTTCGTTTTCGGTGAGTTCTCCCAAATTTATTTGAAGCAGTATGTTCGTCATGTGAACATTTACAAGTTTCGTAACGCCTGCTGTTACTGACGATTACACTTTTCATTTACGGAAATTCCCGTCTACGTTATAACAAATTCGTTTTTTGTCCTGTCCTTAGTGATTGAGTTCACTAATGCTAAACATCTCGTCCAATGTTATTAATACAATTCCACAGATTTTTTTTAAAACGGCAAATAAAATGCGTTACCCTTTTTCACAATTCTTTGAAAGTTCAAAATAGCAATTAAATCATGTTTTTTTAAAGCGAATTGTTTTCGTAAGTCATTATCCAGATTTTTAAGCGAAGATGGCGTTCGAATTGTGAACGTCCGAAATGTCAAAACCATGCAGTGGTACCAACATTACGAAAAAAGTGTGCCATGGCATGACAGCCATATTTTTTTTCAATGCTGGTGCTACTGAGCGATTTTGACATTTCGGACGTTCACAATTCGAACGCCATCTTCGCTTAAAAACCTGGATACAGACTGATTATTTGTAGTCAAAGAATTACAGAGAAACCTCTTTTTATGCGGTGGCGTTATACTTTTTGTTTCGTAGATTTCTCTTAAACCCAGCCCGGGAGCATGTTGACAGCTCCCATACAAACTGAGCGTACCCCGTTTTGTGTAGAGACCCTAAATAGGGAGACTGGTCTAAGCTGGCTAAATCGATCTGGCAACGTATGTTTTGAGCTTGGCAACACTGATAAGTTCTGCTGGGCGTAAAGGGAAATGCTCGTTTGGATACGTCAAACTCGTGTCTGTTTGAGTACGTCAAATTCACTTTGACCAGTCTCCCTATTAAGGATCTCTAGTTTTGTGGGCCCAGTGGGCCTAAGATGGCGGCCTTCGATATTTTCTAGCCAAACTTTTGAAAATGGCGAATAGTTTAAATAAATATAGTTTTTGCCTTGTTTTGGTTTAAAACGACAAAATAAGCATTCTGGAATCATTTTCTTTAAAAACTTGTTACGAGATACGCCACGTTCAAATATTAGTCTAGAACAGTAGAAGTGAGTGTGCCGCAAAAGCCGTCACGAAAAAAAAGTTTCATGTGCAAATTTTGAGTAGCGTATTTGATGGGCGGACTCCGACGAGGCCCACTTGCCATCTGTCGGTGAATACGCGCAACTCGCGATAACTGTCATCATAGGGTCCGGTTGCTTAAACCAAACAATATTTTTGCAAGCTTCAAAAAGCGTTTTGTAGTTCTGAACAAAACCTACAAATTAATTTTAAAAGATTGCAAGAATCTTGCGGCGTTACAGAGAAATCAACAAATTATAAAAACGTAACGCACCGCGTAACAAGAGGTTTCACTATACTATTTGTCACGTCTGTACACTATGTTAAGTTGAACTATCCTGAGGATTTTTTTTTGTGATTTCAACATTCAATAAATATTAACCTTGATATTTGAAATGTCATGGGATTTATTTGAGATTTTGAAAGTACAGTGAAATTATTATTAAAATGGAGGCATTATGTTTTGTTCTACAGAGAACCCTCAGGAAGGCGTTACGCTTTTTATTTTGTCATATTCTCTGAAACTTAAATACATTTTTGAAGGCTTTTAAATGCGATTTGTAAATCTGCAGAAGCCGTACAAATTGCTTCAAATGAATGCACAAATTTTGCTTTGTTCCAAAGATATCAACCAATTACAAAACGTAACGCCTCCACGTAAAAAGTGGTTGATTCCCCATTAAAAAATGCAAATTTTTAAACGCAAATTGATTTTCTTGCGCCAATCTCAAAGTTGCTTTAAAAATATTTAAAAGGCACAAAGAAATTTCTTTCTACATGGAGGTTTTGTGCTTTTTATTTCGTCGATTTCTCTGAAACCAAACAACATTTTTGCAAGCTTCAAAAAGCGATTTGAAGGGATGGACAAGGCGTACAAATTGATTTGAAAATGTAGCAGGTAACATTTAGTTGTCCAGAGAAATCGACAAATTACAAAACGTAACGCCTCAGCGCACCTTTTCAACCGGACAAGAGGACTTATTGAAAAGATACAGTGAAACCTCTTTTTACGCGGTGCGTTACGTTTTTCTAATTTGTCGATTTCTCTGGAACGACGCAATATTTTTGCAATCTTTTAAAAGCAATTTGTAGGTTTTGTTCAGTTCTACGAAAAGCTTTTAGAAGCTTGCAAAAATATTGCATGGTTTGGGAGAAATCTACGAAACAAAAAGCGTAACGCCACCACGTAAAAAGAGGTTTCTCTGTACCTTCGTTCCCAAACGTGTTACTGTAGCGTTACCTTCCACAGTCACAAACGTTGAGAATTTTATTTGTACAGAGTTTGCGTTATCCGCATAACTTGTAAATTAACAAAAAACACACAATTTTTAAAACAAAAAAAAAACTTTATGATATGAATAAATTATGTTTGAAATAATTAATCTCTTGGAAATTATCAAAAAATGCAGTTCTTCACGAATAACACAACTATGTACAACAAATAACACTAAGGGTTAGCACAAAACAAGAAAGTAACTCTCTTTTTCTCGGTTTGTTTACTGTCTCTGTTTTGCTCTCAGTAAACTGTGAAAAATGAGAGAAACTATTTATTACGCACTGTCTTAAGGTATAAATAACCTTTAATTGAAAAAGAAAAAAAATAAGCTTTCACAAACAATTCATTAATCAAAATCACCCAATTAAAAAAACATTTCTTTCAAAATGTTATAAAACAAAACTCGTCACTTGTCAAACCCATCTGTCAAACCGCGCCGCAACGCGCTCATCTGTCAAAGAACAAGCTTGCCAGCAAACCAGCCAGCCAGTGCCAGTGCGCCCAGTTTCGTTGCAGCGCTGTGTGTTACCAAAACTTTTAAGTTCATTTCTTCAAAGCTACAATTTTAAACAAGAAAATGGCGTTCAAAACTGTCGTTGTTGCCCCTCTCCAACTTTGTCTACCTGTGTCTCTTTCTTTCTTTCTCGTTTCTCTAGTTCATTGTTGCCCCCTTTTCTCTCGCGTTTCATCAAATTTGGCCCCTCTCGTGAGAATTCAACCCGAAAAAATCCGTCAATGTGTTCCGATCATTGTCTCTCCCTTCCTCCCTTTTAGATAGATGAATTAAAATCAAACACCCCTGCATGTCGTGTTTTACCCTCTCTCCTCCCCTAAAAAGGTTAGCTCCATCCCCACATTTACCCATTTAGAGTGTAGAAACGCAGCTGCGGGTACTTTACGTTTTCGAAAAACAAGAATCATATTCTAGAATAGTGTGTAAATGAAGTTTAAAATTTCACATTCTCAGAGAGTAGCTCGGAAGTGTTCCGTAATCAGAGGTTAGTAAGCTCTAGAATAGCTAGTCTACGCATCTGATGATACTTGTAGAATAGAATATCTTTGAATTGAATAGTCAGGTAACTGTTTTTAGTCATTGAATTATAAGGATCTTGGTTACATTTCATTGAAAATTCTATTCTTGTTTACAATGTTTTTTTTAGATTTTAATGATTTTTAGTCAAATGAAATTAACTTATGTCTAAAAAATTTATGGAGACGCAGGATAACTTGATAAACGCGTTGTTAAGCGTATCACTCAAGATGAATCCAAAACAATATCGTTTTCTAATCGTGAATAAACAACAAAAACGTAAAATATAATACCTAGAGAGTAATAAAACTAACAAAATATTTAGGAAAATACAAAATATTTCTCAAACTTTTTTTTATGAAGGTGCATAAACCTTACATCCTCACCCAAATAACTTATTGAGGGTTGCGTTCCTCAGATTTGTTCAATATCAAACCGGATTTAAAGTTATCTTTGAATAATATCATTGTTCCTCAGTTTTGGGTAATATTTAGTCTTTTCATCATTTCACCAAATTGATTGAAATTAACCCAAGTTGAATGAAAATGAAAATAAATAAAAAACGCGTTTCAGAGCAAGTTTGGTTTTGAAAAAATCTAAGTGAAAATACCTTGAAAGAGTTATTTTGGTTGAGGTTTTCGATAAATAAGTCTAGTTTTAAGTTTAGGTCAACGAAGCTTTACGTCAGAATACTGAAATCCGTCGATCTGGTCAGAGTTGCCAGGCAGTTCTACAGCAAAAGCCGTCCACTTGATAGTGTGTAGAAGATCCACCAACTCGAACAGAGCAAAAAACAGCAACAAAACTTGCTAACTTAGGGATGTACCCCGTGGCCTATTGCCAATTATGATGAAAACAACGATGTTACTGTGTACATATAAAATTACGGTGCGCGCTCGGAAGCTTCTTCACAACTTGCGAAACATGCTTCTTTAATCGATCCCATTCACCGCAATTATGTTAATCTGAGCCCCCTTTCCCCCTATTTTTACTTTTAAAACAACTCAAAAAACTACTTACAATACTGTCCTCCTCACTTCCCACGAATTTAAATAAGTATTAGATTATATTATTTCGGAAATTTTTCTTATAAATATGTTTTGTATATTCTCTTTCTTTTCTTTTTTCATCAAAAACGAAATACTTTATTATATTAAATGCTTGTTATGCTTCTTTTTCTTTTTCCTAAACCATCACCAAACCCCGTCCAAAACAAATGAAAAAACAAAACTCATGTATCCTTAAAAAAAACACCCTGAAAATTTTCGAATATTTCCATTCGAAAACCAATTCCCCACACACACAAACACTCGCACACACTTACATACTCTTCCACCCCCCTCTTTCCTCTATCCACCCCCCCCCCCCTCCCCCCTACCCCTATCGTACGAACGCGATCAAACAAAAAAATCGAAAAAAAAAACAACAAAAACCTCTAGACTGCACCAGTATCCGTGGCCGCTGTCGCCGCTGCCGCTGCCGCCGCCGCCCTACCACCACCGCTGCCGCCATCCGCCGCCGCCGCCGCCGCAGCCGCCTCAGCCGCGGCTCACTCGCCTCTCGAGGCCGGCAAAAAGCGTTCGGCCGAAAACGATATGATACAAATGGTACTTGCGTTACTTTGAGTTCTCTTTTTTGCCATCCCTTTTTTATTCTCTCTTTTATTGTTTTGTTTACTCAAATTCCCCTTTGTTTTCGATTGTTTGTAACGTTAGACATAATTGTTTAGCTTAATTTGTTAACATTTACTTTAAAAATATTCTCCCCACTTGTTTACCCCTCAGTTCCGAGTCCTTTGTGTTGTTTTGATCAAAATTTTAGTTTTGTTTACAAGTCTTTTGTTTTTTCTCTCCCCCAAAATAAAACCCCAAACCTCACTCCTCCCCACCAAGTGTATTGTACCACACTGCCGTAGCTTACGCATGACTCTGTTATAGCTTGCTTTTTTGTTTGAGGAAAAAATATCGAGAAATCAATATAAACGAAATACAAAAAAAAAACTATGCAAACCAGAAACGGTCTTGGAATCAAAGTTGCTAGCATGTATGCCAAACAAGAGTTAAACACACACACGCGTGCGTGTGTGCGAGGTAAAAACAAACAGTCCAACACCATCCATCGAACCCGATTATACAGTGTGACAAAAAAATGTATTGGCGTTTACGTTACTTTAAAAATGGCACTTACGTCACATTACGTAAAAGTGATTAAAATCATTAAAAGACAACCTCATCACGCTAAGCAATCTGTTCCAAAATTCACGATCATTAAAAAATATTGACTCAAAATTGATCTTATTTATTCCAAATTGAAATTTGCCAACAATGCGACGTAAGCGCCGATTTGACATTATTCAAAAATCGGCAATCTGCCCTGGTGCAAAATATTTTAGTGTTTAAATTTGTAACATTCCTTTTACCAGAAACAAAAAACACATTTCAAGAATGGCACTTACACCAAATTTTGATTGAATAATAATAAAAAGCATAATTTTTGAACAAAATTTGTTTAAGTTTCTCAACATTTTGTGAAAACAATTTAACAATTTAATCTTAAATAGTCTTTTTTAACCCTGTTTTTAACATTAAATATGTAGTTATGCAAAGTAACGAAAGTACCAATTTTTTTTTCCACACTGTGTAACGTTTCATTTTTCTCTAGCGAACTATATTTTTTCCGTTGCTGCTATCAGATATTTTCCGAGCGTATCATTTTTTTCCACTATGCGCAACCTATCACTCTCTTCGCCTCATCACTGTATGTGTGTACGTGTATGTGTGAAAAACAAGCTTTCGGTAAGGTTAGGTATGAATGTATGGTGTGTTTGTGAGAAACAACGTGCGTAAATATTGTTCATCGGTAATGGACAAACTGATGTATGTGTATTGGTGTGTGTTTGCCAAATGTGTCATCCATTTATTTATTTATTTTTATTTTTTTTGGTTTTGCGCTTCAAACTTTCAGCAAATAGCAAAAAAAAAAAGAAAATAACACGCGGGTAAATTGTTTTCATCATAATGTTTGCGCGATTTAGGCAACGATAACAGTGCAGGCGAATAAACACAAAATTGTACAAAGCATCTGACAACTGTCGTAGGGGAGCAAACATTCTCGCAACTTGAAAAAAAAACATGACTGGTTTGACAAAGCCAAACAAAAACACAAGATTTTATAGAGAGATTGTCACAAATTGTGAGGAGCAATTCCAAATTGGAGACAAATTGCCCACCATCCAGAAGTCCTAATTTTAAGAATCTACTCTTCCCATTTCTTTTTTAGTTGTATTTATTTGATTTTTAGTTCTTTTTCTGGTATCTTTTGTACAAAAAACAAAACAAAAACTATATATTTATCATTTAGCGCAGCTATCTGTACACCTTACTAATGAGTGTTTTATTTTTCTCGCTTTTTCTCTCTCTTCTCGCCACACACACACAAACAACGAAACTACCAAAACATCCAAACACACCCCACACTACTACCCCTCTTCCAAAAAAATAAATCCTTTCTTTCTCACCCTCCTCCTCTGAACGTGTAATGCGCTAATTCTGTGCTGTATGTGTGTGTGTATGCGTATCGCCAACCTCAATGTGTGCCACCTCTACACACGCACTCGGGATCCAACACCAACACAACCACACTGCGTGCGTGTCCGCTTACTCCTACTATCTCACTACTCCCCCTCTCTCTCATTCTCTGTCGTACTACTATACCTACAAACAACTCCTACTACTACTACCGCACATTCGCACCCACCAGATGGACATGAAAACGATGGGATCTTTTTACTATGAAAACTTTGTAAGTAACCATGCATATTATCTTAGTTTTGTACTCTTTTTTAGAAACCAGTTCCGATTCCTTTCTCTCCTCGTTTCGTTGATTTGTTTTCATTCTGTTTCTTTGCGCAATCCTTTTCGGTATGTGTGCATTTTTCTATTCTTTCTCGCCAATTTTGTTTCTTTTTTTTCTGTTGGTTCCGGACAAATATAAAAGAAAACTTTGTAGATGTAAACACACTCGTAAATCAATAAACAACAAACAATCATGTATAGAACACGTCGAGGATTGGTGTCTTGGCTGCGTACTTTCCAACGTCAGAGCGAGAAACCGACACTCGTTCCCGCTCTCTTTTTGCGCGCGTAGTTTGAAAAGCTCTCTCTTCTCTCCCAACTATCTGTCACTGTCTCTTTAAGTATCTCTCTCTTTCTGTCTATTTTTCTTTTCTGTTCCAAACCACACAGTATCTCTTTGACAACTCTCTCCCCCCATTTTGTGATACGATTGTGCTAATTTGTAAATCTTGTTACGTGAACTAATTTTTCGAGATTTTTTTGAAAAACAATCACACCAAAACCAAGTGCATGACAAAAGAATGACTTCCTTCGGGGCTAAAACCGTTCTCACCTGTTTCAATCCGTCCAACCCGTAGGCATTCCCCGGCATGGTCCCGTACAAGCGAACCGCAGCGGACAAGTCTGGCATTCCGGTTTACCAGCCCGGTGCCACCACGTACCAGCAGCTGATGCAGCTCCAGCAACCGTTCGTGCCAGTGTCATGTGAGTACCCAACTCCCAGTTCCTCCGCCACATCTGCTACTTATATTCCACAAACATCCTCGACGGCAACCCTAATTGCTAATAGTAGTAATAGTGCTCCGAGCACCATTTTGACGAGCAGCAGTTATTATACTAGTAGTGGTAACAGTGTTAATAATAATAACAACAGCAACAAAGTAAATAACAAAAACACAACACTTGCAAAGTCACTCTCACTGCAATCGGTTTCGTCCATTGGCCACCTGTCCAACGGCCAGGTCCACTCGGACACGGACCAGAGCGTCAAGTCCGAGGGTCACCTCAGCGAGAAGGACGATCTGTCGGTGGTATCGGCTGCGGCTAGCGTTAGCGATGCCCTACTAACGCTTACCCCGACCAGCACTGCGGCTTCGCAAGCAATGGTGTCCACGTCGGCCACGCAATCCGTTCCGGCACCGATCACCAGCGCCATGCTAAACTACTCGGTTTCCGCAGCCCAAATTAACAGCTACAACGCTAGCATCCAAGCGCAAGCCCAAGCGGTGCACGCTGCCCAAGCGGCAGCGGTTGCCCAAGCTAACCAGGCCGCAGCCGCATCCGCGCAGTACTCAGCCCACTACGCGGACGCCGCCAACCTCGCGAAGGAGGTAGCCCAGAAGAACTACGCCAATGCACTTAAAATGGCTGCCGCTTCGAACGCTTTAACCGGCAAGCCACTAACCGCACTCAGCTACACCGGGGTAGCCCTGAACAAGACCAGCCTGATGACGCAGGCCCAGTCCTACGGTGTACCGTCGGCTACCGCTGCCGGCGCCGCTCCCACCTATCCGCCACCCCGCATTGGCACCCCGGCAGTGGCCATGGCCGCGGCTACTCCTCAGCAAACGATGCTTCCAACGCTTTCGCGTCCACCGCCGCCCATCATGCCGCAGGCCGCCTTTACGCAAATGTTACGTCCACAAATGCCGGCCAACCTGATGCACAATCCGTACGCAGCCGCCGCGGCCGTCGCCCAACAACAGCAGCAGCTTATGAGCCAAGCGGGCTTCATGTACCCAGCCTTCCAGGCCGCAGCCGGCGGTTACCAGTTTGGCAGCCCCATGCATACCGCCATGCCCAGCACCGCTAACCTAACCGGAATCCCTGGCGCCATGACCCAGGTGCCGCAAGTGGCCGCCACGCCCACCCCTGGCAGCGCCGTCGTACTTAACCCTTACAAAAAGATGAAAACGTCATAAGAAGTGCAACCATCCCCACTCTCACACACACACACCTACACCAATTGCCATACGCGTTCCGCGAGGAACCACTCAAGTCACTCACACACGCGCACGCCCATCTCGCACTAATCGTTGCCATGAGAGCAAAACCAAACGGAATTAAACAATAAGATGTAAACAAAGGAAAAAAACATAAACAACAAATGAAGATGATAGTGCCTGAACACATGAGAAAAATAAACAAACTCACACACATTGATAAAAACGAGAATCGCAACCGAGATGTTCACCAAGATTGAGGAGAAAAGTGGTTAGAAAAATAATAGAGGAAAAAGGTAACACCATTTTATCTGCAACAGTAAACACACAAAATGAGAAACACAAATAATTATTTTAAATCAATAAGTAATGCATAACTTGTAGGGAAAACATTGCAAGAAAGAGAGAGCGTTTATTGAGTGATCTTGTCACTAAGGTTAAGGAAAAAACAAAGAATAGCATCATTTTGTCGTTAGTGAAGGTAAACAAAAACAAATTTAGTTAATTTAAGGTGCAATTCTGTTGGAAGCAAAACCCGGTTCACGGTTCCAGTGAACGCTAAAATTCTGTACTAGTTTTGTTATAGCTGTCTTTGTTTACTAAAAAGTACTTTTTTGTGTACCGTACACACACATTTGTTTATTTATACATACGGGTAGTTTGGGTTTTGTTTTTGTTTGTTTTTTTTTTGTCACTTGACTGCAAGGCGTTTTTTTCTTACAAAAAGAAAAAAAAAAGAGAAGAAAAAGGGAAGAATCAAAATAATGAAACTGTGATAGCTTCACACACACAAATAAATGCTGCAGAAAAAATCCCGCTTCGCTTGCAAACACTCCAACACAAACACCCACACACATGTTCTGTTTGACAGAACTCAAAAAATCAACACCCACACACACAAAAACATTACACGCTGCGCAAAAGTTCCCCTGTATTTTTTGTTTTTGTTCTGTTTTCGATCGGTTTATTTTGACAGCATTTCGCAATGAAGTTTAGAAGTTTAGTGGAAAGAAGGTAAACGATCTTGTGTCACGCAAACAAACGTAGGAAGACAAGTTTTAAGCCTAAATATGACAGAGAAATTTTGAAACTTGTAGTCACACGTGTAGTTGAGCCATAACGGGTGGCTTTTTAAGCGGTAAGATTAGGAGTTTAGATTTTGTTCTTTTGTTTAGTTTCAAGTTTGCAATTACTTTTTTAGCGTGTAGTGATTTACTCTAGTGTTAAATATGATGAAATAGGTACTAAAGTGTAAATAATGTAACTTAACATAAAGTTGTGATAGGTTTCTTATTCTTTCTGATTTTGTGTTCCTTGATACTAATTCACTTACTATTTTTATACAAAACGTAAAATAAATTATATACACATACAACTTGTGAACCGTTATTGCATGCAAGTTTCCTGCAAGAGATTTCGACAAAAGTTGTTGAAAACAAACGGAAACAAACTATTGAAAGGTTGTGTACAATTGCAAAGATGATGCAGCAAATGTTGGGGTTGTTATCGCAAACAAACCACGTGTTCGGAAACTTATTAACACAATTACCACTACTACTATCAATACACTGCAAATTTACTTAAACAAAAATATGCGGAAATGGTGAGAAAAACAAATGTAGCACACACACACATACAAACGAAATGATTCACTTACAATGCCCACGGAATAAAAACCAATACAAAAGTTACTACGGAATTCGAGCAACGCTATTACTACTACTACTACTATTACTACTACTTTACTATTTAAACTGAAACAAACACAAACGTGTATTACAATTGTGTGTAAAAAAAGTAAATAAGTGAATAAGTAAACCAGTATCGCTACAGATTTTGATGCTTGTGAGAGCTCTATTTTACCGATAGTTTATGATAAAAATTAGCAGAATGATACAAAACACACACTCACACCCACAAAAGTATATATTTGTATACATGTTTTTCGAGAAAAACTTGTGGAACGTCCACAAAACACACTTTACACTATAAAAAACATACAAACATAAAACAAAACTTCTTTGTTAAAAGCATTTCCCCTTAATAGCAGACATTTGGTTTGAGTGTAAACAGTAAGCAAAACAAAAAAAAATACAGTGAAATCTAGTAGTCCGAAACCGAACGTAGGTTCGCCCTATTTGCTAGCTAAGTAATCTACGTAGACTTGTACTTATGTATTTTAGAACACAGACAAACAAGCTAAAACAATCATTAAAAAAGAGAAAAAAAAACAAACGAAAACTAATTGCATTGATAATAATGATAAACGAATTGTTTGAATAACAAAACAAAAGAAAGTAAACTTTACTCCTCCCTCCCCCCTCTCGTGTGTACTGTATAGCATTGATGCATATGAAAACAAAAACAAAAACATACAAAACATAGTGCGCTGCGCCGAATTGACAGCAATGTCAGCTGTGTGCAGTTTCGCAGACAGTAATCGTAGATCATTGAATTAAAAGCTACAGTTTGACAACAACAACAAAGTTTAGAATGCTATTACAAACTCATATTACTTAATCTAGAATCCCTTATGCGTAGAAGATAATACAAATATCAGTAAACAAAAATGCTGCAAACCATCTAGTGATTCAGTTTATTTGCATTTTATTATTTTGCATTTTCCTCAGAAAAAAAAATGTTAAGTATGTTTTCGTTTTTCCAAAGTAAAAACAAATGTCAGCTGTCAAATGTCTCATTTAAGCTATGTTTGGCTACTAGATCGACAGTTATTGGTACCGTTGGGACGTATTTTTACTGTACTTCTTAGCTGATTTTGTATCTCGTATCGTTTGTTTTAGTGAAAAAGATTTGTAGATAGTTGTACGCCTGACAAACAGAAAAAAAAGCTTTTTCTCGCCCCGCTCTTCCCTTTTTCGTGAAATGCATATTTCCCCTTTCAAAACCTCTTTGCTAACATAACCCCGCCATAAGTACCGCACTAACCCGACTACGTCGACTCTATGTCGACTTCACCTAATTTCAACCCATTTAACCCCGCTTTTCCCCGCCCACTTTCCTTATTATTTGAGCCGTCTTGCCCTGTCTGCTTAAATGCGCCCGCGGTATTGTCCACAATCAGCGCAATCATTTTCTTTTTAATTTTCGATGAAAATAAACCGAAGTACAATCACGGTGTTTGTTTCCTACTATTCTTTACGTTATATTTACCCTAAGTAAGCGCCTCCCCCTAAAGGCAATGCTCTGCCACGCTTAAACTGCTCTATCTCCGCATTTCATCCTGCCCTTGAAAAAAAAAACGCAAAACAACTCAATTAATCATTAATATTTGAATTAAGTTAAACCTATCTATCGTACACTTTATGTTGAGTAAATATTTGTATAGAATCGCTTGCTAAGTCGACGTTGCGTTCGATGATGCTACTTTTAGCTGTACTTTTTGTTAATATTAATAGAGTTTTGACACTCATTCTGCGCGAAAAAAATAAGCTTGTCAAAAACATTCATACAAATACACACAAAAAACGCTAAAACAAATATGGTTGATGGTTAGCAAACTTTAAAAACAAAACTGCTTTGTTTGTTCAGTAAATGGGATTTTTTATTAGAACGTTGCTGTTTATGTATAGACTATATATTTATTCGCTTCTTGATATTATAAGCCGCGTTGCAGCCTTAAAAATTTACGAATGATCAAAAATTCATCCCGCTCACAAATCCACTCAAACGTTTGACAGCTAGAGTTGGCTCATCCTTCTAAACAAATCTCACTCTCTCTCTCTTTTGGTATTGTTTATAACGGCGCGAGCAGCACAACATGTCCCCACCAACAGATAAAAAACTGATTGTAAACTTACACACACACCCTTTCTGCTAACACACAAACACATAGAAACGCCTAACCCTTAGCTTCAAAGTGCTCGAAACATTCGAAAACTGCTTCAAAACATTTTATGACGCTTAATTACACAAAAAAACTTAGAGGTTACTGTTAAGGTTAGGGGAAGAAATTTTGACAGTGAGGTTTTAAAATGTTGAAAAAATGCTATTAAATTTGGCAGATTTCTCACTGTCAAGCTTTAGATAGGTAGGATACTTTATTCCTAGGTAAAGTTCTTCGCATATTTTGTTATTTAAAGATAAAAATCCCAAATTTGTCACGGTAAACTGAAGGTTTGTTCATTTTAAATTATTTATTACCTAATGTTCAATTTAAGGTTGGTTATGAAGTTAAATTTTGAAATAAAATTAAAAATGTTTTCAGGTAGCAATACATTAACTAGGCAACATTTGGTAAAAAAACAACAACAAACAAAGTAGTTTAAATGAAGCGATTTTTCACAATTTCGATGAGATTTGTTTTCGGCGCTCTCTGTGACTTGTCCAAATTACAGATGTGTTAGTGACAGATAACGCCACGCCTACTATGTTTTCAGCTTTAAAAAATATTCAAATTTAGTGATATGATGTAAGTTTGCTAATATTTCATTTGAATTGTATTCAAACAATCTGGAATGTTTTGTTTAAATTCCAGAAACATAATTTGTTCTCAATTCTTGTTTTTGAGGTTTTAAAATTTAAAACAACCAACAGCAGTTGTTCACACCTGCTAACAAAACACATCGAACCAAAGAACCGTAACGATCACGATAGGTTTAACGTAATTCAAATCTTAATCAATATAGCCTAAATTTCGCAATGCGTTAATCCTCCTAGCAGGGCCATCCCTCAAACCATTTTCCTCATTGTCAATGAAGAATTTTTAAAATTCAAAAAAAATAAGCAACAAATTTTTAAATCACGGGGGAAAAGAGCACCAGATTTTGGGGTAAAAAAAAACTTAAGTGTTTGTACTGCAAAGTTGTGTTTTCGAATAAGTGCCTAATAAGATCGACAACGGACAAAAATTACGGTGGAGAGGTTGGGGCGGAAAGGGACACGGAATTGGTTTCGACACCTGCTTCCCCTCCCTCTCTCGGTTCGAAAATTAGATTAGGTTGTCGAGTTTTTTCCTTAACTTTACTTTAGTCTACAATCAACTAATTTCACCGTGAGATTGTTAAACTAAGTTTGTTATAACGAAAACAACAAAAATAAGGGGAATTGACATACTAAAGAGATAAAAAACGGGGAAAAGTCACTGTTTTTATAGGTTAGATCTCCAGAGAATGAAAATGCAAGCAGAATACGTTTCCTAGGTTTAACGTGCAGTATTGTGGTGTTCTCGAACAATGGAAAGAAATAGCAGCAAGTAACTTGTACTAAACTTTTTAGCACAAAAGGGTTCCCGATTCGAAAAAGGCGCTGCCATTCTTGCGAGATTCAAATCTAACGGATTGGATTTGTTCTTTACCCTGGTAGGGAAGAGGGGAAATAAGAGGAAAACTAGCGCAAAGTGAAATCATATTGAACAACCTAGGCAGTATTTGTAATTGGAAACAGAAAACATGAAACTTGTACTAAAAACAGCACGATAAGATTTGTTTTTCAGGAGGGAAAAAATAAGAAAATTGTAAAACAAGCTATTAACTATTACTATATTATTGATATATATCATTATAATTACGACTATACCATTAGTTTATATTACTAAAAAAAGAAAATGCATGTAATAAAAATAATTGTTTACATTTCAATGAAAACACAAAACGCCAATATTATTTGACATTTGGTTTGGTTCCGTAACGCAACTGCTGTACTCGGTTTCCCTCTCTTGCTCTCTCTCTCTCTTTCTCCCATATATATCAGTATGTGTATATCTTTAAGTGACGAATATCGTTACCGTGAAGAAAGTGTGGCTTGTAAATAGATCTGATCTCACGTCTATATATATTATATCTGCTGCCCTCTCTTTTCCACATCTGTTCTTTCATCTTACTCGTTTTTAGTTAATTTATTTAAACAGCAAAACAAATCAAAATCTGTCAATTTCATCATTCAGCACTCTATGACTCTATTGTTTCCAATTGGTTTCTTTCCGTGCATTAATATTTAGATGGTTTTTCTAATTTATTCGTGTTTTCCCTTAGCCCAAAAAAGGTGCTTCCATTTCAAAAACCGAAATGCCCCACCAAATTTCAATGGAAGAAGCAAACAGAATCATTTTCATTTGTGTGCAATTTGAACCCGCCAACTGTCCACAGCAAACAATTTCGACCAAACCATTTTCGACCACTTGTAGCGCCACCCCCCGAGCAGACGGAAATAACGTGGGAATAACATTTTTTGTTATATGAAAATACTAGGCCAATAACATTTTATGTTACTTATAACAAGATTTGTTATTCGTCGTTATGAATTTTTTGTTATTGGATTGTTATTTTAATAACAGACTAATAATATTTTTAGTTATTCTTCGAACAAATCTTTGTTATTATTTTTTGTTATTTTAACAACTAATCCGATCATCCCAATAACATGTGGAGATATTCTTCCATAACAAGAAATGTTATTACAAAGTTGCTTTGGATTTCAACCAATATCAGACCAATAACAAATTTTGTTATGATAACATAAACTGTTATTATACCCTTATGCAAAAATGGATTTTTCAAGAAGATTCCATAACAGTTTCTGTTATTTTAACAGTATTTGTTATTGAAATGGCATGAATTTTGTTATTACCGTCTGCCCGGGCCCCCCGTGTCATGTTAGTGTTTTTTATAGCAAATAAGCGAATTTTTCAATGTTAAAACTGCATTGTCAGCATCTAATGATAACAAGAGCAGCAGCAGCAGCACACTACACCAATACCATTACATGTAGCAAAGTTTAAAGCATTGCATTATTGCATCATTCTAAAAGTTGACACCAATAGAGTTATCTACGTGCGCATGTATTGCGTGTACGTACACGAAAAAGATTGAGGTTAAATTTTGTACCGTCCAGCAAAACAAATGGTGTGCTAGTGTGCGTGAGCTCGGGCTTAGATAACTCTATGTACGCTTTGGGATCATGTGCCAAATCAATTGCTCCTGTCACCAACACTAGCACAAGAGTAACGATAGCGATACTGAGGAATGCGCTTTTGACTCGACACACACTCATCCAGACACAGCCGCAAATTTCATGATAGCTTTTTTGTTGATGCAAGCGATACGACCAAATACTACATTAAAAAAAATGAAGTAAAGTGTTAATCTGACTCAACGTTTTCAATAAATTTATAATTTTCTTAGATTCGACTTAGTCCGTTGGGTATGACCCAAAAATAGAATTAAAAATGTCATACTGCTCATTTGAATAACTTTTTTTTTTAAATTGACTAATAGATTTAAATGGTTGAGATTTGGGTTCTGCACTAAGCAAGTGATAAGACCAATAGATTGATTAATTACACAAAATCTACATAATCATTTGACAACGATTTGTTGGTATATCAACAATTCATCGGTGATAGAGTGTAAATGGTAGGGAAAGAAACAAATATTGAATCTGCCCTAAGCAAGTGATACGACCAAAAAATGTTTAGTAAACACATTTTCGACTGATTTTTTCAGAGAATCCGCTAATTTTCTGGTCAAGGCATAGCATTAGATTGATTGTTTTGGATTAGATATTGCGAAAATTCACATCCGTAGTAAACTGTCATATTTCTTAAAGTTTTCAAAGTATGAATGCATGGTTGCGCGCTTGTGTAATGGTATTGGAAAAAAAAAAACAGATTTTTCACGGTGCCATGGACCAATAGAGGTGTTGAATGAACGTCAACGTGACAATAGAACAATAGACGTTTGCTCTGGCGACAGAGCATCCGGAAAATTAATTTGATGGCATGTCTAAATTTTGTTTTAGCTTAATCCAACCAATTACCACCAACTTTGTCCCCATCTTGTTTTATTTTCTCGGCTTTAGAAAGAACTTTCTGTGACAGGGGACCGTTCAAAAGTTACGTATCGCGTGCTAGTATTTGAACATTGTTGCTTGTGTTTGGGAGCGTTACGTAATTTTTGGACGGTGTCCGTAATTTGTACTTTTCATCGTATTTTTGTAACTGTTGTTTGGTTTCTACATAGGAAAAGAAAAAAAATGGGATGTGTGTTTCATGAAAAAAGAATGCCACTGTCCTCTTCACCGGAGGGCGCGTCTCTTCCTTAGGCTATAGCTACGTATTTCTACTGTTTTTGTATTCATACATATATATTTTACCACATACCAAACGCCCTAAAAGCCTATATCTCTGTAATCGGTTTGACCAGTGTGTGGAAGTATATCGAAATTGTTTTGTTACTTATTGATTTGAGTATGTATCTAATTCAAATTCCACGCCAATCCATATAAACGTATTTCTATAAATATAAAACGCTTCGGCTGATGTTGCGAGCATAGGAGGTAAGAGTTTGCACTGCTATTTGCTTGTATTTTTAAGTTCATTTTTTAGTTTTTTTTTCCTTCACCACAACTGTCACCTCACTAACACAGCCCACACCGTAGAAGTAGCCTCTTAATTTACACATTGTTTATATTTTTATATGCTTAAGTTTTCGAATAGAGTATAACAAACTACTAAACCTTATTTTTACTTCATTTTAATTTATTTTTTGTGTTTTATTTACAGACACTCCGTATACACAACCGCTAAAAGCTAACCACATAACAAAATAGCTTCAATTGTCTCACACCACGCCAAATTTGTGCACAACAAACAGAAAAAAAAATAGTTCAGTTTTCACCACTACCAACAGCCAACCATTCAACAACTTTAGCCACCGCCTTTATGAACACCCCTACACACCCTCACACACGCACCCACTCCAGCAAATGACAACTGTCTTGGTTTGATTGCTTGTAGTTCATTTAGTGAATAATAACCGCTTTCGTAAACTATATATTTTATCATTTTTCGTATATGAGTTTCTATTTTCAGCAAATTTTGATCACCCCTACTCTCATCACCTTTTCACCTCCCTATGTCACTCTCTCTTTCTCACAAAAACATCCTCTCTCATCATCCATACATTTGCCTTCCCCTCATTCATCAGAACCCCACAACCGTCGCCATCTTGTTTTCCCCCGCCCACCAATCCCCCCCTTTTCTCTCAAAACTACGCCTCTGAATTATACTGATTGAATCAATGTTGTAAACTTTTTCTCATCGAACAAAGAGCGCGGATTGTAAATGTAAAACGCTTCTATCCCTTATATCTCTCTTTTGGTTCAATTGTGAACACCCCGTTGTCATCCCATTATGTCTCACACACCAACACTCAAAAAAAAAAAACAAAGCAGTAAACAATAGTTTTTCCTCCCACCAACAAACAAACAAACAAGGCGTCACTTCAGCAAGGTGGTTACAGTGTGGAAGATGTGCTTGACGTTTAGCTGCACGATCATTTGAATTGGCTTATTTTGAAGTTTCTTCACCGCTGAATCTGGCAAATGTAAACAGTTTAGTTTAACTCGCTCACTTTAATGTATGTAAACATTGAGTTTGACTGCGAGTAACCCCGGAAAGCCAATGAGCAAGAGAGCAACTCTCCTGACTTCGATCCCTTTCATTTCCTCCGCTTTGCTCCAGTGTTCTCTTGGTTGGGAGCAAACGGCAAAGGAAAAGAAACCGAGAGAAATTGAGAGAAACGAGAGCTGCTCTCTTGCTTACTGTATTGTCCAGAGGACAAGTTTCTTGTTTCTACAAAAAGGGGTTTCACCTTTATCATAATTTGTGAGAGAGATAACTTTAAAATAAATTATTTTTAATGATCCTGCATGACTGTGTTTCACAACATACCTTTCACGTTGCAGTTACCTTTACCTACACCAGTCCATCCCCTCTTTCTATAGTATCACTCTTTATCGACTCCGCTTTTATTGATTGTGGCTTGAAGAACAACAAAAAACAACCAAAATAGATACATTTAGCTAGATTTGTCAAATACAGAAAAAGCTCAGAGTTTCCATCCTTTGTTAGCTCTTTACATTCAGTGGGTTTGTTTTTCGGATATATCAGTATAATATCTTACATATTTTTAATGGCTTTAGTAAGCACAAGTGTTTGAAAAAATATATATAATTGTTGCCCAACCTACACAAACTTTTTGAAACAAACTTTCCCAGCCAGCTCGAACAACGCTACTGACTTCTTCGACCGTTGATTTTCCCCCCGTATTTTAGACGTTTGTTTGTGTAAATCTTTATTTTAGGCCTTATTAGTTCTGCTTTTAGTGTGTTTTTACATTGACGTTTGTTTGTTTCCGTTATTTTCCCGTCAAAACGATGCCAACTTTTCTTTATTGAACGAAATTTGTTAAAATCATAATTTCAATACGTTCTTTTTCCACATTGTTTTTATTTCATGCTTTCAATCGTTTCATTGGATTACGAAACGATAATTTCCGTTTTGGTTACGCTTGTTTGGTTTGTTGAAATCATGATTTCCTTTTGACAAACATCGACGCGCCACGGATCCGCCGCAACGCTGTCATTTGACGCCCCCTCCCCCCTCAAATTACTACGCCACTGCATGACAATCACCGAATCGTATTGGATATCACTCTCTTCAAACTCTCTGTCTCTTAATTGACTCTCGCACCTGTCAATCAAACTTGTGCCCCCCACCTTGCCCCCTCCTTCCATGGTCTTTCTCAATATCCGTAAATGTCATGCAAAAACAAACAAACAATCACTGCATCGTTTAATTAATTCACTGCGTCGATACGTGCCTTGCTGTGACATGTTAAATGCCGTCCTCAAAACAAAAACAAAACCCTACGCAGCGTCATCAACAATCCCTATGAATGCCCCCTACGTAATTTACACCGACACCAATGGACAGGTACAGGTTATCGTGCTTATGTTGGTTTGTTTACCCTGTTATTATTTGTTTGCCGCTTCCCAAAAAAAAAACTTTACATTTGCTTTCTTTTTAAGTTGCCGAAATCCCCTTCTTTAGTTAAAGCTTTATTCCAGAACGCGAATGACAGCTCCCACCGCCCGCCTACGCCTCTGGCCGCCAACTTTGACAGCTGTTGCGCATCGTCGACGACAAACTCCGCTTGGTGGCAGCACAGAGCACTGCTTGTTTAGTTTTTTTTAGTTTCGCTACTTTTTTGTTTTGAATTTTTAATTTTATGCTTAAAATCACACGAAAAAGACACAAATGCCCTCTCTACCTCCTGCCTTGAAAGCTTTTTTGTTGGGTTTTAGACCAGTGCAGTGTTCAGAACTCTTCCATATGGTATTATCAGGATAGTTTTTTTTTATGTTTGAATCGATGGGCTGCCGCTGGAGAATGATCTGCCTGACCGCTTAGTATCTACTTTTATACTTTCTTTCTTTCTAAACAAACACAAACACACGCGCCCATACCAATACCACCAGAACGAACGGATACTAGCTTACCTTCTTACCACCTTACCTTGTACTACTAACTGTGCTTTCCTTATTTATGCGCCCAAACAATGGAAACAGTGTTCGCTTTTTTGATTAGCAAATTTTCAGTGTTTCGTTCCTTCGTTTTCTTCGAATCTAATTAGAGTAAAATCTTAACCAATTTGAAGTACGACGAATGTACCAGCTGGCAGTCTCGAAATGATTTTCACAACTAGACCCACTAAACTGTGTGTTTTAGTAAAGTCAGGCCTCTCAAACTGTGAAGAAACTGTTGAAACCAAAATCGATGAAAGTCAAAACATGACAACAACACTGTGAATTAGGATGAAAATAGGGCAGCTTCACCTTAGGCAGGCAAACAAAGATAACCCGTTGTGTCTTGTTAGGTCCAATTCTCACCAAAACCTAAAAGAAAAATATAATCAATTTTCAAACCCTCTGTCCCGATTTCCCCAACCACCGATAAACAAATGTCATCAAATCCTTCAAACTGATTTCTTTCACCAACACATACACATTGAGTCCTCGCACTTCATTAAATATTCTTGAAGCAAAACATTATTAAATTGACCCAACATTCCTTACCCCTTTAAGAAAAATACTTTTTTTCCTCTCCCTCATCACCCTTAAAAAAAACCACTACTACTTTTTATCTAAATATCAAACAATTCCTTCAATTTTCACCACTCTTTTGTTTTCTTTTCTTTTTTACTTTGTTTTTGAAATTCTTTTGTTTTCCGTTTTCTTTTCTGTTTTATTTTTTTTTTCTTTACCTCCATCACGCGCGGCCCGAGTGCAAATAAAGGCTAAACTAATCGAAAGTCTGTATCTCTTGTCCCTCCGTTACAGTTACTGGACACCCTCCCGGTGTGCCAAGATTTTAATAGATCGATGTGCACGCGTCCGACCTGTAGATTCGTACATCTAATGGAGTGTAAGTATGAACGTCATCAGAAGTAGTGTTAGGAATAATTGTAAAGTATTTTCTGTTTTTTTTTTTATTTTCGAAGCAAAAAATGACAAGTTAAAATTTTGAAAAAGTGATATTTTCTTTATCACAAATGGTACGCTAATATTTTTATTAAAGTACCATTTTGATTATTTCTATTTTTTATTGAATTATATTTAAGAATGTTTACCATTTTTAGTTTTTTTGAGCTCATTTAAAATATTTTGAAGATGAGTGAAATTATATGGCTTGATATCTCACATTTTATCTGTTTTGTCTTTTTTCTAAAGT
Organism: Culex quinquefasciatus; assembly: GCF_015732765.1. Taxonomy (NCBI): domain Eukaryota; kingdom Metazoa; phylum Arthropoda; class Insecta; order Diptera; family Culicidae; genus Culex; species Culex quinquefasciatus. Next base: position 83,299,548 of record NC_051862.1, read on the forward strand.
CATTTAAATTTGAATCAGCACAAATTTAAATTTTCAATTTTATGATATGATTGATTTAAGTCTTCCAATCTATCCTCAAAAAAAATTCATATATTTCAACTTGAGTATTAAGCTTAGTTTAAAATCTCGTTAAAGTAAACTAAATTAAACATTCATTTATTGTTTCTTGAAAATTCTAATTAAAAAACACCAAAAAATTAATGCAAATTTGTTATGAATTCTTTTGTTTTACTTTTAATATTTCAAACAATTCGATTCTGTTTTTAAAAATCATAAAACTTTATAGAAAATTGATAAAAACTATTTAAACAAAACCAATAAAAAAATTCAGAAGCTTGTCCAATATAATAAGTATTTTTAGTACACTTCAATATGCGTGCAATGTTATGTTTTCAAAAAGATCATCCTTCATGTTATGGAATAATTTAACTTAGCCAATTTGGTACAAAATGTAACAAGCCAAATCAAATATCAAATAATTTTGAAGTTATGAGTCAAAGAAACAATGATTTTTAATCTCAAAGAGATCCAACTAGAAAAATACGTTCAATAAAAACGGAATGTAATGGGTAAATTTGAAGTGTGCAGTATGGAGCTGTCCATACAAAAATGGTACATACATATTTAAACAGCTGTAACTTTTGATTGAATTTTCTGATCAATTTGGTGTCTTCGGCAAAGTTGTAGGTATTGTTGAGGACTATTGAGAAAAAATAGGTACATGGAATTTTATTGTGCCAATTTTTAAATAATCATTTTTTTACAAGACTTAATTTCCCAAAATAAGTTTTTCGTGAACCCGCAACTTTTAAGCCATAGAGAAACATGGTAAAAGTATTTGAATTTTTGAAAAAATAGAAAAAAAATAAATTTCACCAAAAAAAAAATTAACCTCAATTTGTTATGTAAAATATAATTTGTAATCGAAAAGTACTTCACAGATTTGTTGTTACAAGGCTTCGTTTTCAAGATATAGCCACCAAAAGTTTGATTTTAATGAAAATTTTGCAGTTATTCGATTTTTAAAAATAGTAACCATGAGTGACCATTTCTAAAAATATATATATATATATATTTTTTTTGAGAAGTTCGGAAAATTTGCTTTGAAATTGTCTAAGAGACATCGGAGATTAGACCTCTGGTTGCTGAGATACAGCTGATTAACACCTAAACTCCCAAGCTCGAGAAAAAAGGAGGAGTTTCTATATAAATTTCCCCTTTTTTCGAGCTTGGGAATTGAAGTATTCCATGTGTCACTCAAACAATCCACCATTTTATAATGTCGATATCTCAGTTACAATTTCAAACATTCGTTTTTTTAATCAAGACTAACATATCAAACTGGCGTTATATCGAATGTTTGGAAGTTACAGCTGTTTAAATATTTATGTACCATTTTTGTATGGACAGCTGTCAAAATTGTATGGAGACTTGTATGGGTGAAACAATGACACAAAATAGCTTCTTTGGTCATAGGGAAGGCCCCCACAAAGTTTGAGCCAAATTAAAAAAAATACAAATAAAATTCATTTCCGATTTTGGTAGAGAACTGCTTTTTTAACAAATATTGAAAAGTTACCTATTATTTAAAAAAAAAATCATTATGATACTAAATTTGAATCGGAAAACGTTTTCCGTTTTCTTTTTTTTTCAAACAGAATGCATTATCGAATTCATTGTACAATTATACTAAGAGCAGTTTAAATAAGTTTTTAAATTATAAAATATTAAAAATATCTGAAAATTTAAAGGCATCTGATGCAGAACAAGTTTCTTTGAATATTTGGATTTTTTTCATGCTGACAAAATTTGTTTTTACAAAAAAAATTGTACCGTGTTTTGCTAAAATATAGAATTTTACATTAACGAAACCTCAAAATTAAAAAAAAATAATGTTTATGAACTTTAGATAAACGTCAACTGTAATTTTGTCAAATGTAATATGAAATTTAATGATACTTATGGTCCATTTGACGCAACCAATTCGATTTGCACACTTTTGAGTCAGCAGTATTTAGAATAACAATTTTCATCGACACTTTTTTTAAAACATTATTAAAAAAACTTATTGAAAAATACGTACATGGACATTGTGTGGCCTACTCCAGTGCATGTTTCAGAGATGAGTCTTACTGTTTGAATAAATTTTAAAAACGAATTGAAATTCTATCAATACCAGTCCGGTTTGGGGTATTCAACAAAAAAAAACTAAATAGTAAAACATAAAAAATTGTTTATTGACACTTTAACAAAAATCGAGATATCAACTACCAACGCTAGTATTTTGATCCTGCAAAAATATAATTTATTGATTGAAACTTTAATAAAAAGCTTGAAATAATTTCCATGATTAAAAATTCTTGAAAATATGAGTTTCAAATATGTTTTTTTCTTTGAAAATATAAAAAAATCTTCTGAAATCATACGTATTATTTCAATATAAATGTTCTAACGATTTTCCTTTCTCTTTTCTCTCCCCCAAAACGCTCCCCATTTTTCTCGGAATCCAGGTGATAAAGTAGAAGTATGTGATCAGCGCGTGGCGGTCTGCCGTGACCACGCAAAGGGTATGTGCAAGCGCAAGCAATGTAAATATTACCACATACCGATAGTACTGCCACCAGCGAACGTGATGGCCGCCACAGCAAAACTAGCAGAATAGTGAAGAACCATGTGAAAACTCCGTGAAATTTTCGAGTCAAAACACATCCACATCAACAGCAGTGACCAACATCCAGCAGCAGCAAAAAACCAACCCCAATTTGAGTTAGTTTAACAAAATACAACACAATCATTGATCAAAAACAGCAGAACAAGAGCCGTGAAAGCAAGAACAATAAAAACAATTAAATGTCCCAAAAGTCACACCTAACCCTAACCTAAATTCTCGAATAGATCGAAATTTGCAAGTTTTGAATGAATTCTGTGTACAGATTGACTCTGCGATATGTTTCCTACTTTTTACTGTACGCGTGTTACACGATTTTATTATAAATATGATAAACTTACTATTGACTCAAGGTTACGTTTGATTTGTTTAGTTTTTTGTTTACTTATTTTGGGATTATAAAGAAAAATCTGTATTATTTTTGTGTATTTTGTATATTTTCATATGTAGAGAATACGTTATATATTGGAGCATTTCTCATTATTTACTGAACACCATAAAATAACTGAAAAATAGATCTAACTAACTGTATTTAGGGTATTTAATTTAGATAACGAAAAAGAGATCTGAAATTCGAAAAAGCGTCAAATATATATTATCATAAGTTCCAATTTAACAATACAAAAACTCTGAACTAAACATTTTTTCTACGGGAAAGAACAGAGCATTAACGAAACTTGGTATTAAATTTTGTAAGGCAACACTGAATTCCGTATTGATGCGCAACCTATACAAATTAACTAATATCCTCACAATACACGAACACATAAACTCACTCAATGTTTTGATTTGATCTTTCAACCAGCAAACACAAACACCACAGCAGTTTGGGTGAAACGGGACACGAAATCAATATACAAGAAATACCATCCTCCAACAGGAAATATGAAACATCTTAGCAAAAGAGTTGACTAATTTACCAAAACCTGCAAAAATATCTACAACTTGTACTAAAATTCATATTGGAACCATCACACAAAAACACAACACGTTAAACTGACACCACACGTTTCTTCTGTCACAATTTACATCCCTGAGTCACATACCCACGTACACACTTACTCACACCAAGATGGCACCCACACACTTACACTCACACAAGTTGCGGTGAGAAAACACTCTTGCGGAAAGGTTATGAAAAGAGAGAAGTGAAAAAAAAAACAAACTAAAAAAATAAACTCAACTAATAACATGATAAATCACGTCCTATTGGAGCAACGATAATGTATAGTTTATACGTTCATATTAAATATCAAGAAAAAAAAACAAAAGTGGTTGAAGTATAGCAAAACTCGACGAAAGAAGAAGAAGGACGAAAAATGATGATACCTCTCTATTTGTATCTTTAGATTTTGTGTACTATTAATTATGTTGTTTTTAAGAGATTTATTTGTTTATATTTTTGTTCCTTACAACTGTATCTGTATGGTTTTCACAATGTTAGATTTATTTTGTTCTCCTCCAAGTGAGTGAAACCACAATACACACACACGTACACACTCAAGAAAAACACACACTAAATCAAAAGTATTCCTATTACTATCTGTAAAATGTAAGTACTAAATCAAACCCCCTAATAAAGTGAAAAAGTTTCGAAGAGTGACTCTCGAAAGAAAAAAACACTTGCAAAACTTTTGAAGTTACTGTAAATTATATTACTATTATTATAATTATTATTCCCAAAAGAAACCCACACACTCTCCCCGTTACTTTCCATTTGGGCCTCGAATTGTTAGATTGGTTTCGTTTGTTTTGTGTACATTTTCTTAAAAGCTATAGTTGAAATCCGACGTGGGAACTTCGAACGTAAAGTTACCTAACCTAGAAAGAAGAGTGGATCTATCGAGCAAAGGTAAGAATCACTAACGATTTCAGGGTTCAGCGTTGGCAAACATTTTAAATGTTTTTCGAACGCCGAACGCAACGTGAATATAATTAGAGGGAAAATAAAGCTAAAAGAACGAATCGTTTCAAAACAAAACAAAAAAAACTAAACTTAAGGCAAACATATGATAAACAAAAAAACAGCAAAAGAAGATTGAAGAAGAACGAATTCTGGCAACACTGGGCAAACAACTGGAAAGATCATGGCTTGCTTGCGCGCTGCGGGAACGGATCCCATCAAAACAATGACAGTTGGATCTCGTTTGTTTGACAAGCTGTCAAACGAGTGAGGTTGTACTGCACACACAAATGCATCAGTCACATCAGTCACGACTACTTTGATTTTGCGATTTTCTTTTAGAACCCTTTTTGTGTGAGTATTTTTGACAGAAAATCTTTTGAGAGAATGCCTGTCGAAAATCGAACCTTGCTTAACAGGATGAACCAAATGCTTCCGAACGAAGTTGACAGGTTGGGATTGGTGGGACAAAGTGTTTGGAAAATTGTTTTCTGCAACGTTAAATTAGTTTTCTTTATCATTTTTCTTATATAATTATGTCAAAGATACAAGTTTTATTCATTCTCAACTGAAAAAAAACGATAATTGTTTGCAACTGTCAAACAAACAGTCGAACCGTGCTAGTTTGACGCTCACAAACATTACTAAGCGCTTGTTTTGAATTTATGCGTGAACGCGTTGGAAGATATGACAGCTAAATAAAAACAAACATTTCAAAGGACGTTAACTTCAATGTAATCCTAAGTCAATTGGATGTGAATCCGATAAGTTGCTTGTTTTTGTAAATGTATTTTTTGAAATATTTTATTGCCGTAAGCACTTCACCCCAAAGCCCACCAAAACCTGTCAACTGGCAACCCTGCGCTGCGGTCCAGCAATTTTTGTGTACTAAAAAATTATCTCCGCTTTTCGCTTTTGCAAAAAAAATATCCCGAAAAATCTAAGCGTGAAACCAAAACCGTACCTCAAGGATAAAGGGAATATATTTTTAGAAAAAGAATAAAAATAGAAAATAAAATGGAGAGAGTGACAAAATAAACTGCAAAGTACCATACACACACACAAACTCACAATCTTAAAAGTGAACCAAATATGATTTGTCAAGACTGAGCTGAAAATACACGAGGCCGCAAACTGGACACGATTTTATGAAAATCTTCCTTTTTGCACCAAACTTGATTTTTTCTCGAAAAAAAACAAACGCTAGGAAAGTGAACCTGCAGCAAACACCAGTGATTTTGATAGTGAGAGAAGTGAACGCAATCATGTTCGCATACTTCAAAGAGATGAAAATAAAAAGTTTGAATCACATATCTTCTAAAGAGAAAACAAATGGGTAAGATCAAAACTATCCGGTATCACAGAATTTATCTAAAAAAACACAAAATCAACAACAAACAATCCTTTACTCAAACTTCGTCCTGTACCGAAATGTCTCGAAATTTTTCGTTGTTTCCGTTCCGTTTTTGAAAAGCCGTGACTGTCGTACCGATTTTGTTTTTCCGAGGGCTTTGTGGGAAATGTTTCGAATCGTCGAACAAGTCAGCGAAAAATCAACAAAAGTAAGGATAAAAAAGGTGGAAAGGTAAACCAGAAATAACCACACAAGAGGAAAAAAATATTTTTTAGATAGCTAGGAGATACATTTATATATTATGAGTAAATTAATGAAAGTGGAAACCCGACCGACGAGAAAAACTTTGAGAATACCACATTGAAATTGTATTTTACTAAGAATCACATAAAAGAAAAGAAACACAAATTGCTGCGGAGAAATCGAATCGAACTGGCACGAATCGGAACAAAATGCATCCGTTGGTCATGAATTACACAGACAAAATTTTGATTTTTATTTCGTGATTTATAAAACTCATACAAAAGAAACACTACAGTAGATGAATGAATCGAAAGAGAACGAATAAATTGGTTACAGAATGAACAGAAAAAAATGTTGCAATAGAAAACCAGTTGAAATCGAATCTACTTTATGCGAACAATTCTATCATGGACTTTTCGTTGTCAAACTTAGAAAAGTCACGGACAAACAAATTACAACATTTTAGTCGATTTTATCGTTTAGAAAATAACGGTAATTTCAAACTACAAATGATGTGTTTGTCTGTGATGAAATCACATATTAATTCGTATAGAAAGTCAGTTTCTGTTCGATGTGTTTTTGTTTTCTTTCAACTTACTTGAAACAATTCCACATACAGAAATATTGTTATTTTTGTTTCCACTGACGTTGTTATCCCCTTAGTATTGTTTACAAACTCTTATTTTAGTACTTCCAAACCAGAACTTTATTTCGAATGATAAAACAGCAAATACTGTGATATATTAAGCATAAAAAGTAAACGGATAATAAATACACTCGAAAAATTATTGGAAAATTCTCCGGAAAACCACATGAAATTTTAGTACACACACTCATAAACACACCTTAGTTCCTGTTAATTGGTCTCGCAAAAAAGAAATCGAATAAAACTCTCTCAAAAGGACTACTTTTTCGACGGTGGCAGCTCGTAACACGTTTAATTTTTGTGTCTAGTCAACACCCAACCCACATCAAAACATCGCCATTCTTTGCTTATTGTTACATGTGATAGATATTGGTTTGATTAGTTTCGTTTTATGCAGATTTGTACTAAACAGTATTTACGACCGTTCGTCAGAGCAGAATACTCAGTTTTTTCTGAACAGATTTTTTTAGTTTTGCTTAATTTGTGGATGTATGACTTCTTCATGCTTTTGAACTTTTTTTCTGTGCAAAAAAAATACTTCTAATGCAAATATTTTTGTAATATGTGTATACTCATTTCTATCAAACATTGAAATTGTTGTTGCTTTGAAGTACATTCTAGGTTGTGTGAAAACGGAATTCTGAACGAAAAAGTCTCAAAAAATAAAACAAAATATGTTCCTGAAAAAACTAATGAAAATTGAACACCGCAGAACCGTACCGAAAATAGAGAAAATCGGACAGCCTATTCTGGATTCGATAAAAATGTGAAAATTTAACAAAAAGACAAACACACAGCAAAACAACAATAAATATGTACATTTTGTGAAGAATTTTTGCTCCCAAAAACACACAACATTCGTAAAACCACGGCTGCAGAAGCAAACCTTAAAACCCGCTCTTCGACGAGGAAAAACACCGCACACAACCTGCAAGTCCTTAGCAAAAGAAAAAAAAACGAAGAACAGAAATAACTTACATGAAAGAAAGAACTAAACAATAAATAAAACCATAGGTGGATTGATCCCTTTCTTACTCACAGCGATGTGAAGCCTCCCCTCCCCCCCAACACGACTTTTGTGAAATCCAAACTAGAGAACAACACACAGCAAGATTATATTATTTGTAAAAAGTATATTAGCATCGGGGGAAAAAAAGGTGAAACAAAACAAATATTCTAATTGAAGTAAAGAAAAGGAAAACAAAAATAACTTAATATGAATAATCTGTAAGATTTTTAGTAATATAATATTATTAAAAACTTTACTCAAACAATTACTTTAACAACATTGTATGAATAAATCAATATTATCATTATTGATAATAAACCACATATGAAAAACAAAAACAAAATCAACCACACAGACACAAACACACAGAAAGTATTTCAGTTTACTTATTCACTAGTGAAAAAAAAAACAAAAACCTTCCCCCCTCGCAGGAGGACTCGGACGTGAACGTAGTGAAAACCTTGAGCAGTAACCGAATAGACGACCCGAACTCTCTCAAAGTGCAGTCCTCTTAGTAGTGAACATTAACGAAAAAGTAAAATTAAAGTAAAATAAAAAAAATCAGTGACCTTGAGGATGAAAGCAGTAGAATAGCATTGCTCTAGTACAGCAAAACTTTCCCGCAGAAGAAAAACAAAACAACATAAACAACTGGTAAAGCAGCAACCAAAAACAAGAAAAAGCAAACAGCGAACAAAACAAAAGAGAAAAAAAACACACACAAACAAAAACATGGAACAGTTAAAAATCATAGCAAAAATTGCAAAAAGACTCGAACACAGCAAAAACAACAAAAGAAAAACAAAAAGAAAACGTAGGAACCCATGCAAAAGTGGATCAGAATACACAAACAAGCACAGCCACAAGCGCGTGCGCGCGCTCGCTCTCACAAACAAACACGCGTCCGCGCTTGTAGTTGTGCGTGCGTGACCCACGCGTGTGTGTGCGTAAAATTCATCACTGCGTCTGTGATAGTTCTAAAGAAAATTTTAACGTACTAGATCAAGTCTATGGAATTAGGGGGGTGCGAGCGCACGTGTTGTGCAGCAAGAAGAAAAAGAGAATAAAAAGGGATATTCGCATGTAAGAGATGGAAATCAAAAGTAATCAAAAGTGACCCACGACGGAAAACTTCCGGTGGTGGGGGACCCCGGTTGGAGTGCGCATGGGGGGTGGATTTGGTTCCGCAAGCCGGGACCCCAACCGGGACCCCCTGACATCGGAAGGAAGAAGAAAACAAAGAGATAAAATTCGGACTCCAATGAAATTGAGCGCAGCAGGCTGGATTATTGGATGCGCGAAAAAGGTAAAGGAAAACATTAAATTTTTAAAAAAGTAATAAAATAATGTTAAACGATAAATTGTTGTTGATAAAAAATAAATAAAAAACATCACTTTTATTATTAAAGAAACTTAAGGAAAAACCTATGATTAGTTGTGTAGCAATTCTTTGATTAAGTGATTAATATAAAATATAAAATAAAATTTAAATGAACACATGAGAAAGTATCTAAATTATCATAAGAAAAACAAGCTAGTGTTTTCGAGAAACCGAAACAAAAAAAAAATGAAAATAAAAAATATTACAAATTATACATATGTTCCATTTTTTTAAATATATTGAACAAAAAAATATGTGACAAAAAAATAACACTAGAAAGTGAATTAAAAAATAAAATACTGATCAATCATTGTGCAGCCTAAACTAATTTCCTTTCAGTTTTTCAAAACAACAACAAAAAGCACAGTCACACACAAAAACAAAAACTCACAAGTGAACAGAAAACAGAAAATAATAATAATCTTAAAGTACAACCACTTTTTTTCAAAACTCAAACATAAAAAAACACATACAGAACACACTCACACACGCGAAAAAGGCAAACGTGACACAAATACACACAAAAAAAACAACTGGAAGAATGAAACTGATTTATGTACTAAAATTATTTTCGAAATAAAAATTCAATTCAAGTTTAAGCGTTTGAGAACATTATTTTGATGACATTCCTAAAAGTAAAATTTAACGTTTTTAAAGGTAAGTATAAAGAAAAATGTTTTTGTACTGTTTTTTAATTGCTAAAAAATTACTGAAATTTGAAAATTCAAACCTTCAAAAAAAAAACCTTTGCATATAATTTAAAAAAAAACTCAAAACATCTCAAATTAGAAGTTGCAACTAAAGAAGGTGTGCTCAAATACTCCAGAAAGTATGCAACGAGACTGTGAAAGAACAGTCCACAGCATAATCGGGCAAACACGTGTACGTGTACGCATGAATGCAGTCAGTTTCCATGCTCAAACTTGGTCATTATATAAAAAAAACTGAGTAAAATTGTTGAATGAATTACAAAAAAAAACATCTTCGTTTACTTAAAGAAGCGTTGATAAAGTCTGATGCATGCAAAAAGACACAACAACAGGACACGAAAATGATCTTTTTGGAGAGACTTGGGAACAAAGAGAGACTAAATGAACATTTATCTTTATTAACTCTAAAAATCCTGCGTATACTCTCATTTTACAACAAAAGTAGACGTTTTTTAAGTGCATGTTGTTAAACCTAGTCGTGAAAATAGAATAATGTAAACCTCCGTGCACCGTACACAATAACACTGTAAATAATTAAACCACGTAAATCAATCAGCACATTCCCTCATAGTAATATCAATTTTCGCCATAAACCGCCATTCTCGCTGAAAGCTGATCCTCGAATAAACAAACCGCAGTAAAGTTTAGTCTGTTGGCCACACAAATGGTAGGGTTTTACCGGCTCTAGTAATGTTACACGAACACTCTCACACATGCAAAACGAGATAATCTTTTGACGCACTAAAGAAAGTCTGAATCAAAACGATCAAAACAAACCAACTACAAAATCTCCGGCTTACTATCGCAAATATGACATCGATTATGAAGTGGCGATGTCTCCAGCTGCGGTTATTTGCTAGTGTGTGTTTTCAAGACATTTATTCATGCGGAGTATGTGAAGTCTTTGACGAACCTGTTGCCAGTTGTCGGGAAAAACAGACATTGAATAATGAACTGCACACATTTATCAACTTCGAGCCGTCCGATACATAGAGCTATTGAAAGGACTTAGTAAAGCAAAATGTTACAAAAAAGTCGTCACAAATCATCCTCCCAATTAAGTTCCTTGAGCAATATTCTGAATAATCAGGTAAAACAAAACAGAGTATATTTCCAAAGACGTACAAAAACTGAATTGAAGTACGCAGTACTGCATTTACATATTTTATAATAAAAAGCACACAGTCTTTGCTACTCTGTCGTGATGGGTACTTCTTACTTCCCTGTTATTCTCGAATGACGAAACGGCGAAAAGAAATTCCGTAGTAACAGTTCAATAGGGTGAATCTGCATTTGTAAACAAGCAGTCTATCCCTTTTGCTCAAGTGACAGTTCACGTCAAGTAAGAGGGGGATAGACTGCTTGTTTACAAACGCAGATGTGCTCTATAAAACTGTTACTACGGAATTTACCAAAAACAACAGATTTTTTTTTTTTTTTTTGATAAAGCAACTGAAAAATTATATTCTATTCAACTATGTTATTAGGCTTCCTAGTCAGAAATTTATCAATACATTCAAAGTATGTTTACATTACAGCTGGACGATTGTTTGCAACAGGTTTCCTATCTCTTTCTAGCAAAAGTTTTTTGTCAGGCGACTTCTAGCTGGTTTTTTTGGGCTGACCGCCCGATATGACAGCCAATATACTTCGCAGGGCTGTGACAGCTCGAGCTCGATCATTGTTTGCATCAGGACACTGTGACGAGAAGTTCGTCATTTTTGGGTTAAATTATATTTTTTTCACTGGGCATAGAAAGCCTTATTGCTATGTATGTGCTTTTCTTAAACCGGAATAAATCATGACCATTAGTGTGGCCGGGCTCATCCGGATTTCGATAGGTTTTTGCCTCAGGGAAAATGTATTCATACAACGAAAAATCCCAAAAATCGTTTAGAACTCGCAATTTGCGATTTACTGAAAAATTGTCTGTTTTTATTTTTAAAAAAATATCATATTTTGTTCTAATATTTTAAAAATGCGTTCAAATTGCCCCGCATTTCACTTTAAATTATAGTTAGGAGTTCCACCAATAATGTTCTGTATAAGGCTTTCTAGTCAGAAATTTACCAATACATTCAAAGTATGTTTACATTACAGCTGGACGATTGTTTGCATCAGGTTTCCTATCTCTTTCTAGCAAAAGTTTTTTGTCAGGCGACTTCTAGCTGTTTTTTTTTGACTGACCGCCCGATATGTCAGCCAACATACTTCGCAGGGCTGTGACAGCTCGAGCTCGATCATTGTTTGCATCAGGACACTGTGACGAGAAGTTCGTCATTTTTGGGTTAAATTATATTTTTTTCACTGGGCCTAGAAAGCCTTATACATATTGATCCAGGAAGTCGTCATTTTTCATTGGCAGCATGTTAAAGTTGTAAAAATGATATTTTTCGCCTGAAATTTTTATGAATTTCCCTCAAAAATCCTTCTAAAAAAATCACGCCAAAACCAATTATCTAAACAGTTTTGAATTTTAAACAATTAGTTTTTGTCACATCAGTGCCAAGATACTGCCATTTTAGTAAAACAAAAATGGCGAATTTTCAAAATTCCCTATGAAAACTTAATGTAATCAGTTACACCACTCTCTCAGCTACTGCCAGCATTTTATAGGTTTCCAAACCATCATAACATCAATATACAGGCAATATCTCTAGTTTTCATTGATTTGACTATGTAACGTTAACGCCGTGACGAAGAAATGTATTTTAAATTAATCGCCTTTCGTACAACAAAATCAATTTATTTTCAAGATTTTGATGTAAATTGCTTTTTTATTTAAAAATTAAACACACGTTTTAATGTAAGTAATATTTTTTCAACCTAATAAATGTAATAAATAAATGTAAGGAAGGCACCAACTAACCTTGAAATCGTAAAAGCATTCGAAAGAGGATCCCACAAAAAATTAAAAAAAAGATAGGTTTGGAAGTTTGGCTTGTTTAGTGAATCTTTGCCAATGATTTTAAAAATGTAATTTATAGGGGTCCATTTCGACTTTGATTTTAAAAATATTTCCTGCATTTTAAAAGTGCACTGCAACCAAGGAATTTGTTGTCTTCTAATCCCAAAATTGACAAACTTACGAACCCAATTCTGCAAAAATCTTATTGTAAAAATTGGTAAATTTTGTTATAAACTGCGTAGTAGACAATACTTTGGAGAATTAACAAAAAAATATATATCGATAGATCCCTTAGTTTTGAAAACACTAAAATATCTGTTACAAAAATTTTGGTGCAAAAGCTCTGATTGATGTGCACCGTTAACCCTCTACAACCTAACCCCGCCTTTAGACGGGCTTCGATCTAAAAAATCGCCAAAAATCAATTTTCCAACCGATTTTTGATCTCTTAAAAGCATTCGAAAAAAGAACTCTTGAAATTTTAGAAAATTTAAGGGTTGGAAGTTTAACTTGCTTTATGTCACTTTGCCAATGTTTTTAAAATGTCATTTTTTTAGGGGTCAACTTTGGCTTTGTTTTTTACTAACATTTCCAATATTTTCGGTAAAAAGAAGTATGCAGTAATTTTTGTAGTGTCCCAGACTATGCCTCTACGCATTTTTTTGCAATTTAAATGATGACCATCATAGATTCTATAGCAGAAAATGTGAAAAACATGCAAAAAATTTAAAAAGTGACTGTAAAAACATGAAAAAATTAGATAGTCGAAATGTAATTATATTAGGTGGTACAGTAGGCCAAAAACTACCAAAAACAAACATAAACTAAACAAGATAAATGCAAATTAAAATACTAAAAATGAAACAAGAAAAACATAAAACAAGAGAAGTAAAGTTTTTCGTAGAACAAAAGTTGCTCAAAATGACCTCCTAAACACGGGCAAAATAAGTATTTTCGAAAAAAAAATTGGGCAGTAGAGGGTTAAGTAAAAATGAGTTTGCAGTAATTTTTCATATATTCCAGACAAGGCCGCATATTTAACCATTTTAAGCAAACATTGAATAAGTAGTGCAACTATTTGCGATGATCCTACATACTGTAAAAAAATAAAGAAAACAAACTGTGTAAATTATTTAAAAAAATTACTTCTGCTTGAAAAAAATAAAACCTACCAAATTTTTTTGATTTAAAAAAATCATATTTTCAAAAAATTTAAAATACCACCACTGCTAACCCTGTCTTTACAGTCTCACATGTATCGACCGCGGTGTACGGTTTGTCGAGTTGCCGCAGCAAGTGTGCAAGGCTTCTCGCGCGCAAAACCAAGTACGCGATTAGTACTCGATTGCCGGTCGATCCGTTCGGGGGGGCTCACCTGCTCTCGGCTCTGCGCTGTTGCTTTCCCGGCAAGTCGGCACTCCGTCAGCAGATCGCGCGCGGTGTTTACGGAGTACGTTCGTTCGTCGTGTGTCACCCATCGCCGTCGTCGTCGTCAAAACATATCGTTTGCAACGTGACTTTCTTCGCGCGCCTTCACCCAGGTCGTCGGTCAACTAAACAAATCGAAGATTTGTAAAGTGTATTCTTGTTGAGTATGAGACAGTTTCAGATCTGAGGATGTGTTTTGAGGTTCCAGACAGCAATTTGAAGAATTGCAAGGGGAAAAAAACAATTTGTTCCAGTTCCATGAAGAAAATTGTAAACTTGAATGTGCATATCATTACGAGGCAGCTGCTGCTGGTGGCTCCGGAACTGCCATTAAATTCCATTGAAACAATGGCAAGGCAACGGCAGTAGTGCTATAAGCAAAGGTGTGCACATCAAGAATCGCCAGTGATAAGAATACGGGAACGCGTGCGCGGTCGCTTAAAGTGGCACGCTCGTGCTTAACCGTCACATACACGCGACGATAAAAATAGTAACAGGGGAAGTGTTTTGTGCTAGTTAAACTCTTCAATGTGATTATCTTTTTTTTTTTTTTAAAAAAGTGCTAAATTACTTTTTTGTTACATGCTACATATTTCATCACAAATTTGTGAAAAAGTGATTGTAAAAATAAATTAACTTAAAATAAAATAACACATAAAACACATAGAACTCAATATTGACAACAACTCTTGAAGCAATTAATTTTTTAATTCATTAATCCTTTTTGATAAAGCCATAAATACTTATTAACCGTTTTAAACTTTAACAAGCATTAAACACAAGAATTTCTAAATTTCCTGAAGAAACGAAGTGATTTGTCCTCTTCTGGCTTACAAATTATTTGAAAATTTAGGTTCCACGAAAATTAATGATACGTTCTTTAGGAAAGTGAATGGTTTGTCCGCTATTAAACAAAATCTTAGCATGTTTATCAGTGAAGCTAGATTAATTAGGTTTTGCAAACCATAAACCGGAGTGACATTGCAGATTACATTGCAAAATGAAAAAAAAAAACCTTCCTCAATCCACCTTTTGTTGGTTGGTGCCTTCCTCACATTAATATAGTGAATTCATTCAGTCAGAATCAATAATTTCCCTTATTACTGACCCAACGGCAAGATCCAGACAATATTTTATCAACATATCTGAGATCCGGCCTCTAAAAAGTGTATAAATAGCACTTAAGTGCTTATAACTTCTGAAAGGTTTGTCAGATCTTCAATGTTTTGGACTCGTTAAAAAGGGCTTTTAATTACCCATCCAACAATGGGTCGCATGACAGATATGAAAGAACGTTTTAATCAAAATATCTGAGATCCGGCTTTTGAAAAGTGTATAAATTACGCTTAAGTGCATATAACTTTTGATAGGGTGACGGGGTTCCTTACAAAAAACACCCTTTTTACAATCATCCGGACCTTAATCAAAATCTTTCTTTATCATAACTTTTGAAGTACTTTAGTAAACTTCATAATTTTCAATGGGGCTTATGGGACCCTAAGGGGAATCGAATGAGGCCAGAATGGTCTAAATCGGTTCAGCCAGTGCTGAGATAATCGAGTGCATATTTTTCGATGCACAGACCAACATCCCTACACAGAAACAGACATTTGCTCAGAATTTGATTCTGAGTCGATATGCATACATGAAGATGAGTCTGGGAGGTCAAATTAAGCAGTTCATTTTCCGAGTAATTTTATAGCCTTTTCTCAGTAAAGTGAGGAAGACAAAACTTATTTAATACAAACGAGTGGTAGAGAAATGTTCAAAGTAAATCAAAAAGCAGTTTTCAATAAATTTCGAAAGGTTTATAAAAAAAAAAGTTACTTGCTATTATGGAAACATTGATGATGATTATTTAAATACTCTCTAAGTGTCATGGTTTTCTCAATGGAAATTAGTTTAAATAGGAAAACAGACTGCATTATCAAATTCTTTGATCAATTTCACTCTAAGAACAGTAAAAAAAAATCTAAAGTATGTAAAAAAGTATTCACATACACAGAAAAAAATATTCTTGTAAATTTACATTATTTATCATGTACCAAAAGGTATCATGATACATGATGTATATTAACATTAGGTTCATTGGAAATTAACATTAAATTCATTGGAAATTTACATTAGTGTTGAAAAGTTACATTTATTTTGAAAATTTACATTAGTTCAAATCAACTAAAAAAATTTGTTTGAAAGTAAGTAAGTTTGATCCACGAGAACAAAAATTACGAAGGTCCATACATTTTTGTCAGGTTGCTCAAACGAAACCATAACAACGGTTTTACCTAAAGTATTTAAAAACGTGGGTTTTTTAGAAAAACTGGATTTATGGGTATCAAAAGATCGGAAATTTTATGCCCTTTCTGATGCCACATAGGTTGACTTGTGAATTGTGGACCGGTTCGGATGCAGGCGGATTTTCCGACGACGTAATTCCGTGTTGGTACGAAATTCCAACGAAAAATCTAATCTAGCGATACAAAGACCCCCAAACGGTGTTATACCCACTTCAAAATGTTTCTTTAGCAATTCTAATATATTGACATTTAGTTAAATTAAAAGTTTGCAAAATTAAGTTTAGATAAGTTTTATATAGAATTTCCAGAGTTATATAAACTTATATACTAAGTAGTTAGTAAACTCTATATTCAATCCAAATTATTTTATAATCAGTCGAAGATGCCTATTTGGAGTTGGGAGACTGGATTTATGATGATTTGTCAACAAATAACTTTATTTATGTTAATTTTTCGAAAGGTGTACAAACTTTTTAGAACTGTTTATAGAAATCATCTTTTCATGAGCTTTTTGTAGCAAATTTTCGGCATGAGTTCCAGAACAAAAATGACTACTAGGTTTCTGTCAAACTAAAAATTGTTTACATGTTTCATCACAAAATGTGCATAGTACTAAGTTAGGCCGTTGCAAATATTTTTCAGAGTTTTTTCAAAGTATGTGTTTAGCATGGTAAGTATTTGTCATTGTGTGTGTATGTGATTGTCTGTGCGTTTGTCATTGTGTGTGTGTGTTTGTCATTTATTGTAATAAATATTGATCAATTTAGGAACTTTTTATTTACCTGATTTAAACATATATATAAATTGTATTAAAATTAAATAAAAGTAGTATAAATATTAGGATGTAACAAAAATGACTTTTTGGCGGGCATTCAGGGGTTTGTTCCGGTGGGCATACTGAGCCCAAATCCCAAATATGAGCTTGATTGGACGTAACAGGAGCTGGCGCTCCGCCCTTCAATTTTAAATAGGATTTAACCCGTAAAAAAAGATTTTTTCAAAAATGTAAATTTTTGAGGCATTTTGGCCACTGAAGCGTTTACCAAAAACATCACTGGTATGTAGGCCAGATCCTTGCGCATCTTTTGGTATATATAACATTGAAGTTTGGAGCACCCTGGAGCTCGGTACAGACCTTCAAAGTTTGGCATTTTTTCGAAAAATCGATCCCAGCAAAATCAAATGGCGTCTCGAGCGTCGCGAGACGCGACGCATATCTTTTTTGCCGGGGCAGGTTTTTCGAAAAAATGCCAAACTTTGAAGGTCTGTACCGAGCTCCAGGGTGCTCCAAACTTCAATGTTATATATACCAAAAGATGCGCAAGGATCTGGCCTACATGCCAGTGATGTTTTTGGTAAACGCTTCAGTGACCAAAATGCCTCAAAAATTTACATTTTTGAAAAAATCTTTTTTACGGGTTAAATCCCATTTAAAATTGAAGGGCGGAGCGCCAGCTCCTGTTACGTTCAATCAAGCTCATATTTGGGATTTGGGCTCAATATGCCCACTGGAACAAACCCCTGAATGCCCGCCAAAAAATCATTTTTGTTACACTCTAATAAACATTAAATTAAGAGTATTTCGGATACTACATTGAAAGCAATATTACCAATGGACGATCTGAAAACAGGCAGAAATTTGTAAAAAAAACCGCAAGATGAGTTTCAAAGACTCCCAAAGAGATTTTCAAATCAAAAATTTTCAACAAAACTATTTTTTAAAGCCAAAAACTTTTTTTTTGAAAATTATAAATATCAAGATGCTTCAATTATATTTGAAAAATATATTAAAATTTCATCAATTTTGTTTGGTACTGACAAGACCCGAACATCCGAACTTCTTGAAAAAAAAATCACTTCGGATAATCAAATCTTGGGATAATCGAATCACAGGAAAAACTTTTTGATTGTTGTGAAATAAAAAAAAAGTTAATTGCTATAGGCAATCAACTATTAAATTCAGATTGAAATGGGGTCGCAAAGTTCAAATTTGATGTTAAACGCAAGAAAATAAAAAAAACGATAAAAAATATGTGTGGTTCTATTGTCCAAACAAAACTTCAAATAATCGTACTTCGGATAGTTGAAACTTCGAATAGTCGAGGCTTCGGATAATCGAGTCTGGACTGTATTACAAAAAATGGTTTAAATGCTAAAACATGTACTAATTTGAAAAAAGTATTTAAAAACGGTTATTTTCCAGCCCAAAACCAAACATAAATTTTAAGCCCTATTTACATTTTATAGGGATTTAAAAAGTATCATTCAGGAATGCAGTAGTCATTGTCGTAATAAATTATAATTATCGCACGTGAGCAATTCTCTACAAAACCGGCCGATTTCGACCATTTTTATTTTTTGTATTTTTTGATTTGGCTCAAACTTTGTGGGGGCCTTCCCTATGACCAAAAAAGCCATTTTGCATCATTAGTTTGTCCATATAAATTTCCATACAAATTTGGCAGCTGTTCATACAAAAATGGTACGTAAATATTCGAAAATCTGTAACTTTTGAAGGAATTTTTTGATCAATTTGGTGTCTTCGGCAAAGTTGTAGTTATTTTTGTGGACTATTGAGAAAAAAATAGGTACACGGAAAAAAAAAATTCCCGATTTTTTTATTAACTTTTTTTTCACAAAAACTCAAATTCCCAAAATACGTATTTTTTGATTTTCGAGATTTTTTGATATGTTATAGGGAACAAAAATCCGCAACTTTTGAGCTATAGAGAAACATGGTCAAAAAATCTGCCGCCGAGTTATGATTTTTTGAAAAACTGGTGATTTTTGGAAAAAAACTAAATTTCACACATAATTTTTTTTGACCTCATTTTTTAATGCAAAATTGAATTTGCAATCGAAAAGTACTTTACAGATTTTTTGATAAAGGGCTCCGTTTTCAAGATATAGCCACCGAAAGTTTGATTTTAGCGAAATATTTGCAGTTTTTCAATTTTTAAAAATAGTGACCATGAGTGACCATTTCTAAAAATATTTTTTTTTTGAAAAGTTCAGAAAATTTGCAATAAAATTGTCTAAGAGACATTGAAGATTGGACCTCTGGTTGCTGAGATACAGCGGCTTGAAGAAAAAGAAACACGAAAATTGAAGTTTTCTAAGTCTCACCCAAACAGCCCACCATTTTCTAATGACGATATCTCAGCAATTAATGGTCCGATTTTCAATGTTAATACATGAAACATTCGTGAAATTTTCCGATCCTTTCGAAAAAAATATTTTGAAAAAAATTAAATTAAGACTAACATTTTAAAAGGGCCAAACTTTGAATATTATGCCCATTAAAAATGTTAGTCATGATTTAAAAATATTCAAAATATTTTTTTCGAAAAGATCGGAAAATTTCACGAATGTTTCATCTATTAACATTGAAAATCGGACCATTAATTGCTGAGATATCGTCATTAGAAAATGGTGGGCTGTTTGGGTGAGACTTAGAAAACTTCAATTTTCGTGTTTCTTTTTCTTTAAGCCGCTGTATCTCAGCAACCAGAGGTCCAATCTTCAATGTCTCTTAGACAATTTTATAGCAAATTTTCTGAACTTTTCAAAAAAATATTTTTAGAAATGGTCACTCATTGTGACTATTTTTAAAAATCGAAAACTGCAAATATTTCGCTGAAATCAAACTTTCGGTGGCTATATCTTGAAAACGGAGCCCTTTATCAAAAATCTGTAAAGTACTTTTCGATTGCAAATTCAATTTTGCATAAAAATGAGGTCAAAAATTTTATGTATGAAATTTCGATTTTTCCAAAATCACCAGTTTTTCAAAATCATAACTCGGCGGCAGATTTTGACCATGTTTCTCTATAGCTCAAAAGTTGCGGATTTTTGTCCCCTAAAACATATCAAAAAATCTCGAAAATCAAAAAATACGTATTTTGGGAATTTGAGTTTTGTGAAAAAAAAGTTAATAAAAAAATCGGGAAATTTTTTTTTCCGTGTACCTATTTTTTTCTAAATAGTCCTTAACAATACCTACAACTTTGCCGAAGACACCAAATTGATCAAAAAATTCCTTCAAAAGTTACAGATTTTCGAATATTTACGTACCATTTTTGTATGAACAGCTGCCAAATTTGTATGGAAATTTATATGGACAAACTAATGATGCAAAATGGCTTCTTTGGTCATAGGAAAGGCCCCCACAAAGTTTGAGCCAAATAAAAAAATACAAATAAAATCCATTTCCGGTTTTGGTAGAGGATTGCTCACGTGCATTTTGGGCGAAATTGAGTTAAGAACGCAATTTTGTGCAGTTCTCAATGCTTCACCTTTGGGCTTTCACAGATCCCCAAAATTCGATTTCAATCGTGCATTGCTGTTATTTTTCATATGAGAGACGTTCCATTCTAGTCGTGCTATTTTGACACACCCTGAAAATTGCTGCAAGTGCGTCAACTGGCCAAAGGGATTTCAGAAAAGAACGCGTTTGACACACGTTAATGTCCGAGTAGTGTAAACATGTTCAATTCGTCGCCATCTTGCTAACTTGTCGTACGTGCATTTTGGGCCAAATTGAGTTAAGAACGCCATTTTGTGCAGCTCACAATGCCTCACCTTTTGACCTTCACAGATCCCCAAAATTCGATTTCAATCCTGAGATATTCAACAAAAACCGAAAAAACTCCGTGCATTTTTGTCACTTTACATATGAAAAAAGTTTCAATCTTGTCATGCTATCTTGTCACTCCATGAAAATTGATGTAAGTGCGACAAAAGGCCAAAGGGATTTCAGGCCAGGAAAGTCAGGATGCGTTTGTCGCACGTACAAGCTAGACTACCGTAAACATTTGTAATTATAACTCGGGACTCCAGCAACCAACTTCAACCAAACTTTAGGACAATGCACAGAATGGTGAGCCAAACAAAACGTGTTTGTTATTGTTTACATTGCGTACTCTCGTTTTTGAATATTCAAGGTCAAACATTAAAACGCGTTTTTCTCGGAACGTCAAAATGGCGGGTGCGACAAGATAGCACGACGACGTCGAATTATAACTCAGGATTCTGGCAACAAAATTCAACCCATCTTCAGCAGAATGATCAACCAAACAAAACATGTTTGTTATTGTTTATGTTTTTTATTCAAGGTCAAACATTGAAACGCATTTTTTCGGAACGTCAAAAAGCGACGTGCGACAAGATAGCACGAAAACGGCGAAATTAGATCGTTGATTTTTTTTTCCAAATTGTACAGAAAAATGTTGTTCTTTTTTTTGCGTAGGCCCTTTATTATTCTGTCAATTTGTTTTTGCTCTACAGAAGAAGAAAACAACAAAAAATTATTGCACTTAAAAAAGTAGTTTCGGTGTATTACTACACGCAATTCGTTACGGCCTACCCCTTAAGTAGCAGCCGTTTTAGCCAAAGGGATGACTAATTTGGGCAAACACTAGACACATTTAGTAGCTAATACTACTTCATACACAAAGCGACTGCTCCACCAGAACGAATTGCAACCGGCGGAACCTAAAATCGCCATTCAGTAAGTCGTGTTGGAAGGCACTTCAATCGCGCTAGTTTGTGTGACCGAACAGAGATTTCGTCGAAAATCAATTATAAATTCACGACATGTGAACCGGCCACCGCCGGCCTGAAACCGTTCTTTGAATATCAACAAGTGGTTGCAGTGTCGGTGGAGGGGAAGCAGGGAGGGGGTTACGTGCGTGTGTGTGCCATAAATAGAAGAAGAGCAAATATAGATTCATACGATTAAGTGACTCAAACGCGAGGGATGTGCACGAAGCTTTTATGAGGTACGATATTTGCACGGATCTTAAATGCAAATGACCGACCCGCGCCGACAGTCCATTTGTCACACCGATCATCTCGTTGCGAATAGTGACGGCTGATTCAAATTGGGAGTGAGTAATGGGGAGTTATGGAATGTGATTGCAAAACAACACTACAAAAAGAAAATTATGTTTTGCATAAACTGCTAAATGAATATTAAAATTGAAAATATTTCTTTTATCGTAACTAGCTAAACTTAAACAAAAAGTATAAAATTTAGAAACTAGAAATCTTAACAACTAAAACTAGCAAAAATAGTTGGAAAACAAATTTAGTGGAAACCGAAAAACGAAAAAAGTGTGGAAACCATCACATTTTATTAGGACACGTTTTTCAAGGATTTCTAGCTCGAAAACGCAATAAGATAGAAATGTGGTGTCAATGAGACTTCAATGTAAAATTGACCGATAAATGTAAAAGTTTCAACCAACCAATGCAAAATAAATCAAACCTTATTCCCTGACTTACCAAGACACAAATCGCTTGATCCCTGATCAAGCAATTATTGTAATCTATCAGAACTTATGCGCCAACTCGCTTCTGATAAAGTGTCTTCCCTCGTCACCAATCCATTCAGCTATCGATAGCGCCGACAAAGAGTCAAGTAGAAGGAAAAAAAAACTTGCAAAAGTGGTGAATAAATATCAAAAACGTGACACCAAAAGTGAAGAAAGAGAGTCGCGCAAAAAAAAAAGTCACCGGCAGTTCAAAGAATGCATCAAAAAACGAACTCTCTGCTAGAGCCTTAAATAGCAGTGAGTACAAAACGAAAGAGAAAAAAACGGCCAGATGTGAAATGCAGCGTGATTAATTGAAAAATGATAAAGTTCTTCGCTGGCAGTAAGTTTCAAGTGGAGGAAAAAAAAACGAAAGAGAGTGTGAGTGACGAAAAATCGCGAAGATGATTCCCGGCACATGGCGAGAGGAAAAAGTTTTGATCTGAAGAATCTTGACAGTTCATCTGATAGTGGTGCCAAAGTGCAGCAGCATCAGTTGCAGCGCTCGCTGGACCAGAAAGAGACGGGGCGAGATCGGGAAGGAAAGAAAAACGGTAAGTTTATACAAGATTCAATTCAAAGGAAGTTCTGTGGAGGTTTTTTCTTCTCTATATCTGCCCACAGCAAAATTCATCTAAGGATCAGTCGGTGCAGGGGGTGAGGGAACATTAAGTCATTGCGACAGCCCTTCCAGAACGTTTGCGAGAAGGGTCAATGGAACGTTGACAGTGGCGAAATATGCAGTTCTGCATAATACTTTTCTTTGAGACTTTTAGATGCTGCAAGCAGCTTCAGTTTTACACCAACAGTCTTTCTTTGATGATTTAGCCTTACTTCTTACTTGGGTAATTCTTCACCAACTCACACGAAATCGGAAA
Organism: Culex quinquefasciatus; assembly: GCF_015732765.1. Taxonomy (NCBI): domain Eukaryota; kingdom Metazoa; phylum Arthropoda; class Insecta; order Diptera; family Culicidae; genus Culex; species Culex quinquefasciatus. The sequence goes on from NC_051862.1 coordinate 83,323,287, forward strand.
AGTTGCCCCGACCCCTCTTCGATTTGCGTGAAACTTTGTCCTAAGGGGTAACTTTTGTTCCTGATCACGAATCCGAGGTCCGTTTTTTGATATCTCGTGACGGAGGGGCGTTACGACCCAAGGCTGTATATCATAGGTACTCGCGATCTTGCTTTGCATTAGTGTGAGTGCATGGCTCCGTGCCACTAAAACCAAAACAATAACAAACGAACAATGGACCGTGCCAAGAAAACCAAAACATAAACAATGTCAGTGTCAGTGGAGTGAGAGAGTCAGAGATAACGATTTTGACAACCGCACTACTACACACTCAATCGCGAGTACCTTAGGTAGAAAGCCATGGTTACGACCCCTTTCATTTTTGAACATGCGAAAAAAGAGGTGTTTTTCAATAATTTGCAGCCTGAAACGGTGATGAGATAGAAATATGGTGTCAAAGGGACTTTTATGTAAAATTAGACGCTCGATTTGATGGACAAAAGTTACCCCTTAGGACAAAGTTTCACGCAAATCGAAGAGGGGTCGAGGCAACTTTTCCCGATGTCGTGTGAGTTGGTAAAGAACTACACAGTAAACTAACTTTTTGAACTTTTAAATTTTTTATAAAAAGTTCTTCTTGAAGTTCTTTGAACACCTCACTAGCACGGTCATTATGATTCCATACCATTCCGTGAGAATTTAAAATATATTCTTCATTTTTCGGAAAAATCTCAATATATTAAAGTCACCCCGATTATCAATGTCACCCCGGTTTACAGTATTACTTTTTATGAGGAGTCTTAAGGAATGGGCACATCTTTGCCGAAACGCCAAATTGATCAGGATTTTTTTTTAAATACTTTAATACACCCAAAACTGGCAGCGCTAGTTCGAGAGAATGATGGTCTCGAGTCGAGATAATAGTGGTACCATTCACGGACGCAGAGAACACAGCTCGAGATGGACGATAGAACTACTCTCTCGAGGTTCATTTGCAAAAAAAGTTCATCCGTCAAACAAAAAACCGAAAATGTCGACAACGGGAATCGAACCAGAGACCTTTGACAAACCAATCCAATGACTTAGCTGCCTCGGCCACCACAGCTTGGTGACCAAGGAGAAGTCAGAAGTCGATGTATGACACTTGTCTGAGATTTATTGATTCAACTAACGAATGAACTCATTTGTTATGATGGTGTGAGTTGGTACCATTATTCTATCGATTTTGGCACTGAGCCCTCAATAAATTTTGAGAGAACGATTATCTCGACTTTGAATTTTGGGTGTAGCCTTTTTATCTCGCTTTTTATATAGACAATTGCCAAATCTTCATTGAAACACTCTAACCCTGGGAAGTTAGAAAAAACACGAAATTTTAAATTGAATTATTTTGTTTTAAATGAAAAAATTACCCTTCTGGGTCAATGTAGATTCGAAAAGTACATTTAATTTCCCTTAAAATGACATGTTCCAAAATGTTTTACAGTTTACTCAACTGGAAAATTGTAGAGTTTAACAAAATAGTGTTTTTTTTAATGAAAAATACGTTTTTTCGGAATTCTGAGAACGCCATCCAATTGGGGATCTAATTTTACATAAAAGTCTCTTTGACACAAAATTTCTATTTCATCACTGTTTCAGGCTGCAAATGATTGAAAATCACCTCTTTTTTCGCATGTTCAAAACATGAAGGGGTCGTACCGCCCCTCCGTCTCCGAGATATCAAAAATCGGACCTCGGATTCGTGATCAGGGACAAAAGTTACCCCTTAAAACAAAGTTTCACGTAAATCGTAGAGGGGTCGGGGCAACTGCCGTGTGAGTTGGTGGAGAATAACCCATTTCAAAAATAAATTGAAATCCTATCAATGTCACCCCGGTTTACGGTAACAATCTTTAAAAATTTAGCCGATTTTCCAATTAGACTTTTCAAACAACTGCTAACTGTTTTGAAAAATATCATTTTTAATTATGCTTTAGAATGCAAAAAAAACTTTTTTTTAGCGCTAGCTCAAGTTTATCCAAATTCACTTGGCATGGCACTACAGTATAGGTGATCGGTATACAGTATTGGTAAGATAAAAGTTCCAACCAACGGGATTCATACCTACACAGAAAAAAAAATCATGGTAATATTACATCTGGGAAGGGGTACATCTTTTATGTCAGAAAAAAGGTGTAATTTTACCTCTGGAAATGTGTAATTTTACCACTTTTATGGTGTAATGTCACTTTTTCAGTCTAAATTGAGGTAAAATTACATCATAAAAAAGGTAATATTCAACCTTCCAAAATTACAGCTTCCAAATTTACATTATTTTTTCTGTGTAGCACCAACAGTAAGAACTGGCGCCTTAGCCCGTTCGGCTATCAGACAAATGAGCAACTCTCTACGAAATCGGCCGATTTCGACCATTTTTATTTTTTGTATTTTTTTATTTGACTCAAACTTTGTGGGGGCCTTCCCTATGACCAAATAAGCTATTTTGCGTCATTGGTTCACCCATACAAGTCTCCATACAATTTTGGCTGCTGTCCATACAAAAATGGTATGTAAATATTCAAACAGCTGTAACTTTTGAGTGAATTTTCAGATCAATTTGGTGTCTTCGGCAAAGTTGTAGGTATTGTTGAGGACTTTTGAGAAAAAAATAGGTACACGGAAAAAAATTGGAGATTTTTTATCAACTTTTTTCACTAAAACTCAATTTCCCAAAATACGTATTTTTGATTTTCGAGATTTTTGATATGTTTTAGGGGACAAAATCCGCAACTTTTGAGCCATAGAGAAACATGGTCAAAAAATCTGCCGCCGAGTTATGAATTTTTGAAAAAATAGTGATTTTTGGAAAAAATCGAAGTTTTATGCAAAAACAAGTTTGACATTACTTTTAAATGCAAAATTGAATTTGCAATCGAAAAGTACTTTACAGATTTTTTGATAAAGGGCTCCGTTTTCAAGATATAGCCACCGAAAGTTTGAATTTAGCGAAATATTTGCAGTTTTTCAATTTTTAAAAATAGTGACCATGAGTGACCATTTCTAAAAATATTTTTTTTGAAAAGTTCAGAAAATTTGCTATAAAATTGTCTAAGAGACATTGAAGATTGGACCTCGGGTTGCTGAGATAGAGCTGCTTTAAGAAAAAGAAACACGAAAATTGAAGTTTTCTAAATCTCACCAAAACAACCAACCTTTTTCTAATGACGATATCTCAGCAATTAATGGTCCGATTTTCAATGTTAATACATGAAACATTCGTAAAATTTTCCGATCTCTTCGAAAAAAATATTTTGAAAATTTTTAAATCAAGACTAACATTTTAAAAGGGCCAAATATTGAATATTACGCCCATTTAAAATGCTAGTCTTGATTAAAAAATTTTCAAAATATTTTTTTCGAAAAGATCGGAAAATTTTACGAATGTTTTATGTATTAACATTGAAAATCGGACCATTAATTGCTGAGATAACGTCATTAGAAAATGGTGGGCTGATTGGGTGAGACTTAGAAAACTTCAATTTTCGTGTTTCTTTTTCTTTAAGCCGCTGTATTTCAGCAACCAGAGGTCCAATCTTCAATGTCTTTTGGACAATTTTATAGCAAATTTTCTGAACTTTAAAAAAAAATATTTTTAGAAATGGTCACTCATGGTCACTATTTTTAAAAGTTGAAAAACGGCAAATATTTCGCTAAAATCAAACTTTCGGTGGCTATATCTTGAAAACGGAGCCCTTTATCAAAAAATCTGTAAAGTACTTTTCGATTGCAAATTCAATTTTGCATTTAAAAGTAATGTCAAACTTGTTTTTGCATAACACTTCGATTTTTTCCAAAAATCACTATTTTTTCAAAAATTCATAACTCGGCGGCAGATTTTTTGACCAATTTTTTTTTTTTTTTTTTTTTTGAATTAAATATACTTTATTGAATCTTTCTTATAATAATTACATTTGGTTTACATAATAAGTGGTCAGCTGTGGCTCTTCAGCTTTAGTTTGCTTTTCGTGATTTAAACACTGTTCATTTTCTTAACTTTAAAAGTATATGATTTATCATTTTTGTAACACTAGGTACAATGAGGAAAAAAAAATATTTAAGAAAACATAACCTAACCTAAAACTAACTTAATCTTACCATAAACTAAACCAATCCTTGAATCAAGGGGTATTCAGATATAGCACATTTTTCCCTGAATTTCAAACATTTTTCTTGAATCTTCTGATCCAACATTTTTACTTCTGCTAATTCATGAACCTCACTTGATCTTGTCCAGCCAGGAACATTCAAAACCATTTTGAGTACCTTGTTTTGGACACGCTGGAGCTTCAATTTATGAGTTCTAGCGCAACACTCCCAAACAGGTACTGCATACTCAATAACGGGGTAAATTATTTGTTTGTAAACTGCTAGCTTATTTTTCAAAGATAGCTTTGATTTTCTGTTAATTAAAGGATACAAACACCTGATGAGAATGCTGCACTTGTTCAATATTTTATCTACATGCTGCCGAAACAATAGTTTCGAGTCAAGTATGAGACCTAAATAGACAACTTCCTTTGACCAGGGTATCGAAACATCATTCATTTTTATCAAAACATCATCCTTTGGGACAAATCTGGCCGATTTGGAAAGTGGAAAAATGATGGTTTGAGTTTTGGCTGCATTTATGCGAATTTTCCAGTCGCCAAAGTATTCGGAAAGAACGTCAAGACCCTTCTGAAGACGGCCAACTAAATATCTGGTTATTTTACCCTTATAAATAACGGCAGTGTCATCAGCAAAAAGTGACAACACACCATTACCAGGAAGAGTAGGCAAATCAGATGTAAAAATATTGTACAGAAGTGGGCCAAGAATACTTCCTTGGGGAACCCCAGCATCAATGTTGAATAATCCAGAAGCAATCCCATTCAGAAAAACCCTGAACGATCTCTCCGAAAGATAGTGCTGGATAATTTTGATAAGATACATTGGAAAACCGTATAAATACAGTTTATGTATCAAACCATCATGCCAAACATTGTCAAAAGCCTTCTCAACATCCAACAAAGCCATAGCAGTTGATTTAGACTCAAGCTTGTTCTGCTTGATGATTTTAGTTACTCTCGTAAGCTGATGAGCAGTATTATGTCCCTTTCGGAAGCCAAACTGCTCATTCAAAATTATATTATTATCGTTGGTAAAATCCAAAAGCCTTGAATAGATGACCTTCTCAAAGAGTTTGGACAGACTACTCAAAAGACTAATGGGACGATAACTTGTTGGCGATGTTGGATCTTTTGAGGCTTCAAAATTGGTATGACTTTGCCCAGTTTCCAATTGGTGGGGAAGTAACCAAGTTGCAAACATTTATTGAAAATATTGGCTAGATGTTGAAAGAACTGATCACTCTGTTTTTTCAACACTAGATTAAAATGTTATCAAAGCCTGGAGCTTTCATATTTTTCATTTGTTTAACTGCAACTTTGACTTCCTCACCAGAAACATGGGAATCTGCAGGAAATTCAAAGGTAGAGTCATTGATTGTTGAAATACTATTGGCAACTGATGTTTCTTTACGGCTGGTCATGGAAGCGCCAAGATTATGTGAACTAACAAAATGAAGCCCAAGTGCATTTGCCTTTTCCTCGGATGTAATCAAAGGAGAATCCTCAACAATAAGAGGAGGAATAGGCTTTGGTTTGTTTTTAAGAACTTTTGAAAGTTTCCAAAATGGTTTTGAATAATTCCCAAGCTGGCTTACATGTTTTGAAAATTCTTGATTTCTGATATTGTCAAGTCGGTCTTGTATGATTTTGTTCAAATTGTTCACTGAAATCTTTTGTCATAGTCCCCAGTCCGTTGATATTGTCTCCTATAAACATTCCTAAGTCTAATCAAGTGTTTAGTATCTACGTCAATATCAGTTACCTTAAAATTAACAGGAACCTCCCGAACGTTGGCAGCCTCTGCTTGGTTGATAGCCTGCTGGATCACCTCCAGCGAACGATCAATATCAGCAGAAGTTTCCGGGTGTTGATCATAGTCGATGTTGCTGTCGACCACTTGCTGAAACTGCTGCCAGTCAACGTTGTGGTAATCTTTCCGGGTTGGTTGCCGCTGCGGAGTAACGGAAGCTCCAACCTCCACAACCACCGGATAGTGATCAGAACTCAACTCTTCAAACACCTCAGGATGAGCCACGTTCTCAGCCATATTGGTAATGAAGAAGTCGATGATTGAGTGATTCCCAGACCGAGCCACCCTCGTTGGACGATCCGGACTCACAACGTTGTAGTATCCGTTTTGCAGATCGTTGTGCAGAATCACTCCGTTCCGATTCCTCCTGCTGTTGCCCCAAACTTCATGCTTCGCGTTGAGGTCACCAGCGATGATGTACTTTGCGCTCCGCCGTGTCAGCTTCTGGATATCGCTCTTCAGTTTTGCTGCTGAACCATCTCTGGAATTCACCTGACGTGGGCAGTATGCAGCAATGAAGAGTACTGGGCCAACCGAAGTGGGAATTTCCACCCCAACGGCCTCGATGATGTCCAGCTTGAAGTGTGGCAGCCGGCGTGGCTTGAGATCACGATGAACAGCGACAAGCACACCTCCTCCTCCAGAGGTGGTCCTATCGAGCTGCGTCGCGATCTTGTAGTTTTGCAGATAAACTTTTTCACCGGGCTTCAGATGAGTTTCCGTGATGGCAGCTACGTCGATCTCCTTCTCGCGAAGAAAATCCACCAGCTCTAAGTTCTTCCTCCTAATGGAGCAAGCGTTCCAATTCAGCAGCTTGAGGGACCTACGATCCATACTGGATGACGAACGAGGTCAGCACTTCAATCTGCTGGGTCTTGGTTTTGCATCCACGCAGTGCAGCGGACATCTGTTTGAAAATATTGAGGAGTTCGGTTGAGGTGTAAAGATCATTACCATTTTCCTCAACTGCTGGTTCTTGGGTTGGTCTTGGCTCCTGGCTGAAGCCCGGTGGTGGCGGTCTCGGCTCCTGGCTGGAACCCGGCCGTGGATGATTCATCTCAGCTCTCTTCCTGGGATCCAACGGCAACGGTGCCAAGTTCGGGACCTGGCGTCGCGGTTGAAGAGGTGGAAATTTTGCTCCACCAGGGCTGGAGGAGTTCTACGACGCTGAGGCTGATTCTTCGTCGATGCTTGCTGCCGAATTTTCACGAACTCAGCTCTCTTGGGGCACTTTCGGTCGGTTGACGAGTGCTCACCGTTGCAGTTGAGGCACTTCACCAGCGAATCTTGGATGCACTGGGATGTGATGTGCGCATCGGTACCACATTTGGCGCAACGACGCTTCAGGTGGCAGTTCTTACCTCCGTGCCCGAAACCCAGGCAGTTGAAGCATTGTGTGACGTCACGATGCACTGGTCGGTATCGCTCCCACGACACGATAATGTTGAAAACCGCTCGAATTGCCTTCAGCTCAGGAAGCGTCGTCGATCCCTTAGCCAAATGCAGCAGGTAGAGCTGGTCACGGTACTTGATGTCTTTGTTGCGTCGGCTCATTTTGTGCACGGCCAACACATCCAGTTTCAAAACTTTTAGCTCGGCAGCTAATTCCTCCACTGGCATGTCGTACAGACCTCTGACGACGATTTTGTACGGCTTATCCATGACGACATCATGGGTAAAGTACTCCGCCTCGTTTTCGGTCAAGTAATCCTTGACCAGTTGATAGTGCTGCCTGGATTGCACCAGCACCTTAAATCCGTCCTGACACAGACGAATGTTGCCTTGGACTTTCCCAGACTTGATGAGTTCAACCAGCCCCGCACGAAAGTCGATCGTTGCTGCTGATTGCCGCACATAAAAAGGAGGCAGTTTCTCCTTTCGCTGTTTCACTTCATTCTCCTTTGCTTCCGCTACCTGGTCCTCGTCAGGCAGTCCAGCAAACTTGTTGTTCTTCAATAGCTGCTCCTCGTGCGACGAAGAGTTCTCCTCCTCCTCATCCATCGGTACAGTACCGTCGCTCTTTTTCGTCTTTTTGCTGTTCGATGTCACTTCCAAAAGCACCTTCCTTTTGGAAATTCCCGGTTTTGGCCATCAGTTGAGGCCTCCACCTTCCTTTTGGAAATTCCCACTTTTTTGCCTGCTTGAGCCGCAGGTAGGGCAATATTGCCGGCGTTTTGCGCCGGGACGCGACGAGTCATGTTGATTCAGACAACCTTCACCAACGAATGCTCGGATAACAATGAGATTTTTTGACCATGTTTCTCTATGGCGCAAAAGTTGCGGATTTTTGTCCCCTAAAGCATATCAAAAAATCTCGAAAATCAAAAAATACGTATTTTGGGAAATTGAGTTTTAGTGAAAAAAAAGTTGATAAAAAAATCTCCAAATTTTTTTTTCCGTGTACCTATTTTTTTCTCAAAAGTCCTCAACAATACCTACAACTTTGCCGAAGACACCAAATTGATCCGAAAATTCACTGAAAAGTTACAGCTGTTTGAATATTTACATACCATTTTTGTATGGACAGCTGCCAAAATTGTATGGAGACTTGTATGGGTGAACCAATGACACAAAATAGCATATTTGGTCATAGGGAAGGCCCCCACAAAGTTTGAGCCAAATCAAAAAATACAAATAAAATCCATTTCCGGTTTTGGTAGAGAATTGCTCAAATGAAGAATGGAATGGGTAAAAGCATATATGAGCGTAACATTTCGGTCAAGTAGGTTTCCCATACTGACGGGCTTCATATTCCAGGATGAAATATTACATAAAACTTCATAAAATAATGCAAAATTTATTTTACACCCAGACCTTTAACACGCAGCTGGATTACTACATTTCTTGCTGTGTACATTATATTGATAGGATCACTATTAAAAAAATATTCAAATTTGACTCAGTTCATATCGGTAGTAAATTCTGATGAAAGGAATTAAAGTTCAATTTTTAAAAGGTTCCAAAGCTACTTAGCAATTTTATTTAACGCAATGTGCTCAGTTCACTGAACAACATTGTAATCCTTCGGTACATGCCGCCGCCACCATGGCTTCTGGTGGCGCTTTCGGTGGGTGATGCTTGTACCTCGTTATTACGGTGGGTCAGTTCCAGGTGCGTGATGGTGTCCCGTATGAGTAGATCTGACAGAAGTCCGTGGCGTGGAATCCACGCGGCGAACACATATCGCATCACACATCGGCCACTGCCACACATTTGGTCTACCGTGAAAGAAGATTTGCATACATAATTATAGGCATTTGCATGTAATTAAATTATAATAAATTATCATGAAAAATGTATTCATTAAATTTAATTTTCTCCGTTGTCAGTAATCAGTCCACGTTGGCCGCGCACTGGTTGCGCGTAGTTCGCGATTCTGTGACATCGGTCATTAAGGTTGAGGACTCACACGGCGTCGCATGGCCGCAAGAGGTCCAAACGCTTAAAGGTTTCCTGTGGCGTTGTCATTCTTAAATTCCTCGTGGAATTTCCGTGCGCTGGCCGTTTTGTCTGGCTGTCGCAATGCAGTTAAACTGCAGCAGCCCGATAATTGACCGTGTAACGCGCCGTTCTATCGTGGAGGTTAGACCTAGTCTGGGACTGGGACCAGGGCCGTTCTGTCTGTCTCGCGTAGCCTCCCATTAATAAAGTGTCGTCGTCACCAAATCGATAAATTATCCACACATGAGCACACGTACACACACACACATACACACTAACTAGGGGGCGCTCATTATGAGGGTGTCATTATGGTGATGATTTATACACGTAAATCTCCAGGGAAAATGTGATTACCGGGCCTGTAGGTTAATTAACATTATAATCTAAAATAATTTGTTGTAATTTTGACGTTGTTTAAAGGTGAGTTATGAGCCGAGTGGCGATGGTCACCGGTTCGCTTGATGAGAGCTGAGGTGGACGCAGGGGATGCTGCTGCTGATGCAGTTTTGCATTAGCTTACTAACGAGTACTTAAGTGAATGACCAGAGTAGACAGCTCTGGTGATTTTCAGATACTTTTGTGACTAAATAGATGAGCACCACGAATGGCTTTAAACTGCTGGAGAGAGGATGTCGTTTGCATTGATGAAATGTGGAAACGATTAGCCAATTTTAAAGCAGATAACACTATCTTTCAATTATTGGTTCTCTGTTTCAGTAGTAGATTGTCGATTCAGAAAACAACTAAAGTAATAAATCAGGTTCAGCTTTTTTTTTGGGTGACACCCGATTCTGATTCCGATATTCTAAAAAAAACTAACTTAATCCACTCACGTGGATGAAACATTCCACAGTCTTTAGTAAAGATGTTACACTTGATAGATCAGGACATTATTTTCATCCAAATTTTTAAGATCCAGTTTAAAGGCTAGTCTGCAGATCGGAAGGAAAGGGGTCAAGAAACAGCTTTACGATCGGCAGGACAAAAGAGAGGGAACGTTTTCTTGGGGCTTTTCTTCACCCTCTCTGGCTTGCTTTCGCTACCGCTGCTGCCCATTTGAATTTTTTCTTGACCGGTTTCTTCCGAAGTGCATACCTTACATAAAAAAGGACATAATTATCACTTAAGTAAGATTGATTAACTAGATCTATTAGTAAAATTCTGAAAACTCATGAAGAACGCAAGCAACTTCGTGCTCAAACTTAACCCACTTCAACGAATTATCTTTGCGGTAAACGTTACGCAGTAGGCCTGACCGCTTTAACTTTTTTGATGGGTCAATGCATTCTAACGCAATATGGCGCACAGTGGACTCTCTCGTTGTCGATATTGAGGGACCGTCGAGAGCGGGAGGCATAAAATTATTGATCGAAAAATCAAAACATGCTTCATGAAGGGACTAAAAAATGTATTGACAGCTGGAGCAATATGGATATCGAGAAGATCGACAGCCAGAAAGTTGACTGTAAATGACAAGCAAAGGCTTAATCTAACCTAAGGCTTTCTCCAGGATCCCTTCGAAAGATTGGCTGCGCTAGGGTTTGATGAGATTACAAACACGTAATTTTCAAAAGAAAAATGTTGTTCTACATGAAACGTTATTTCGAAACAATGAAATATCTCACCATCAGTATTCACAAATGATCGGTTTAGGTGAAATTTGCTTAGCTTGAAAAAATAAGCGATTACAAGTATTTAAATGATATGAATTGATAATTGAAATGTAGAGAAACCTCTTACACCCACAGTCGAGCAGCGCAATCCAATAGAATAAGGAGCACGATCTGGTAGTATAAAGGTACTGATAAAGGTACTCTACGGAATCGGTCTTTTTTCTTTAATTTTAATTTTTGTATTTTTTAATCCGGCTGAAACTTTTTTGGTGCCTTCGGTATGCCCAAAGAAGCCATTTTGCATCATTAGTTTGTCCATATAATTTTCCATACAAATTTGGCAGCTGTCCATACAAAAATGATAAGTGAAAATTCAAAAATCTGTATCTTTTGAAGGAATTTTTTGATCGATTTGGTATCTTTGCACCCAGAACTGGGCATCGGCATACGAGAGGATAAAGAGCACACTTCGGTAGTAAAATGGTACTGTGTGCGGACGGAGAGGATAAATCCCGAAATCACTGAGAGTACTTTACTCATGGTTCATTTTCCAAAAATGTTCATCTATCAAAAAAAAAGTACCGGTACCGAGACTCGAACCCAAGACCTTCGGCATATTGTACCGTGCCTTTACCGTATGGGCCACCACGGTTCGGTGACTAAGTGGCGGTCGTTTGTCCATATAAGCCACTCATAGGATGAACTGTTCCAATGAACGAATGAACACGCGAGAGGACTATACTCTCGCAATAAAGCACTTTCCTCACGTTTCTTTTCGTGAGGACTATCCCCTCGTTCTTTAACTTTGGGTGTGGCAAAGTTGTAGGTATGGATATGGACTACACTGAAAAAAAATGATACACGGTAAAAAAAAATTGATGATTTTTAATTTAACTTTTTGTCACTAAAACTTGATTTGCAAAAAAACACTATTTTTATTTTTTTTTTTTTTTGATATGTTTTAGAGGACATCAAATGCCAACTATTCAGGAATTTCCAGAATGAGCAAAAAATCTTTGGCCGAGCTATGATTTTTTGAATCAATACAGATTTTTTCAAAACATCGAAATATTGGTCGCAAAAATTTTTCAACTTCATTTTTCGATGTAAAATCGAATTTGCAATCAAAAAGTACTCTAGTAATTTTTTGATAAAGTGCACCGTTTCCAAGTTATAACCATTTTTAGGTAACTTTTTTGAAAATAAACACAGTTTTTCATTTTTTTAAAATTGTGCCCATGTTTGCCCACTATTGAAAAAAATATTTTCGAAAAGCTGAGAAAATTCTCTATATTTTGCTTTTTCGGACTTTGTTGATACGACCCTTAGTTGCTGAGATATTGCCATGCAAAGGTTAAAAACAGGAAAATTGATGTTTTCTAAGTCTCACCCAAACAACCCACCATTTTCTAATGTCGATATCTCAGCAATGTTAAAACATGAAACATTCGTGAAATTGTCCGGTCTTTTCTAAAAAAATATGTTCAAAAAATTTAAATCAAGACTAACATTTCAAATGGGCGTAATCTTGAATGTTTGGCCTTTTTTTACCGTGTATCATTTTTTTTCTGTGTAGTCCATATCCATACCTACAACTTTGCCGAAGACACCAAATCGATCAAAAAATTCCTTCAAAAGATTCAGATTTTTGAATTTTCACATATCATTTTTGTATGGACAGCTGCCAAATTTGTATGGAAAATTATATGGACAAACTAATGATGCAAAATGGCTTCTTTGGGCATACCGAAGGCACCAAAAAAGTTTCAGCCGGATTAAAAAATACAAAAAAAAATCGAATGACCGAAATCTCTGAGAATTACTCTACTGTGAACGGACACAGAGGATAAATCCCGAGATCGACGAGAACGTTATTCTCATGGGTTCATATTCAAAACAGTTCATCAACCAATAAAAGTTCCGTTATCGAGACTCGAACCCAAGACCTTTGACATATCGAACCACGCCTTTGCAATATCGGCCACCAAAGTTCGATGACTATAAGATGGTCGGCTTTCTACTGTGGGTGTAGAATTCGAACGAAGAAGTTGAAACTTGTATAGGGGTGCTGGTTTGATGGCGTACTCAAAATAAAAAAAAAAGTATTTTTCATCGAAATAAGTTAAAAATAGTATTCAATTTGCTATAGATATGCTGAAAATGTGAATAAATATCCAAATCCAGAAAGCGTTAACTTCACACTAACATTGAGATATTCATTTCAGCGTTCTTAAAATTTGGTTCAAGGTTTTCCAAATATCGCGCCACACCCTCGCTTTAGCAAAGCAACACCAGATGATACAATATTTGGGCCCAAATTGCGTCTAAAACTAAAACAAACGATAAACACACCTTCTTGAACTGATTTCGGGGCGATGTTTACTCGCGTTATCATTCCACTCACAGCAGCACTTCCATCGCAATGCTATTTACATCTTGGTCGGTCGGTTACTTTCCAGAGCGAAACTCCGAGAGGTCAAATTGCAGGCCTCAACCAACCTTCGAACGTCATCGGTTGCAATGTTTACGCCGGTAAAAATCGTGTTTCGAAGCCGTTCGCTGAAGACGACTTCAATTTGCAGAACAGCTTCCAGCAGACTTGTTCGATTAAATTTCCAATTTCCAATAAATATGTCTGCGACTTCGATTAAAGTCACCGTTCGTGATGATAACTACACTTCTGCAGAAGCGAAATCTCCAACTTGTTGGCCAAGCCAGAGTACTACTTGCAGGCGACAAATTCGACAAAACTTTTTACGGCCATAATTATGAACCTTAAAATATGCGATATAACGGTTCGCGCCAAAGTTTCGATTACTGTGTCCGTCCGAATACGACGCTACGGCGTGATTGTGGCACGTAATCACCCCTCGGAATAGCGGTGTTTATGACACTCATTTGCTAATTCGAAATGGGCCGTTGGTCAGCAGCGACCTCGATTCGGGAATTTCATATGGCTGGACCCAAATCGTACCTACAATTCTGAGCGCAGAACCGCAGAACAAATCGATATTGTGCATTTCAAACAAAGTGGAGCAGTTCCCCGCGATGTCTGATTTTAATTAAAGATCGTGTCACTATCAGCCACTCCCGACCGAGCTCGCGTTGAATTTTGCAATAAGTCACCTGCTGCTCCCCGATGCATTCCTCGGTAATAAGGTGGGTTTGATTTTTCTACATTATTAGAATCATCTACCCGCTGTACTCATTAGCTTTATATCGGACATCACAGAGAAAACGGTCAACCGGGATATCGTACCTAGTTCACCACCAGCTGTGTGGTCATCAATTGATCTCAGCGGGGGGGTTTCTTTCGATGCAATTGCATTGGATGCGGTAGGGTTCGGATTATTTGTGGTTCTCTGTCGTGGTCAGGTAGCAAATCAACAATCGTAACCAAGCAATGTTCGATTGGGTTGGCAATCCGGGGCTTGACCTGATAATTGCCCCTTTCATAAATCATCATAGTTTATCTTTCAAAAAGTTGAATTTAATTCTGTTTATAACTAATGTTGTTTTTTAATTGCAAGATGATGTCAGTAAACGCTTCAGTTTCGTCAAAGTATGATAGATTTGGGTGGCCTGAATGTGCTCCAATCTACAGCTGTATAAAGAATTGAATTTTTGTGGGTGCGCATGGTTGCGTAGAATTAATCCATAGCAATTATTCCCGAAATTGAACATTTATTTTTTTTGGCAGGATTTCCCGCCGAATACCTTTCTGAAATTAAAGCGTCTGCAGACATCAACTCAACTCAAATTTCATTTTATTTATTAAAAAAATACTTTTAGACAATATCTCAGCAACTGAGGGTCGTATCAACAAATTTCAAAATAGCAAAATATAGATAATTTTCTCAGCTCTTCAAAAATATTTTTCTTTTTAAGGTAGGCAAGCATGTGCACTAATTTAAAAAAATGAAAAACTGCGACTATTTTTAAAAACGTTACTTAATCCACCCTTAGGTGGTTGGCGCCTTCCTCACATTTAAAGGGTGCTATCCAAAATGCATGAGAGATCCGGACAACTTTTTCATCAACATATCTGAGATCCGGCCTCTAAAAAGAGTATAAATAACACTTAAGTGCTTATAACTTTTGATAGATTTGTCAGATCTTCAATGTCTTGGACGCGTTGGAAAGGTCTTTTAAATACCTTTCTGAAAATGTATAGCATGACGGGTTTTCTTACAAAAACCACCCTTTTTACAATCTTCCGGGCTTTTGTTAAAATCGTTTTTTTAGCATAACTTTTGAAGTACTTTACTAAACTGCATAATTTTTAATAGCGACTTATGGGACCCCAAGACAGACCGAATGACGCCAAAACGGACAAAATCGGTTCAGCCAATGTCAAGATAATCGAGTGACAATTTTTTGATCAACATCCCACCACACACACAGACATTTGCTCAGAATTTGATTCTGAGTCGATAGGTATACATGAAGGTGGGTCTAGGACGTCAAATTAAGAAGTTTAATTTCCGAGTGATTTTATAGCCTTTCCTCAGTAAGGTGAGGAAGGCAAAAAGTTACCTAAAAATGGCCTTAACTTGAAAACGGTGCACTTTATCAAAATTTCACTGAAGGACTTTTTGATTGCAAATTTGATTTTACATCGAAAAAAAAGTTGACAAATTTTTGCGACCAATATTTCGATTTTTTGAAAAATCGGTATAAGTTAAAAAAAATCATAACTCGGTCAAAGATTTTTTGCACAACCTGGAAATTTCTGAAAAGTTGGCATTCATATCTCTAAAACATATCTAAAAATGAAAAATAAAAATAAAGTTTTTTTGCAAATCAAGTTTTAGGGACAAAAAGTTAAATAGAAAATCACCAAAAAATTTGTTTTACTGTGTATCATTTTTTCAGTGTAGTCCGTATCCATACCTACAACTTTGCCGAAGACCCCAAATCGATCGAAAAATTCCTTCAAAAGATACAGATTTTTGAATTTTCATACATCGTTTTTGTATGGACAGCTGCCAAATTTGTATGGAAAATTATATGGACAAACAAATTAAAAAATACATAAAATAAAATTCTAATAAAGAGCAATTCCAGCTCAAATCAGGATTTTTTCTGGTACTTTTGTAACCGACCCTCTCCGATTTCAATGAAACTTTGTAGACATGTTATCCTAGGCCTATATAAGTCATTTTTGTGTATATGGAGCCAATAGTACTCGAGAATAACATTTGAGAAGGGCGTAAGGTATTTAAATATTTTAGTATTTTGCAATTTAAAAATTACTGTATCTCGAAGCCGTTGCATCGTATCAAAAAGTGGTCAAAGACAAACTTGTAGGAAATTGGACGGGCTTTCTGATAAACAATACACTGAAACAAAAATACACGCCACTTTTATGTCATTTTTCAATTTTTAAGTTTGAAAATTAAATTTGAAGGTGATGTCACGATTTTTTTCGTTCAAAATTTTTGAGGAAATAGCATAAAATGTTACAAAAAGACTGACGAAAAATGCAGGATGGTATGTCTCTCCTAAAAAAATACAAAAATCATTTACTAAAACTGTTTTTTTGAAAAGTGGTCTAAACGTCAAAATTTTTTAAAACCGGTAGTGGGAATCGATTCTCCAGACAATTTTACATAAAAGTCTTCGTATTGACCATTGTCCTATGTCCAATCCTTGGGAAGATACAGCGGTTTTAAAAATAAAAATGTTGAAAAAACGGGATTTTTGGTGGTTTTTGGCATTTCTATATGACAGACTTGGTTTTTCAGTCTCGTAAATATTTTTACCGGTAAGCTCGTCCAATTTCCCATAAGTTTGCCTTTGACAGCTTACATAAAATACATACATAAATACATAAATATCTTATGCGGTCATATAATCAGACAGGGTTTCCAGATCTTCAATGTTTTGGACTCATTGGAAAGGTTCCATTACCTTACCAACGATGTATAACATGATGGTATTTGAGTCGATTTACGGTCAACATCCGGATAAATACAAAAACAAATTTTTATGCATAACTTTTGAACCACACTCACTCTTTTCCAACAATAGGTGATATGTGATATGATGGGTTTGGACACAAATTTCGTCTAATTTCGTTAAGTTCCAGAATACAAAAAAACACAAATATCACTCAAGGGCTCATAAGTGGTCATAGCTTGAGACAGGGTTGCCAGATCTTCAAATGTTTTGGACTCGTTGGAAAGGTCTTTCGATTACCTAACCAACGATGGATCCGGACATCGTTTGCATACATTCAAGTGAGATCCGGCTTCAAAAAAGTACCTAAATATTACTTAAGTGGTTATAACTCGAGACAGGGTTGCCAGATTATTAATGTTTTGGACTCGTTGGAAAGGTCTTTCAATTAACTAACTAACGATGATGATGTTTGGTTCAGTTTACTGCCATTGAACTACTTATCGAAACTTCAAACAATTCAATAGCACCGTATGGGACCCTAAACAAAGTCGAATGCGACTGGTTTGGCCAAAATCGGTTCAGCCAGTGCTGAGAAAACCGAGTGACATTATTGGTCACATACACACACACATACGCACACACACATACACACAGACATCTGTTCAGTTTTCGATCTGAGTCGATATGTATAGTATAAAATATAATGTATTGTATACATCAAGGTGGGGTTTCGAGCTTTAAATAAAAAGTTCAATTTTAGAGCAGGATTATAGCCTTACCTCAGTGAAGGGGATCTTAAACCAAATCGAATGCAACTGGTTTGACGAAAATCGGTTCAGCCAGTGCTGAAAAGTAAGAATTTTTGTCACATACACACACACTTACACACAAAAAGACATTTGTTCAGTTTGCTGAGTTCGATAGATATACATGAAGGTGGGTCTGCGAGCTTTATGTAAAAAGTTCATTTTTAGAGCAGGATTCTAGCCTTACATCAGTGAGAAAGGCAAAACTTCAAGAGCTTAGGAAAAAGGGCCCTCCACCCTTTTTCCTAAGCTCTTGAAGAGTTTGGAACAGCTTGTTCCAAATGGCATTTTTGTGTAAAGTCATTTTATGATTGTTTCCAAGGAAAAATTCCTTGGTTTGAACAAGCATAATGTGTAGAAAACATTGGTTCTTTGGGAAAATCAATTTTAGCTATGTTTTCGTGAGACTGTGCTTTAAGCTTTCAAGAAGATCTTCTTAAACGATGGATTTAAAAGCAATATCCTCTAAAAATATATTTCAAACTTAATAAATATCTTTTCATCAAACTGTTCGCATCAAGCGATTGTGTTCTTCACTCTCCAAATTTAGCAAAACTGCAATCGACCAAACTGAAGTTATTTAATCAACGACAATCAATCGTCGATGGTCCCGGTGGACCATCAGCAGCAGCAGCATCAGCAACACTGGCACATCGAACTGCAATTCCATTCGATGTGAACCATCATCTGCCAATGCAGCATCCATGTGCGCAGCTGATCGTCCAGGACGATTACATTCGGTGCAGTTTCATCAGTTGACTTCTGCTCGGAAGCTACGAATCTCGCCGTTCCCATCGGTGGAAATTAAATTAAGCTCGCACTAAATGAGTGTCCCTGGTAGATGGTGGATTCAGCGGGTTTCATGCGAACACGTGTTGCCCAATTTGGAGAGACAGCAAAATTAAAGGAACTTTAATTTTTGCGAATATTTGTCACACTGCACGAAGAAGATTAACTCCGCTGCAGTCAGAAATAAATGGCGCTTGCACAATATTGCATAATAAATAATTCCAAACCGAGGAAAAAATCGAACTGTGGCCACAAATTATGGGTACGCTCGCGTAGAGTTAATTGCTTCATTATTGCCACTCGGGAACAGAAGCCCCGGGACGAAAATTGTGTTAATTACCACAAAACTGTATCATTTCAAGGCAATTTTTCTGTTTCGGTAGCAATCTGTCAAAAATTATACCCCTCCTTTAAATGCACTTTACGCATGAAATCACCAGGTTAAGGGCCAGCGCCGTACGCAGGATGACATATTTAACAACCCCCTGCCCCTCTCCACCCCTTAATAATTCACAATTGGACGTCGAAAAATACCACGTAGAAATCGAATCCCGGCAACCGCATGAAAGAAAACACGGTAAATACAGATGTCAGTGCGCGGTTTAAGTCGAGATTGGCCGCCGCCGATGCCGCAACCTGAGCCGTGAGTGGAAAATTAAAGCTGACGGGCCGGGTATTCGAGGCGCTGCTCAAATTCGCGGTTATCGGGCGAAATGCCTTGGCTCCGTTATTTCGCCTAAAGCAAGTGTGTGAAAGATGCACTTTTGGGCAGGGTGGCTACTCCAACCTCTTTGTGCCTTCCTCACCGTACTGAGATAGACTATAAAATCACTATAAAAAATATTTTCCTTATTTGACCTCCTAGACCCATCTTTACTTGAGCATATCGACTCAAGATTATGTTCTAAACAAATGTCTGTGTGGGTGTGTGAAGGGATGTGGACAAAAAATGTCATTACCTCCAGACTGGATAAACGAACTTGACCATTTGCACTCATTCGATTCGTCTTGGGTTTCCATAAGTCTCTATTAAAAATCAGCATGTTTAGCAAAGTACTTAAAAAGTAATGATATAAAACTATTTTGACTAAAAAAACCCGTCTTATTATACATTTTCTAGAAACATATTTCAAAGACCTATTCAAGGAATTTTAAAAAATGAAGATCTGACAACCCTGTCAAAAGACGGATCACAAATATTTTGATGAAAATAATATTCTGTGCCGCATTATCTAATTTGATTTGCCAAGTATTGCCGTTGCAAATATTTTCCAAAGTGAATGTCCCTTATTTTTCAGGTGTTGGAGCATAGCATAGCACAGCATAGCATTACAGATCTGCACAGTGCTGTAGAGTTGCCCGGTATAATCAAACATATCTAGCCGTGGAGCACAGTGTGACATTTACACACAGTGCTCCAAGGCTACGCCTATAAAGTCTCAGAGGGATAAGGGAAAGATTGTTATTGATTGTTCACTTAATTCAAATGTTGGAGCCATGTCACTTTTTTTTTTATTTATAATATGCATTCCAATTTTCAAATATTCATTGTACAAGTTTTTTTACCTCCTGATTTTTTTGCGAAAAAATTACATTCGCTTCATAAAATACCTAAACTTCAATCTAAACAAGAACAGCAGTTTTTTGATAGTTTAAAATACATTTAATGGTACATTTATGTTACGTAAATATTCAAACAGCTTTAACTTTTGAGGGATTTTCTGATCAAATTGGTGTTTTCGAAAATTTGTGAGTATTGTTGAGGATTATTGTGAAAAAAAAGGTACACGGAAAAAAATTGCCGATTTTTTTTACTTTTTTGACAAAAACTCAATTTCCCAAAATACGTATTTTTTTGATTTTCGAGATTTTTTGATATGTTTCAAGGGACAAAAATCCGCAACTTTTGAGCCATAGAGAAGTATGGTCAAAAATCTTTGATTTTTGAAAAAAAATCAAAATTTCATACAAAACAAAATTTGACGTATTTTTTATGTAAAATTGAATATGCAATCGAAAAGTACTTTACAGATTTTTTGATAAAGAGCTCCGTTTTCAAGATATAGCCACCAAAAGTATGATTTTAGCAAAATATTTGCGAGCAATTCCATGTCAAATAGGGAATCGGTTGTACTCGACCCTCTCCGATTTCAATGAAACTTTGTAGACATGTTATCTTAGGCATATATAAGCCATTTTTGTGTATATGGAGCCAGTAACACTCGATAATGACATTTGAGAAGGGCGTACGTGTTTTCAATATTTTTGTATTTCGTAATTTAAATATTGCTGTATCTCGAAGCCGTTGCATCAAATCAAAAAGTGGTCAAAGACAAACTTGTAGGAAATTTGACGGGCTTTCCATAAAAAAAAATACACTGAAAGAAAAAAACACTCCACTTTTATGACATTTTTTGATTTTTAAGTTTAAAAGTTAAATTTGAAGGTGAGCCCACGATTTTTTTTCGCTCAAATTTTTTGTGAAAATAGCCTAAGATGTTACAAAAAGACTCACGAAAAATGCAGGATGGAGCAACTTACCTAAAAAAATACAAAAATCATTTACTGAAACTGTTTTTTTGAAAAGTGCTCTAAACGTCAAAATTTTCAAAAGCCGAATACGGAAATCGATTCTCCAGACAATTTTACATAAAAGTCTCCATATTGACCATTGTCCTAAGTCCAATCCTTGTGAAGTTACAGAGGTTTTAAAAATAAAAATGTTGAAAAAGAAGGTTTTTTGATGGTTTTTCGTAATTTTTATATGACAGACTTGATTTTTCAGTCTCGAAAATATTTTTACCAGAAAGCTCGTCCAATTTCCCATAAGTTTGCCTTTGACCACATTTCAATTGGATGTATGGGCTTACAGATATAAACTAATTTACTATCCAGGTTACTATACAACACTGAAAAATATTATGTTTTTAGTTATGAGCAATGTAATTAGCTTATATCTGTAAGCCCATACATCAAATTCAAATGTGGTCGAAGGCAAACTTTTGGGAAATTGGATGAGCTTTCCGGTAAAAATATTTTCGAGACTAAAAAATTAAGTCTGTCATATAGAAATTACGAAAAACCATCAAAAAACCTATTTTTTCAACATTTTTATTTTTAAAACCTCTGTAACTTCATAAGGGTTGGACTTAGGACAATGTTCAATATGGAGACTTTTATGTAAAATTGTCTAGAGAATCGACTCTCGTGTTCGGATTTTGAAAATTTTGATGCATAGAGCACTTTTGAAAAAAACAGTTCCTGCATTTTTCGTGAGTCTTTTTGTAACATCTTAGGCTATTTTCACAAAAATTTTGAACGAAAAAAAATCGTGGGCTCACCCTCATATTTGACTTTTAAACTTAAAAATCAAAAAATCTCATAAAAGTGAAGTTTTTTTTTCAGTGTATTTTTTTCGGAAAGCCCGTCAAATTTCCTACAAGTTTGTCTTTGACCACTTTTTGATACGAGATACAGCAATATTTAAATTACGAAATACAAAAATATTTAAAACACTTACGGCCTTCTCAAATGTCATTATCGAGTGTAACTGGGCCCATATACACAAAAATGGCTTATATATGCCTAGGATAACATGTCTACAAAGTTTCATTGAAACCGGAAAGGGTCGGGTACAACCGATTCCTTATTTGACATGGAATTGCTCATATACTAAACTAATACAAATAAAATTGCTTTTTTATCAAGATAATGCAGAAAGACCTTTGCAAAATGTTTTGAAAGGAAATTGTCATGTTCATGCACCCAGCCTTGAGCTGTCACCATGCAAACCCACCAGTAGTCTCGACATCCCGGCCAGACAAGATGTGTGAAATTACACACTTCCCAGCGCACACCACATTGTTGTTGCTGTTCCAGGCATCTGCTCGTAATTGTTCGCTATGCAATCAAACCTTAAATAACACCCAATAAATCATCCAAAACCCACAATAAAAGTCAAGCTGCATTTTCCTCATTTCCAGCAATCGTATGCAAAAATTGCAGCCCAAACAAGTCGAAAATCACAGCCTCTAATTCTACACTCTGCCAAGATTTGCACCTTTCTCAGCTACACCAACCTCCCGGTCGCGGATGCTGATTGATTGCAGGCTCGTTTGTCATTTAAGATTTCCGATCTGTCAGGAGCAATTTGAATAAATGAATAGAAAATTACCGCGCTGCTACCGGGGCCCGATCCGGGACGCTGCCGGTTTGTGTGCGGGGCCATCGATCGTGGACGATCCGATCAAATAGAAAATACTTGGTGGCAACAACATCTCATCAAATCTGGCTCACGCAAGTCACACAACGTTTTGTTCTAGCGAAATGGTGCAGTAGTTAGAAGAGGTTGGGGGTACAGTCTGGATTCGGTAATCTGGAGGCTCAATGATTCTGAAACGATTTATTTTGTACTATCCAAAATGGCTTGCTAATTTCAGCAACAAGTTATACAAGTTATAAAAGTGTTGTGAGCTTTCCGAATTATTCTAGCAGTACTGTAGTCGTACAAGGTGCGATCTCAGCAGCAGTTTAGTTTTTTGTCCATAACCACTAATCAACGCGCACGCGATTCTAGATGTCAATATCGCAAAACAGCAAATGTTTTTCACAAAGCACACCTATCGATCAGAGTACGAGGAGCTAATGATTCAGTTGCAAAACAGCTTTTACTCAAAAGTGATTGCATAAATGACTTAAGAGACATTTTGTCAATATTCATTGCAACTTGTTCGTTCAGTTGAGGCATTTAAGCCACTTTTGCAACGACCTGTTGAGTAACGAGGTGTCAGAGCGCTCGAACCGTTCAATTAGTGGATGCTGGAGCAGCTCACCGCATTTTGTACTGATCACACCCAACTTGGACGACTACCAGAGGGCACAACAGCTGTCGATGCAGTGTGCACGATAAGATGATCTATTGCGGTGGCAATTACATATCAAACGTGCCGTTGTGCTTAAGCGAATTTCTTTCGAGACAGTTCGATGTCCGCCCTCCCGGAGGACATTAATTTGATGAATGATTGGCAACAATGTAACGAGTTGATAATTTTATCATAGCAAAAATGAAAGTTGAAGATTCTGTTAATCTGGCAACCTTGTCTTTAGGTATGATCACTTAAAATAAACTTTTGTTTCTTCAAGGTTTTGAACTACAGTTGAAATATAAAACGTAAATACCGAACATAAACTACACGGAATAATTGTTTCAGATGAAGTTGTAAAAACGAAATTCAAGAAAAATCAAATTGATTAAACTTTTTTTAATTGATCTTCAATTATCACAAACAAACACGCTCATTACTGCTCCAATTTTTCTCGATAATCAAGACACACTTCCTCTGCTCTATTTGTTTATCGAGGAAAAACATTCTCAGTAAAAAAGAAGTGACATTTACAAGTCGTCTGCCCTGCAGAAACAAACTTAATTGCTATCTGGCTGTCGATTGTGGCCCACCGCCGCCGTACACGGGGCGCTTATAAGGGCAGGTAATTAAGTGACAATATTTTCCCTCCTGATTTCTCGCCAATGAGACTTCGCGACGACCTGACCCGACGACGCTGACCGGCAAGTGCGAGCAATTCATCTAGCCCCAAGGGGACGTTCGTTTCCGAACGCGTCAGATAAGCCCATAAGGGTCGGCAATTTTTTGTCAGTCTCACTGGTTGTTTTTTCGGACCTTCGGCATCTCTTTGACCTTAACCCTTGAGGTACCTGAGGATTTTTAAAATTTGTCATAAATTTTGATGCACTAATCGAAAATTTAGAATTTGAACACATAACAATATAATAAAAAAAATGTTCTTATTGAAATTTAAAAAGTTCACAGGTACACAAAAAAAATACTTTTGGACATCACAGGGCAGCTCCACCGGATGACGGATGACGGCGGACGACCGGGGCGTCCGAACGTTGATTTGTGCCGCTCCAGTTGGTACCCTCAGGGGTAAATCAATAAATTAAAGTGCATGTAAATACAGAGGTGTCAGAAACAAAAAAAAGCTGTCATTTTTCCTTACTTTTGCCCATTAATTGTGTTGTACGCAAGCACGCATCAAGGAGTGTTTGGAAGAAGGAATTTAACAGAAAAGCTGTGCAATTTATCGGCAGACTGTGTTTTAAGACGAACGCTGAAAGAATTTCAGACAGTGGAATTAATTTAAGTGGTTTTATTAGGTTTATTAACAGGACATTACGAACAGGCTAAAACGGTTGGTTACACTGACCTACAAAAAATGACAAAAAAGGCTGCGCAGGCTCAACTCGAGGGGGAGCATGAACTTTGGGGTCCCCAGAATCACGTGCATTTTGAATTTTTCAAAAATAGTTTGTCTGAACCGAGTGGTTTTTCTCCTAAGTTTGTATGGAGAATTGGGGCAGAGATCTAACACGCATGCAGTTTCCTGGAGTCCCCGCCAGAGGCGCTGTCAATATCGTTTACGTGTGGTTTTTGAAAAAGTCGTATGACTTTTTAACAGTTTTTTAACAGTTTTTTTTCTTTTGCATATATTTGCAAGATAATTACAATTATTACCTAAATTTTTCCTCATTTTACATTTGAGCAGTTCTCTACGAAATCGGTCTTTTTTTTTTATTTTAATTTTTGTATTTTTTAATCCGGCTGAAACTTTTTTGGTGCCTTCGGTATGCCCAAAGAAGCCATTTTGCATCATTAGTTTGTCCATATAATTTTCCATACAAATTGGCAGCTGTCCATACAAAAATGATATGTGAAAATTCAAAAATCTGTATCTTTTGAAGGAATTTTTTGATCGATTTGGTGTCTTTGGCAAAGTTGTAGGTATGGATATGGACTACACTGAAAAAAATGATACACGGTAAAAAAAATTGGTGATTTTTAACTAAACTTTTTGTCACTAAAACTTGATTTGCAAAAAAACACAATTTTTATTTTTTTTATTTTTTGATAAGTTTTAGAGGACATCAAATGCCAACTTTTCAGAAATTTCCAGAATGGGCAAAAAATCTTTGACCGAGTTATGATTTTTTGAATCAATACAGATTTTTTCAAAAAATCGAAATATTGGTCGCTAAAATTTTTCAACTTCATTTTTCGATGAATTTGCAATCAAAAAGTACTTTAGTGAATTTTTGATAAAGTGCATCGTTTCCAGGTTATAACCATTTTTAAGGTAACTTTTTTGAAAATAGTCGCAGTTTTTCATTTTTTAAAAATAGTGTCCATGTTTGCCCACTTCAATATATTTTTGAAAAGCTGAGAAAATTCTCTATATTTTGCTTTTTCGGACTTTGTTGATACAACCCTTAGTTACTGAGATATTGCCATGCAAAGGTTAAAAAACAGGAAAATCGATGTTTTCTAAGTCTCACCCAAACAACCCACCATTTTCTAATGTCGATATCTCAGCAACTATAGGTCCGATTTACAATGTTATTTCATTCTCCGGCAGTGTACACCTTAGGATGAAATTTTGAAAAGCGTGTATGAGCTATTTGGATATTTTTCCTCGATTCTAGACTACTTGAAGCTTCAAAAATCATGGTTTTCATTAATTGGTCATTTGATTATCATTTTGTACAAGTTGGTTAGGTTATGCATCAATTCGTGATAAAATCATCGTTTAAAAACATTTTTCTAAAAACTCCTGGTTTTCAGCGAAATAAAATCCAAAAAATATTCTTTTGATTGCATTTTGTAGGTTTTTAGTTGTACTAAACGGAAATGTCATGGGTTTGCAGTTTATCTTAAGTTAAGTATTTTTTCAAACTAGTGTGAGTTTACCATTTTATTGCGTTGCAACGTCACGAAAAAGGGACATTTGTTTATGTCAACAAAAACTAAACATTCAATCATTTTGATATTTCGGATGCTCTTTGTACTTGGAAAGAGCTTTCAAATGCAATCTAGAGCGACTTAATTGGTTGTCTAGATCCAAAGTTACAACAGGTTTAAGTTTGCGTTGCAACGTCACGAAATTTTAAATCATATTGGTCACATGGCAAAAAAGTTGTATGCGTAGTTGGTTGTTGAAGATAAAAGGGTACTAAATATTATATATTTGTTATATAATGTTTCCGAGCATATTTACAGAAGAATTGTACATGGGTCATTCACAAATTCCGTCATTTAAGTTTGATGCAACTCGAAAAAAAAGTATTTTATGAAACTTGTTGAACAAATCAAAATAGACCGATGTTCACAAGGGGGGGAAATTCTAAGACTTTCAAAAAAGTAATCACGTGGTTACTGGATGGCCCCTTTATGATAAACTGATTTACGTGAGGGTTCATTCTAATTCAACGCAATGATTTTTTTTATCCCACACCCTTATGTAAATCAAATTACAGTGAAATTCATTAAACAATAAAAATCACGTGATTCGATTGTTTTTTTTTTTCACAAACTTTTGTCACTCTGTTGTTGGACGAACCCTTACTTAAATAAGTTGTATGCAACGTTTTGTTGTTCACAATTAAAAATGTTGCGCAGTTAAACAGTTATATTATTTCCTCAAATTTAATTTAAAAAGCACAAAAGTCAACAAAATAAGTTACGTTGTTTGCAGATCACCCCTTAGGGGCCATGAGCAAACGATATGGGCACTTTATTTATAAATTCAAAATAGGGTATTTTAACCATTAGTGGACCCCCTAGTAGAGCCGAAGCACATATTTCACAAATTTTCTATATTTTAAGCACTTTTTCATAACCCTTTGTACAAAATAATGGAATCTGGAGTGTTTTGAACAATTTTGAGTATTTGTTTCATCAGTTTTTTGTTTTTGAGCAGAAAAATAGCCATTTGAAAAAAAAGTTTTTTTTTGCCTGTTATGGACCCCCTTTTCCTACAGTGGACCCGGGTCCATAATCCGATTGAGGACCCGGGTCCACTATAGGCAAACTGTTATTTTTATACCAAATTTAACCGATATTTGATGTTTTGATGCATGGTGTAGGTCTAATCATAGATATAATGAATAAAAGTTGTATTTTGCTCACTTTTCATCATGAACAAATATGTTTTGTTAACAAATTTGGCTTTAAACAACAAAAAAACCTAACAGACATTTAAACACATTTATTTCCTAAAAAGATCCGAGAAAACGTTTCAAAAACCATTGTAATCATACAAATAGTTTAAAAAAGTAATTTTGATGCAATTTTTTCCATATTAATTACATAAATGATTGACCGAAACTAAAAAATAGTTTTGTTTACAGTTGTTGATAAAACAACGCATGTTTATTTAAAAAAAATGTTTTGTTATTGATTTATTATTATAAAATATCATTTCAAACTGCAACTATGATGCTTTAGTTAGGTACCATTAAGAGCAATTCTCTACGAAATCGGTCTTTTTTCTTCAATTTTAATTTTTGTATTTTTTAATCCGGCTGAAACTTTTTTGGTGCCTTCGGTATGCCCAAAGAAGCCATTTTGCATCATTAGTTTGTCCATATAATTTTCCATACAATTTCGGCAGCTGTCCATACAAAAATGATGTATGAAAATTCAAAAATCTGTATCTTTTGAAGGAATTTTTTGATCGATTTGGTGTCTTCGGCAAAGTTGTAGGTATGGATACGGACTACACTGGAAAAAAATAATACACGGTAAAAAAATTTGGTGATTTTTTATTTAACTTTTATCACTAAAACTTGATTTACAAAAACACTATTTTTAATTTTTTTATTTTTGATATGTTTTAGAAGGCATAAAATGCCAACTTTTCAGAAATTTCCAGGTTGTGCAAAAATCACTGACCGAGTTATGAATTTTTAATCAATACTGATTTTTCAAAAATCGAAATTTTGGTCGTAAACATTTTCAACTTCATTTTCGATGTAAAATCAAATTTGCAATCAAAAGTACTTTACTAAAATTTTGATAAAGTGCACCGTTTTCAAGTTATAGCCATATTTAAGTGACTTTTTGAAAATAGTCGCAGTTTTTCATTTTTAAATTAGTGCACATGTTTGCCCAGTTTTGAAAAAATATTTTTGAAAAGCTGAGAAAATTCTCTATATTTTGCTTATTCGGACTATGTTGATACGACCTTTAGTTGCTGAGATATTGCAATGCAAAGGTTTAAAAACAGGAAAATTGATGTTTTCTAAGTTTCACCCAAACAACCCACCATTTTCTATCGTCAATATCTCAGCAACTAATGGTCCGATTTTCAATGTTAATATATGAAACAATTGTGAAATTTTCCGATCTTTTCGAAAAAATATTTTGGAATTTTCAAATCAAGACAAACATTTTAAAAGGGCGTAATATTGAATGTTTGGCCTTTGTGAAATGTTAGTCTTGATTTGAAAATTCCAAAAATATTTTTTCGAAGAGATCGGAAAATTTCACAAATGTTTCATATATTAACATTGAAAATCGGACCATTAGTTGCTGAGATATTGACGATAGAAAATGGTGGGTTGTTTGGGTGAAACTTAGAAAACATCAATTTTCCTGTTTTTAAACCTTTGCATTGCAATATCTCAGCAACTAAAGGTCGTATCAACAAAGTCCAAATAAGCAAAATATAAGAATTTTCTCAGCTTTTCAAAATATTTTTTCAAAACTGGGCACTAATTTAAAAATGAAAACTGCGACTATTTTCAAAAAGTCACTTAAATATGGCTATAACTTGAAAACGGTGCACTTTATCAAAATTTCAGTAAAGTACTTTTTGATTGCAAATTTGATTTTACATCGAAAATGAAGTTGAAAATTTTACGACCAAAATTTCGATTTTTGAAAAATCAGTATTGATTAAAAATTCATAACTCGGTCAGTGATTTTTGCACAACCTGAAATTTCTGAAAAGTTGGCATTTTATGCCTTCTAAAACATATCAAAAATAAAAAAATTAAAAATAGTGTTTTTTGTAAATCAAGTTTTAGTGATAAAAGTTAAATAAAAAATCACCAAATTTTTTTACCGTGTATTATTTTTCCAGTGTAGTCCGTATCCATACCTACAACTTTGCCGAAGACACCAAATCGATCAAAAATTCCTTCAAAAGATACAGATTTTTGAATTTTCATACATCATTTTTGTATGGACAGCTGCCGAATTTGTATGGAAAATTATATGGACAAACTAATGATGCAAAATGGCTTCTTTGGGCATACCGAAGGCACCAAAAAAGTTTCAATCGGATTAAAAAATACAAAAAAAATCGAATGACCGAAATCCTAGAGAACTGCTCTTAACTAAAGTTTTGATTAATTATAAATTCTTTCGGCTTCAGCATATTGGTACTTTTAACATAAAAACAGCTATATTTATACTCATAATTGAAAAAATATGCGTTTAAGTTGATTACAACAAGCATTCTTGGTATGTTCAAGAGAAACTTTTGCTTAAATACACAGTTTTCTTTATTTTTGTAAGATAAATTAACAGGGGTCCACTTACATTATTTCGACTTACTTACATTATTTCGACCTGCTGAAGTTGAATAATCAGTCAAAAAATGATTGGATAGTTAATTCAATCATAAAATATACATGCAGTTTTGTTGTGAAAATGCTAGTGGCCATGGCTGATTTCAGATTTCGAACTCAAAACACTTATTTTGGCTGAAAGGACACATCAATGTCAGCCAACATTGTTTTAAATGATGCTGAACTTGCCAAATAAAAGATTTGTAGACAAAAACACGCTTGAAATTGTGATTTTATTGAATTTTTCATCAAAAACCCTTCAGAGGGTCCACTATAGGAAAGGGGTCCACTAATGGATAACGTACCCTAAGCCCTCCTGAAAACTTGAAGCTCCTCACCTCCCTTCTAAAACTTCCACGTGTTTTGTAAGTTGCCCAAAACCATTAAAATATTAAGGGAGCGTTATTGCATTACGTAACAAAACATTTATATTTTTAGACCCCCTCCACCCCCTGGAAATACATTTCCGATACAATTTTTTTGTATAAATCCTAGAACCCTCCTCCCTCCCCCTTGATATTACGCCGTTACGTAATGCATGGACGTCCCGTTACATGGAATAATGGAATAATACAAAAAAAATATTTTGAAAACCCTTTGGAAAACTTCGTAAATCATACTGCAACTGTGAAAGCAGAATAGGGGGAGGGGAGGGGGGTCTAACATGGGCAGGCCAATCAATTTACATGTCCTTGTACTGTCTATTAATGTCTTATAATCAAATCTTAACCTACAGTTGTTCAGCCTAACAAAAACTATGATTTATTTTGAAACTATAATTTCGTGACGTTGCAACGCAGCGAAAAACCCTGTTTTCAAAAACAGAGCGTTGCAACGTCACGAAATGTAAGCGGTCTTAAAAAATCGAGGTTTAATTTTTTCGAAAAACTAATGATTGCATTCGATTTGTTGGCCAATTTTACACTAAAAATGGAAGAAGAACTCAAAATTTGCCGTTTAACAGAGCAGAGTTAATGGCGAAACATGAATTGGGTCAGGATTGAGAAAAAGTCACGCGTTGCAACGTCACGCTACATATCCCCCTCTCAAAAATAGAATATTCGCTTAAAATAATGTTTCAACATTGTTTCTTATAGGAAATTTAATGTACTTTCCGAATCTGTAATAACATATGTACCTTTCCAATGTAATTTTTGAGTTACAGCCGAAATACTGAAAAAAGAAAAGTCAAAGCGTTGCAACGTCACGGCGGAATGTGTCTAAAACATGAAACATTCGTGAAATTTTCCGGTCTTTTCGAAAAAAATATTTTGATAAAAATTTAAATCAAGACTAACATTTCAAATGGGCGTAATATTGAATGTTTGACGACCCTTTACTAAGCAATCGATTCCAGAAGGGAAAAGATCACCAGTTGTGTTGGTTCGAGCCGGGATTTGAACTCGATCTACCGCTTACGAGACGGAAGCGTTACTTGCCAAAGGATTCAAACAAACCAGAAAATTTCATTTATTCCCACAAAGCCTCCCATCTCAATTAACATTAGCGTCTCGCGCCATCAGCTTGAAACAATTACCGCGGTAATGGCACGCATGGAACACATGATTTCCGCTTTAAAACCAACCCCGAGCATGGGTAAATAACAAGGGAAATGCGTAATAATACCTTTCTCTGGTATCAATACCAAATTCTGGTATTCCTGGACCCTTAAAAATTTGTCTTAAGGATTATGCAAGAGCAAAATGTGGTATCATACCAATTTAAGGAATTGTTTTGATATTGCAAAATTGCAGAATTTGTCAATGGTCGAACACCACATTTTGGTATTATTTTGGTATTAAAGTGTTTAACCAAATTCCTCTGAAACTATGGGAAAATTTTGACCAATTTTGACAAAATAATTAATTTTGCGCTAAAATGATGTCTCAAAGCGAATGCTTTCATTGAAAACCGGAAATTTCAAACTTGATTTTAAACATTTTTGATATACCCCCTACAGAAATGACTTGAAATTGTGGAAAATTTTCTAAGTCAGGATGGCACATTTTGGTATCAAAGTGTTTTATCAATTTCCTCTGAAACTATGGGAAAATTTTGACCAATTTTGACAAAATAATTAATTTTGCGCTAAAATGATGTCTCAAAGCGAATGCTTTCATTGAAAACCGAAAATTTCAAACTTGATTTTAAACATTTTTGATATACCCCCTACAGAAATGACTTGAAATTGTGGAAAATTTTTTAAGTCAGGATGACACATTTTGGTATTATTTTGGTATTAAAGTGTTTTATCAAATTCCTCTGAAACTATGGGAAAATTTTGACCAATTTTGACAAAATAATTAATTTTGCGCTAAAACGAGGTCTCAAAGCGAATGCTTTCATTGAAAACCGGAAATTTCAAACTTGATTTTAAACATTTTTTATATACCCCCTACAGAAATGACTTGACATTGTGGAAAAATTTCTAAGTCAGGATGCCACATTTTGGTATTATTTTGGTATTGAAAGGTTTCATCAATTGTCTCTGAAACTATGGATTTTTTTTAAATTTTTGACGAGATAATTAATTTTGCGCTAACTTGACTTGAAACCCAAAAATGTTAAAGCTGATTTAAATTTTTTTTTGTGATATACCCACTAATATTTTTTTCAAAAACGTTACTTAATCCACCCTTAGGTGGTTGGCGCCTTCCTCACATTTAAAGGGTGTTATCCAAAATGAAAAAAGTGCGTAAATAACACTTAAGTGCTTATAACTTTTGATAGGGTTGTCAAATCTCCAATGTTTTGGATGCGTTAGAAAGGTCTTTTGAATACCCATCCTACGATAGGTCGCATGAGAGATCCGGACAGCATTTTCATCAAAATATCTGAGATCCGGCCTCGAAAAAATGCGTAAATAACACTTAAGTGCTTATAACTTTTGAAAGGGTTGTCAGATTTTCAATGTTTTGGACGCGTTGGAAAGGTCTTTTGAATACCTATCCAACGATAGGTCACATGAGAGATCCGGACAACGTTTTCATCAACATATCTGAGATCCGGCCTCCAAAAAGCGTATAAATAACACTTAAGTGCTTATAACTTTTGATAGGATAGTCAGATCTTCAAGGTCTTGAACGCGTTGGAAAGGTCTTTTAAATACCTTTCTGAAAATGTATAGCATGACGGGTTTTCTTACAAAAACCACCCTTTTTACAATCTTACGGACTTTAGTCAAAATCGTTTTTTAGCATAACTTTTGAAGTACTTTACTAAACTTCATAATTTTCAATAGGGACTTATGGGACCCCAAGACGAATCGAACGAGACCAAAACGGTCCAAATCGGTTAAGCCAGTGCTGAGATAATCGAGTGCATATTTTTTGGTGCACAGACCCACATCCCTACACACACACACACACACAGACATTTGCTCAGAATTCGATTCTGAGTCGATAGGTATACATGAAGGTGGGTCTAGGAGGTCTAGTTGAGAAGTTCAGTTTTCGAGTGATTTTATAGCCTTTCCTCAGTAAGGTGAGGAAGGCAAAACGTTGAAATTTTTCTAAGTTGGGATAACCAAATACTTTGAAAAACGAGTCAATCAACAGATTATTGAATTTTGGTGAATTTCAATCCAGTTTCATTTTAATAATACTTATTTTTCAATCTTGTTATTTTTCAGAAGCTTCAAGAACTTCAAGTACAGCCGTTCATCAATAACAAATGCATTCGGTGTGGTGAAGAATATCACTAAATACAACATGGAATCATCAGGTGAGTAGGTTTGGTTGTTGCATAAGGATCATTTACGTTTTTTTCACTAACTGCAACTGCTGCACTAAAAATGGTATGAAAATAGCAAATTTTGGTATTACTTGTGCAAATACCAGCGACCAAAATGTGCTCTTGGTTGCCCAGTAATAGATGGTAAAATACCATGAAATCAAACCAATATCATGTTTGTGGAAGACCACAGGAATACCAAAATATGATTTTCCAAGGGCGCGGGAATACCTAAAATTAAAACCATGACAATACCAAGTTTTGGTATTCAAGCAATGTTCAAAAATCCAGAAGACCTCAACTTGGTATTGAAATGATTTTATTTGTGGTATTATTTTACCTTTGGAATAACATGGTATGGTATTGTTGTGCCCTTCCACATACAAGCTTTTGGTATGATTTCATGGTATTTTACCATCTATTACTGGGCAACCAAGGGCACATTTTGGTCGCTGTTATTTGCCCAAGTAATACCAAAATTTGGTATTCCCGTGTTATTTACCCCTGCTCGGAACTCCCACGATGGCACCGAACAGAACTCGTTAAATTTTCTCGCTCCATAATCACTGCCGGTATACCCTTCTTCTGGAAGCACACTGCGCACACAAAACAAGAGGTTGTCCAAACTCAGGGTCCAACCAACAACAGCTGCAAAGTTCTACCCAACAATCAACTGCGTACAGAGTTCTAGACATGGTCCCGAGTCCCGGACGCATATTGCATTAGCCGCTCATCGAGCCGTGTGTATTAAATAGGTAATTGAAATGTGCAAAATGTGCCACCAGAGACCAACACCCGTGGTCAGACCCGCGCAAGAAGTGGCCCGGTCACGGAACGAACGGTCCTCCGCAGTTTTGGAGGGAGTTGACCAAGAGAAGGTTCACCCAATAAGTGCATCCGCGCGCGCGGTGATGGTCTGTTGCTGTGGATCTGGATCTGGGTACGCCGGACGAATGTTAAATGAACCCTGGCTAGGGACAGGCAGAAGCGACTACGGCCTCTGATACTTTATGAGTTCGGCAATCAAATAGAGCCGTAGAGGGTGGAATCCCTCGACGGTGTACTTTTTGGGATGTTCCAACCTGTAATCCTTGTAATGATATAATTTGTAGTCGGAACGTCAACCGGTTTTGCGCTGAACACACTGAAATCGAAAGTGAACTGATGACTTCTGCAATTTATATAGAAAATCCTTTTGTTTTATACAGTTACTGAAATTAGATGCTCGATTGCCTTTGCAGTTCGCGCATTTAACATGTTAGTTTAGCTGCTAGTATAAAAGAATTCCAGTTTGATCATCTCTACAATTACACTCGCTAAAGGTATAATTTTGATCAGTTTTAGCAGATTAATGATAGTGTCTTTCATACAACCACATAAACTCGCTGTTCAGTTACCCTTGCAGTTTGCGCACAAAACTCGATAACTGCACTGCAAGGATATTAAATATAATTTTGATCAACTCTAGCCCTCTCTGACCACGGCGGAATCATGAATTACATTTCGTCCGGTAACACAATTAAAACAGTGAGGCATGTTTTGGTTTAATCCGTGCGCACGATACAAACTCTTCAGGAGAGCCATTATAAATTTAAATTAAATGACAATATAATCTTTTATGTATGTCCCCTTGCCCCCCATTCGTGACGCCACACCGTCATCAGTATGTATCGGTGCATGGTGAATGAACTTCTCTCACGCACTCCCCCAACATATCCTGGCGGTATGAATTTGCTTTTTAATTTGTTGATGTTTGCCATCGCGCGCGCTTTTCGCGAGTTTTCCCGCGTGACATACAACAGCAGTGCCGTGACAGATTTCGACCAGTTTTGGCAATGCAAATTTAACTATCCTTTTCAAACAAAATGTCATCAACGTTCGACGTGTTGTGGGAATCACACCGTTTGGAAGGAAAATCAGATTTGCTCGATCGACTAAAAGGATGTTGAAAAGTTGATTGATCCAACTGCTTGGTTTTAGAAAATAATATCATCAATTCTTTGAATCTTTCAATTTTTCTTTGAATCTCTGAATCTTTGAATCTTTGAATCTTTGAATCTTTGAATCTTTGAATCTTTGAATCTTTGAATCTTTGAATCTTTGAATCTTTGAATCTTTGAATCTTTGAATCTTTGAATCTTTGAATCTTTGAATCTTTGAATCTTTGAATCTTTGAATCTTTGAATCTTTGAATCTTTGAATCTTTGAATCTTTGAATCTTTGAATCTTTGAATCTTTGAATCTTTGAATCTTTGAATCTTTGAATCTTTGAATCTTTGAATCTTTGAATCTTTGAATCTTTGAATCTTTGAATCTTTGAATCTTTGAATCTTTGAATCTTTGAATCTTTGAATCTTTGAATCTTTGAATCTTTGAATCTTTGAATCTTTGAATCTTTGAATCTTTGAATCTTTGAATCTTTGAATCTTTGAATCTTTGAATCTTTGAATCTTTGAATCTTTGAATCTTTGAATCTTTGAATCTTTGAATCTTTGAATCTTTGAATCTTTGAATCTTTGAATCTTTGAATCTTTGAATCTTTGAATCTTTGAATCTTTGAATCTTTGAATCTTTGAATCTTTGAATCTTTGAATCTTTGAATCTTTGAATCTTTGAATCTTTGAATCTTTGAATCTTTGAATCTTTGAATCTCTGAATCTTTGAATCTTTGAATCTTTGAATCTTTGAATCTCTGAATCTTTGAATCTTTGAATCTTTGAATCTTTGAATCTTTGAATCTTTGAATCTTTGAATCTTTGAATCTTTGAATCTTTGAATCTTTGAATCTTTGAATCTTTGAATCTTTGAATCTTTGAATCTTTGAATCTTTGAATCTTTGAATCTTTGAATCTTTGAATCTTTGAATCTTTGAATCTTTGAATCTTTGAATCTTTGAATCTTTGAATCTTTGAATCTTTGAATCTTTGAATCTTTGAATCTTTGAATCTTTGAATCTTTGAATCTTTGAATCTTTGAATCTTTGAATCTTTGAATCTTTGAATCTTTGAATCTTTGAATCTTTGAATCTTTGAATCTTTGAATCTTTGAATCTTTGAATCTTTGAATCTTTGAATCTTTGAATCTTTGAATCTTTGAATCTTTGAATCTTTGAATCTTTGAATCTTTGAATCTTTGAATCTTTGAATCTTTGAATCTTTGAATCTTTGAATCTTTGAATCTTTGAATCTTTGAATCTTTGAATCTTTGAATCTTTGAATCTTTGAATCTTTGAATCTTTGAATCTTTGAATCTTTGAATCTTTGAATCTTTGAATCTTTGAATCTTTGAATCTTTGAATCTTTGAATCTTTGAATCTTTGAATCTTTGAATCTTTGAATCTTTGAATCTTTGAATCTTTGAATCTTTGAATCTTTGAATCTTTGAATCTTTGAATCTTTGAATCTTTGAATCTTTGAATCTTTGAATCTATGAATCTTTGAATCTTTGAATCTATGAATCTTTGAATCTTTGAATCTTTGAATCTTTGAATCTTTGAATCTTTGAATCTTTGAATCTTTGAATCTTTGAATCTTTGAATCTTTGAATCTTTGAATCTTTGAATCTTTGAATCTTTGAATCTTTGAATCTTTGAATCTTTGAATCTTTGAATCTTTGAATCTTTGAATCTTTGAATCTTTGAATCTTTGAATCTTTGAATCTTTGAATCTTTGAATCTTTGAATCTTTGAATCTTTGAATCTTTGAATCTTTGAATCTTTGAATCTTTGAATCTTTGAATCTTTGAATCTTTGAATCTTTGAATCTTTGAATCTTTGAATCTTTGAATCTTTGAATCTTTGAATCTTTGAATCTTTGAATCTTTGAATCTTTGAATCTTTGAATCTTTGAATCTTTGAATCTTTGAATCTTTGAATCTTTGAATCTTTGAATCTTTGAATCTTTGAATCTTTGAATTTTTGAATCTTTGCAACCTTTAAATCTTTTCAACCTTCCAAAATTCAACTTTTTTTTTCTGTGTGTCAAATCAAATGAAAATTTGTGCTATTTTCTGATCGTTCGATTATCAATAGATTAAGCATCTTGCCTAACATTAGGAATGGACACGAATCATTGATTTTGGACGATCTGATTTCGAATTTCTTTATTAGGGTAGGGTAGTCATCAATGAGACACTTTTGGTTTTCAACTTTCAACGATTTTTCTAATTTTTTCATCAGCATGTCTTAATGAGCTTTTAGTTGCATTATCTTTCTTTTTATGTGTTCTATCATTGACCAAAATATGAGATCGATCCGACATCTACAGCCAGAGTTATTCAACTGTCTCATTGTAGACGCACTTGGCAGGAACAATGAGACAGCTGGGGAACAATGAGACACTCTACGAAAATCAACATTTTTCTAGCAAAACATCATGTTTTTGTAATGTTCCATTGCAGGTGACATACCTTGAACATTTTAGAGCAATTTTGCTGACATGAAACTTTTAATAACAAAAGTTACACTAAAAAGTATTTAAATTTTGTAAAATCCATATATTAATACCAAATAACTTTGTATTTTTGGTTAAATAAAGTTTAAACTCTATAAATATGCCAAAAATCACTTTTAATTCATGTTTTGAAAGATTTACATCGATTTTGAAAAGTTTATTGAAGAAAAATCAAAGTGTCTCATTGTTACCCATGGGCTGAAATGAGTGGGGAACAATGAGACAGTCCTGGATTCTGGGTGTATTCTAAATTTTGGCCAAATCTAATGAAAGGACATTGAAGCCCAACTTAATCCTTATGGAACGTCGAAAGACATTTGAAGAAATATTAGTTTTGGTGTAAATGGCAGCCTACGAGTGAAAAAGTATTTTTTGTCCATGATTTACTTTTACACCCCAGAATCAAACATTTATGAATTACTTTTCAAGGGAGCGTCCATAACCAAAGCCACTTATATGGCTGACGTGTATCCAGTAGACACACCTTTCCCCCAAATATGAGCCTGATTGATTGAAACTACAACTTATGAGAGCCATTTTATCATTTTTCCCCGTGTCTCATTGATGACTACTCTACCTTAGAGGACATTTTCTGTTTGAGGAGAATGAGGAGGCTTAATACCCTTTTTTATTCACACAAAAAAAATGTAAATTTTGAAGGTGTAATTTAGGAAGGTTTTGCCTCTTTTATGTTGTAATTTTATTGAAAAAGTAAAATTACATTAGAAAAGTGGTAAAATTACATATTTACCCTTCTCAAATGTAATATTACCATGATTTTTTCACTGTTTTGCTGATAATCTGTACGATTTAATACAAAACTTTAACATAAGCGCTTCAGTTTTTAACGTTTTGTCTTTCTTACTAAAGAAAGGTATAGGTTTTACTTTATGGCTGATGTTTGATGTTTGTGTGTGGTAAAATTTTGCCAAATTTTGTGTCGCGTCGTTCTCAGCTCCCCTGAATCCGATTTTGATTCTTCTGAATGCAGATGAAAGCTAGTGTGCTGAACCTGGGCGAGTTGCCGCTCAAATTTCTAAATATCCATCTGTTTTCGGATGTGATAAGATTTTTCAACAAATTACACAGTTTCCAAATGAAAATATGGTCAAAAATTTTCATTTTCATGTCTTTTATTTATCTTAAAAATTGCATTTTTTGAGCTATACAACCTCCCAAATTTTCATCCAGATTTATAATATGGTTCTGGAGCTAGAGACGTTTGATTAACCTACCATAAGAAAAAAATCCCTAAAAAAAGGTAAAAGCCCACCTGGTGACCTTCGCCAACATTTTTCGTTTCTAATTTTATCCGAAATTTCTTCCTACATTCATAGTACAGACCATGAGAGAGCATCTGAAACAAATTTGACATCTATCGGCAATCCCGATCAATTTTTAGAACGATTAACATTTTGCCTTTCTTACTAAAGAAAGGTATAGGTTTTATTTTATGGCTGGACATCATTTTTATGCTCGTAAATATGACGATTTAGCATGAATATTAATCGGAAAAATCGCAAAAAATCACATAGCATCGTTTTTCGACGCTTCGTCGCTAAGTCGACAAGTTGTCAAGTTGAGCTTCGAATACTGGCGCATATATGTTGTGACTCGAGATATACTCGTTTGTAATAGCTTGTCTACCGATGTTTCCCACAACATGTAAGATATCATAGCTTTTCGGTTTCTTTTGCCCTATCCGTTTTTGCTTAACTGTTCAATGTTTATGCAAAAACTTTTGTGACATAGGACATTCATCCGGCTACAAACAATGTGTTTCCCATGTGCTCCTAAAATCGCCTTCAAGTAGGCTTCATTTTGTCGTGATTTCGTAAGTTTATTTAACAGAGTTCATTGGATTCCAATAGGAACTTTCTAAGCTTTTCATCGTTTATATCATTTTCAAAGTTTTCAATGCTCGCGACACCAGTAGCAATCTACCTAAGGTATCGCGATTGAGTTTGTAGTGGTGCGGTTGTAAAAATAGCTATCTCTGACTCTCTCACCACCGACACTCTCACTTTCATAGATGCCGAATGGAAAGCTTCCCTGCACTGTGCGGCACACGCGGTTCACTTGTACCTCGATTTTGCTTTGCGCCTGTTTTGTTCGGTTTATGGGCTCGTACCAAAACTAGAACACCAAAACGGCGGTGTGCGTCGGGAAGTGGCGCATGGGAAGCTTGCTATGCTCGCGTTTGTCATAAACGCTTGTTTGATTAAGAATGTGTACGATTAAAAATATTCTTTTAGGTGAAAATTGTTTTTTTTTTTCAATTTCTTTTGGAAAACACTCCATAATAATACCTTGCTGTCATCATAAGATTTTTTGTATCATGTCACTGTCTTTTGTGCTGACGTTATAAATAAACAAAGTCGATGTTATGAATTGAAAAAAGTTATATTCTTTAGTAAGAAAGGCCCTATCTAACCCCTGATGGGATTAAACCGGGTTGTCAAAATATTTGAAAAAATATTAGCATTAGCATTAGCATTTGGAGGACGCCCCACCACCGGAAGGCTCCACAACGCTTATCCCACTGTTTGGTGTGGTTGTGTTAGACCCTCATCCGGAACAATAATCCAACACGGGAGATACCATGTCTTTATATTTTGATGAGTGTGTAATACAACCCAGGGCATAAGGGGGTCCTGGCCGGGTCCAAGCTATCCTCAGGGATTGGGAGGATCGTTAGTAAACACCTATCTAAAGTGTGCAAGGACCCCTACGTCACCTTAGTGGTATAGATGTTTGTAGGGAGGTTTTGGACTCAAT
The DNA here is from genome assembly GCF_015732765.1 of Culex quinquefasciatus. NCBI lineage: Eukaryota > Metazoa > Arthropoda > Insecta > Diptera > Culicidae > Culex > Culex quinquefasciatus. Next base: position 83,364,169 of record NC_051862.1, read on the forward strand.
GTTAGTAGGAGATGTAGAACCCTAGGATACACCTCGAAAGGCGTTGCGGGTTGGTTGTAACAGTATTCCTAATTCCAATCTATGTTCACCAAGTCGTTATGGCTTAGTGGTTAGCATTTTTGCTTACCAATCCAAAGGACTGGGGATCGAACCCCGCCTCGAGCGACTTTGGTTTTTCGTTCATATTCATCATTTCAAATTTTTGTGTTCTTAACTTTCTCGTTGGGAGCAGATGGGAATCGAACCCAGAACCATTCGCTTACAAAGCAAACACCGTAACCAGTCAGCCACGGCCGCTCCTTGTCAAAATATTTGAAAAAATATTGAGCAAATATTTTTTATTCATCAAAATTATTGATTCTCTCTAAACCTCGAAAATCTCTTTGACGTAATATTTGAACAAACCCTTAGGCTGACACACAGTTTCTTGCAAATCAAAAAAAAATCCTTTGTGAGAATTAATCTTAATACAAAATAACATTTATATCAGCATACAAAATCCTTCCCTCCATGTTTCAAGCCACACCTGTTTATCCTTATTCCCGAAAAAATATTGACCCTCACAAACAGATCGATTAACACCGCGTGTGCGTGTTGACAAGGGGGTAAAACAGCACGGATGTCATGTTGCAAATCGGGCCAGTTTGCAGATCCACTGATGATACAAAAAAAATGTCGGTTCATCGAAGCGCACAAGTCAAAATTAAAATTTGGCTGACCTCGGCGAAAGCAGATATAAGTTTATCGGTCACGGGAGCCAGAAAAAAGAGTCTCAATCTCGCCTATTACACAGGTTGGCAGAATTTGTTTGATAAACTTGTTACTCCATTCTTCGGAACTATTTAAGTCATTTTTTTTTTAATTCTTTTTAAAACAGAATGTTAGAAATTTTGGAGTGAAGTTTATCAATTTATATTGTAAATTATTTATTATTGATAATTATTAATTAATGTTGAACATCTGGCAACCAAACAAGGTCAGTTAGCTGTCTAGGAAACACGGTTAAAAATCTTTTTAATTCTATTTTATTTCAGTTTTCAGCTGTTTTCAAACTCGCTCAAACAGATTATCAATTGATTTTGATTCTGTCGACCAGAGTTATAACCCCGTGCGCCTCGAAATACAATGATTATCGTTAAATATTTGATTAATCTCAATTACAAACATATTAACCGTAATCGTTTAATTTATGTAGAGTGCGGTTTTTCGGGCCATATAGAGCCTCCGGGTACAGATTCTGCCTGCTGCTGCTGCTGCAGCGGACACAAATAACATTTCGCGGTTTAACATGCGACCCGCACAATCGAACTTGGCCGGATATCAAAAATTGTCTGGTTAAATGTCACTATTTGGTATGCATGTCGAACACATGTACAGTGCGCGCATTTAATTTATAGAAAATCACACACACATGCAAGCACACGAACGCACAATTTGCAATTGTCAAGGGGAGAGAGTGTGGACGGGGAAAGGTCGGGTGATGCGGGACAGATGCCAGGTCCAGTCGATTGGCCGGAAAATTCACAGGACATGTCACGGATTGACACAACATAGCCGGTGCTTTCTGGCCGCGGTAGTATTTAGTATGTGTACTAGTAGTGGCCAAACTGGCGTCAGTGTGCGTGTGTGTGCGTGCACGGTTGTGGTAGATTCTGAACTCAATTATTTTTTGCGGATTTCATTATAAAATTCGCGATAACCGAAGCCAATAATTGAACAATTGACGTTTGCCGCAACTGTTTAATTTCGCAATCAACGCAGTGCCGGGTTATAATTAAACTTCAGAAGTTAATAGAGATGAAGATGTCAACTGATTCTTTTTTTAATTCATCCTAGAAATAGAGAAACAAACGATAATATCTTTTCAACACAATGAATTTATGTAACGTAAAAGCTGAAGTATTATTATAAAAACTTTTTTCCAAAAAATACAGTATAAAATTAATAAAATCATTTATTTCGCAATCAATAGATACAATGATCAAAATATATTAACGAAAGTGTTGAAAATCGTTTAAATATTTGCATGGACGACATAAACACAATAGTTTTATGGGTACAGAATCTGTACTACAGATGTGTACCAGGAAAGTTCATGTCTTCTTCTCCAAATTGTTACATTTACGAACCAAAACCTGAAACAACTTGATTGTAAATACCCCTTACTTTTTTGTAAATAATTCTGTAGACAATATTAAATGGTTTAATTGGAAATGATGCTGTAAAATTAGCGTTCCAATGGAATATGTACAAGAACATTTAATTAAACAAAAAACAAAGCAAAATATGTGAAACTATTGTTTATGAATGTTGTTTCTTTAAGTTCCTACCAAACACCTCCTGACAACCTAAATCCATTTCTGAACTCGAGAAGTTGCTTGCTATCGTTCTATTTCGTCCCTCTGCAACACTAAAAACATTTGTTACTTAGAGTATTTTCCTTGACAGTTCATTCTTCTCGTTCATTTTAAATGATGGTCTATGGTCCAAAGAACAAGCTGCTTTTCCGAATCCATTTTGTATTCCAGTTTAAATTTATCTTTTAAACTTTGAGTAAATTTATACTATTATTGTTGACCGGTTATGGATTCGATCATATTTCCATAAAATGTGCTGTTTCCAACTATTTTAAAAAACTTATTTTGCAAAACTTCTGATTGACTTCTGAATGATTCATTTCCTTCCAAATTTCTTATATGCCAACATTAGGTGCTCGATGGAATTATTTCCTGTTCCGCTATAAACACTATAAAGAAGAAAAATAATAACTGAACCCATTTTCGTGGTTGGTGCCTTCTTCAGTCCGAACTTAAAATTGGTCACCTAAAGAATACGAACATCATTTTTAAAATTATGACTAGCTTACGACTAGGGTTCCCAGAAAAAAACTTTTGAAAATACCTGTCCTATGAAAAATCTCATTGTCGATTCACATAATTTTCATCAAACTTTAATGATATTCGGCATCAAATTGTATGATTTATCAATGGAGCATTTCCATTCGAGCCGTTTTTTTCTTTTTTCTACAATGTATTCCTTATGGGAGAACTGTCATTTCTACCACTCGAATCCAGTGCTCCATAAAGTGATCATGTTTCAAGATTATGTTGCCAGATTTATCAAAATTCAGAAAGAACTTATGGACGCCAAACCAAATGAATCCACTGAGCCTGAATGTTAAATCGATGATCACTTTTGACCCAGATTTTCTCAATTTAATTCAGTGTTTATTTGTGAATAATCATTGGGGCTAGTGATTTTTCGCAATTTCGCGGAAAGCGCGTAGTCCGTGAAATCTACTCTTACCCGTAAACTTTTGTAAATACCGTAAAATGCCGCGAAATTCGTTTTTTTTTGTCAAATTGCTCCACAGTTTATTCATTTTACGATATTTTAATTCAAACACTCCACAAGTTTTTACATTGACATTTTCGCAGAATTGGTGTAAATAATGCATAACAAATTCAGAACACATCAGCTTTGTTTGAAAATATAGGGGGAAAATTAAAAAATATATGTTGAAATGTTGCTATAAATTGATAATTTCCTAAACTTTTTGTAATACTTCAAATTTCTTTAGGCTGAAGACCATGACAACACACAATTTTATTACACTTTTTTATTGATTGTACTTCCGGTGAATCTGTTGTTTAAGATTTGTATTGTTTTCGAAATACTTCAGCAAATTAAAATCTAAAATCAAAATGAAATATGGACCGCTGAATCGTATATTCAACAGATGCAAATTTTGCTAAGCTTCACAAAATTCAATTAATCTGTTGTTGTGTCACGGGTTATATTTTGTATCTTAAAATACTGCTAACTTTTTCAGTAACTTTCCTGTACACAATTATTCTAAAATACATTTTTGCGTTTTTTTTTTCAAGCAAATTTTGGAGTACCATGAAAATTTAATGTTTTTTAATTAGAATGCCGTGAAAATTCTTTTTTTTACTCCCGGTACGAGAATCGAACTCACGACCTCTGTATTGGAAATCCAGTTCGTCATTATTTTTGCCGTGAAAAATCACTAGCCTTTATAATCATGTGTAAGTCCAGTTTCTGTACTAGGGTGGTCCAAATTCCAAATCTAGGCTTTCTCGAGGCTACCCCCTGGAATCAAAGATTGACCCATCACGGCTAAATTCCAAATTTGAGCTCATTCTGACCACGGGAACCCTTCCCTCTAAATCAGTGTTTCTCAACCGGTTAGGAATTCCCCCCTGAAGGAGAATTTGGCCATTCTTGGAGGGGGGGAAGATGATGTAATAGAAATACAATGCGTTTTTGTAAAAATATACATCTTTGTTCAATGTGGTGTGCGAATTACTACAAATCACATACTCTTGGATTGCCGCGCCTTCAGTAACGAAAGGATCACATGTGGTATTAGAGGGACATTAGAGACAATTTTAGCAAACTCCAACGAGAATGAAAAAAAATGTTATAAAATTTCTTACTCTTACAAAGCTTTAGAAACTAAATAAGAAATCTGTTTATTCAAAAATACGACACGAATGCCATTGCAATGGTATAGTGTCTTTAATAAAACTAATAATAATAATAAATCTTTGTTGTATTTTTATAATCTTTGAAGTTCACAATATATTTGAAATATATGGGAATTTATGTGATAAGATACAACAGCAATTTTTATTTCTTTAGATTTCATTTTTGCAGGTGTTTCAAAAATATAGCTGACAAAAACTAAACCTCAAAAAAAAATTATTGAAGATAATAGAAAACTCTGACTCTGACAGATACGTATTTCGTCTACTACTTGCAGATTTCATCAGTGTTCTGTTCTCGACTGAAGATTCATCGCTGGTGTATCCGTATGCGTATTAAAAGGAATTAAAAGGAACAACTCGTCTCTTTGTATTCATAGCAATGCATTCTGCTAAAACGCTCAACCAACCCGCACAATTCATTTCCTTTCAAAATGAGAATTTTTTGAAAATATTTTTGTTTTATGTCAATTTGGCTTTGGTTTCGTTAAGGATCAGTACATAATTGGCAAAGGGAGCGCGTGGTCGTAAAAAATATTCGGAGTGAAAAGTGATTTGTTTTGTGTGTGCCTTTTGTTTCGCATTTTTGTCGTGAATTGTGCGCTGCGAGGAGAAGATTACCCTCCGAAAATGCAGCGTCATCAGTACATAATTGGCAAAGGGAGCGCGTGGTCGTAAAAAATATTCGGAGTGAAAAGTGATTTGTTTTGTGTGTGCCTTTTGTTTCGCATTTTTGTCGTGAATTGTGCGCTGCGAGAAAATTACCCTCCGAAAATGCAGCGTCATCAGAGCATAATTGGCAAAGGGAGCGCGTGGTCGTAATAAAAAAATATTCGGAGTGAAAAGTGATTTTTTTTGTGTGTGCCTTTTGTTTCGCATTTTTGTCGTGAATTGTGATATAGTTTTCGATAAAAACGATCTAAGTTCGTTAGGTTTATCGCGCAGCAAAATTATTTTGATTCATTAAGAACGTCGTGTGGTGCGCGAGTCTTTTTGTGTTGAAAAGACCTTCCCATAGCTCCGTAGCTCGGAGGGCTCGACGTCGGTTGTTTGTGTGTTAAGCCCTCTCCATAGCATCGTAGCTCGAGAGGCAACGAAAATCAATACCTTATCTAGCTAACAGAAAGAAGATCGGAAGGCACTTGATGATTGAGTTCGTCGCGTCTATTCCGTTGCAAATTCATGAACTAAATGATTATATAATTAAAAATCAGACTACGCTATCATTGCAGCATTGCGTTTAACACCTCATTTTATAAATAAATATTATTTGGTTTTATCTTTCCACAGCCGGCTGTCTAAGATTAAACCATTTCATTTAAAATTTAACAACAGTTAAACGGGAAATGTCTCATCCGCAGCAACCGATTGTTTGCCTTGAGAATAAAATATAATACCTTTCAACAAACACTATGATTTTGGGTCGCATCATCATCTTCTATGATGAATCCTGACCAAACACCCTATCCTACTAACCAATTTTCAGGTTCCTGGCGCTTGTGGGGTGTAAGCACAGAGTAAATCAGCTGCCCTAGTAGCAACCTGCGCTAACTAACATTCCCGTCCCTAAAAATCGAGATCTACAAACTGACATGGCGGGCGCCGTTGGTGGCCAATGACTGCTACCTATTCGCAACTGATCTTGTTTTGGCAATCATGGTGTTTTATCTTTTCAGCGCATTCATACATGCTGTTGATAAGGGAAACACCACTAGATCGTCGAAGCCTATAATCAGTAGTGCTGAAAGGATATTACGGTTCTGTTCAGCAACGGAGGGGCAACCATGGGTGATCTCTCATGCTCATGCTCATGCTCAATTTGGCTTTGGTTTCGTTAAGTTCAGATATTTTTTTTAAACTGGGAAGCTTTGGATAAAATATATTTGTGAAGTTTTGCGTTGATTCGTTTTTTTTTTGCGAAAATTATTTAAATTAATTCCTTGGAGTTTTCGCATCTTTTTGGGCAAAATTCCATTACTTTGAAAAATAATCGAGCCTCAAATATTAGTTTTTGTAAAAATTATATGACGTATTTTTTGTCTTTTTCTTTCAATAATATATCAGTCATGATTTCTGTCTGTGATTGATAAACACTAAAACTGTTAGTGGTTGCAATATTGCAACATACAGGAACATTTATAAAAAATTCCATTAAATATGAACAGATAATGAAAATTCGTTTTAAAAATGCTGCAAGCAGGTGTAAATTGTTGCGAGCGAAGAAAAAATTTAATGTTGTGAAAAATGTAAAGTTTCTGCAAACATTAATACCAAAATTATGACATTTGTGCAATGATACTAATTAGTTGGGGGGAATGATGATCCTGAAATTCAGCCAACTTTGAAAAATATTTGCAACGGCCTTATATTACCTATCACAGCAAATAAAGTAGTAATCCAGCTGCGTGCTAAAGGCCTGGGTGTAAAATAAATTTTTCATTATTTTATGAAATTATATGTAATATTACACCCTGAAATATGTAGCCCATCAGTATGGGAAACCTACTTGACCGAAATGTCAAGCTGATATATGCGTTTATCCTTTCGAATCTTTATCAGTCTGATGGCCGAGCGGGCTAAGGAGCCAGCCCCCACTGTTGGTGCCGGGTTTGATTCCCGTCGGTTGTAACTTTTTTTTGTGTGTAATATTAACTATCTTTTTTGCCAAGGTGATGCGCATGCTTTTGCATACGATTTTACCATCGGATTTGTTGCTGTGTACTTTGAAAAAGATAAAAAAAATCTTAATGAAAACTGTAATTCAGCAATTCCCCACGAAAACAGCATGGTTCGAAAAAAAAAGTTCTCCGATCGGGCTCAAAATTTTTCTGGGGGTTCCTTGGCCGAAATAATTAGACCCGTATTTATTCGTTTGGCCATTAGGGTGACCTACGCCGTGTTTGGGTTGTTCGAAAAATGCACCCAAACGAAAAATATATCTCAAAATCTGCAACAGTGAATTTGCTGCAGAAATTGTTATATTTTATTACACTTTTGCAGCAAGCCCATAGATCATTTTTGCCCGCGTGTAAACACGTCAGCGATCTGCAGTTCTCACCAACACATAGAATGCTGGCGCGTCCCCGAGCAACAATCTAGAGAGAACATTATGTTCGCGCTCTGTCCCTCACCATTCATCAAGCGTCCATGGCGCGGTGGTAGCGTGTCGGATCAGCAACCTAGAAGTTGATGGTTCAATCCTCGTTCTGTTAAGGTTTTTTTTCTGCAATACAATCAATCTGCCGTCGGTAATGTCGATAATTGTCGGTAACGGGCAAAAATGTCATACCCCTATATCGCAAAAAATGCATGAGGACAGTTTTCATGCAGATTCTGATATACTTTCATGCTGCCATGCATCAAAATCATGCGACCGCCGGTTGGGTGTGGCAATTTTCGTCGATTTTCTCAAAAACTACTTTTTTCAAAAAATCGTAGGGTATTTTAACCATTAGTGGACCCCCTAGTAGAGCCGAAGCACATTTTTCACAAATTTTCAATATTTTAAGCACTTTTTCATAACCCTTTGTACAAAACAATGAAAACTGTAGTCTTTTGAACAATTTTGACTATTTGTTTCATCAGTTTATTTGTTTTTGAGCAGAAAAATAGCCATTTGAAAAAAAGGTTTTTTTTGCCTGTTATGGACCCCCTTTTCGTATAGTGTTCCATAATCCGATTGTGGACCCGGGTCCACTATAGGCAAACTGTTATTTTTATAACAAATTTAACCGATATTTGATGTTTTGATGCAATGTGTAGGTCTAATGATAGATATAATGAATAAAAGATGGATTTTGCTCACTTTTCAACATAAACAAATATGTTTTGTTAACAAATTTGGCTTTAAACAACAAAAAAAACCTAACTGGCATTAAAAAACATTTATTCCCGGACAAGATCAGAGAAAACGTTTCAAAAATCACTGTAAACATAAAAATAATAAAAATAAATATAAAGTAATTATGATGCTTCAGTTAAGTACAATTGACAAAAGTTTTGATTAATTATATTTTTTCACGGCTTCAGCATTTTTGGTACTTTTAACATGAAACAGCTATATTTATACTCATAATTCAAAAAAATATGAGTTTAGGTTGATAACAACAAGCCTTTATTGTGTTTAAGAGAATTTTTTGCTTAAATACACAGTTTTCTTCATTTTTGAAGGTTTAATAAACAGGGGTCCATAACTTTGGAAAAGTTTGGATTTTCGTTGTCCTATATTGGACCCCCCTATTTTTTGCTCGAAAATGAGCAGTTCTTCGCTTTATTTTAGTAAAATTCCTTAAAATTACATTATTTCAACTTGCTGAAGTTAAATAATCAGTCAAAAAATGATTGAATAGTTAATTCAATCATAAAATATAAATGCAGTTTTGTTGTGAAAATGCTAGTGGCCATAGCTGATTTCAGATGTCAAACTCAAAACACTTATTTTGGTAAAAAAGACAATTCAATGTCAGTCAACATTGATTTAAATGATGCTGAACATGTCAAATAAAAGATTTGCAGGCAACAACACGCTGGAAATTGTGATTTTATTGAATTTTTCATCAAAACCCTTCAGAGGGTCCACTATAGGAAAGGGGTCCACTAATGGATAACGTACCCTATCTCCGCGCCATTCATCCGATTTTAGCTGTCTTAGACGCAAAAGAAAGGTGATTAGTTTGGCTATTTAAAAAAAATAGTATGAAGTTTCAAAAATCTAGCTTAACATATGAAAAGGTCGTATGAAAACTTAAAATGCTGTTTTGAAGGTCTCGGGACCAAAAAGCCTATGTCTGAAAATATTTTTATCGGATTCCTCGGAAAATTTCACATAACATATCAAAAAATTGTGAAGTTATGTTTTCGATACTCTGAGATACGATTTTTTGAAAATAAAATTTTCTCGGACCCCCCTAACACGGCGTAGTTCACCCTAATGGCCAAACAAAAAAATACGGGTCTAATTATATCGGCTAAGGAACCTCCAGAAAAATGTTGAGCCCGATCGGAGAACTTTTTTTTCGAAACATGCTGTTTTCGTGGGAAATTACTGAATTCAGATAGGCAAATAATAGAAATGGGCATAATTACCCTAGCAGCTGAGACTATTATTTTTTTTTAATTTCGTGTTGAAAGAATCACTGATATCCCCTAAAAGCAAAACATAACAGGCTTGACATACCAAGATCAATATCACACTTCTAACTAAAACGTCTTTTTTACTGTCCACAATTGGTATCAACACTTGCCCCAATGCGTATGCAAACGCCGCCGTCGCGTCAGGCTCGTTCCTCTTTCGCACCTCACAAGGAGGCAACTTAACGAGATGAACGAATCGCACCCAAACCAGTAATCATGGGGGGCAATTTCCCATTAGAGAATAATTACACTCGGCGATCTGTCCTCAGTGCGATCGTGCCGCCCCAGAAGCCCAGGTTGATGGTGCTATCGTCTTGTTTTATTTTTCTTCAGAGAACAATGGATTAGCCTTTTATTAGTATTCGAAACTGATTTTTCATGTTACTCATTTTGATTTTTGTTTTATTAGATTTTTATCCGGAAAAAACCTTAATATCAACATCAAAATCAACAAATAATTTAACTTATCTGCAAATCTGTGAGTGGTCGTAAAACCCATATGGCAACGCTGCTCCACCAGCTGACTGGCGGTGGTCCTAAAACTGATATTATACCGTTGTTGACGGACGACAACTGCTTTTGCATGAGCCCTGTTGACCAACGAGATCTACATATAGCCATCATAGCGCAGAGTAAGTGCCCATTGCATATGATCTGCGCTATACTCGGACCCAGAAAGGTGGCAGCCACACTGACTACCTGTCCGGTCGCGTTTCGCGCCTTTTTCGCACTTTATAATGGAAGTTTTAATTCGGTCTTTAAAACGCTATAAAAACTATTGCGCTATAATTATTTAATTTGATTACAGGCACTTACGGCGAATTATTAGCACATTTTGTGAAAATTGCACTTAATCGGTTCGTGAAACGTGGTGGCGCCGCGCGAGGACATCCAGCAGGGAGATCACGTGTGACGATGGCTGCTGGTGGTGGTCTATGGGTTCAGTACGGAGTTAGGCACAATTACGGTCGCCATTAGGACTCAAAAAAAAATCCAAACGCATTGTCGTGGGTTCCAGCACTGAAATGCGAAGAATTTTGATTGGCCCAACCGTTGCGGAATGCTTCCATAGGCCGTCGAGATTTATAGGGGAGATGGGGGTAAGACGGCCACCCTAAGGGAGAAGTCTAATAAAATTTACACAACAGATTATTTTGATCTCAAATTACGTACATATTGTTCTACTACTAGTCCATTATAGAAATGACATAAATTAGTTAGTCTAAAAACCAATTTTCAATACTTTTCAGGAATTTTAAAAATATAATTGAAATCGTATATATATGAAATACGCGGGGTAAGACGGCCACCCATGTGGGGTAAGACGGCCAGTGCTATAAATTAACTTAATAACTTTGCTAAATCCACCCAAATTCCTACAAGGTTGGTTGAACAGACTTCTCTGAACATCATAACTATTTTGGTTGAAAAAATCAGGTTTCAAATGTGAAGAAAAATGCTGTTTAAAAATTTTAATATTTTGGCTCAGTGAATTTCATATTATTGCGACCACATTTTATGAAAAACTGTGAATTTTTACTACAAAACAAACACAATTTGATGCAAAATAATTAGTTTGTGTATTTTGATTAGAATAAGTAAATCAAAATTATGTAAACAATATTAAATTAGCGATTTTTATGAAAAGTTTGATAGGATTTCATACTATTCAATGAGTTTTGCTATATCACAGTAAAGAATGTTGTCGAAACGGTAGTTAACAGCATTTTGATAAAAATGGATAGTTTTATTGAAAATGCGTTTCCTTATCTACAAATATGTCATAATAGTCAAAAACCGTCAAAAATATAACCTATATCAATTAAAATCTACAAATTACGGGTGGCCGTCTTACCCCCGGAGGAGGTGGCCGTCTTGCCCCCAAATAAATTATTTTTTTAAACATTTTTTGTAAATATCTCATCGCATTTTCTAAACTTTTTCGAGGGACATAATCTAGGGAAAACTTCAATTTAACATGAAAAAATATTTGAAGACAGGAAAACATATTGTTATCTAACAAAAATGCCTAAGTTGTAATTCATGAAAATTACATCCAGTTTCAAATTCAAAAATTATTTGTTTATTTTGATCTATTTTTATACTATTTCAAACAATATTTTTGGCAAAGGTGACTCCATATGCATTATTTAGCATGAGGAACAGTATTGCTAAACATTTTAGGGGAAGGTGGGGCAAGACGACCATATGGGGCAAGAGGAACAATCGCTCCTACGGCCGTAATTTGTACAATTTTGATTATTTCCAGTATGAGGAATTGTTGCTAGCAATGCAATTAGCTGATTCTACTACCACATAACCGTCAAAATGACGTAAACGCCACGGGGCATTAGATTTAATGAAGTTTTTTCGAAACCTTTGTTTTTTTATTAATATTTGGAAAGTACAAAATAAGGCTTAGGGTTCGTTTTAAGGCTCATTTTATCAAAATGCTATTTTTTCCTAGATCAATAGTGTCTCTACAAATGACATGCACCTATTACAAAGTATGATTTAACTTTTGGTTATTTTTGTTGAGAGCTTTTAAAAAATCTTGTTCAGGTGGGGCAAGTGTACCATATGGATTTTTAGTATGGAAAAAAATACGAATTGCTGCAACAACATATTTTATTGGGAAATAAATACATGAAAGTACTTAAAAACTGATAAACAATCGTTAAAAAAAATTGTACATACAAAGTATAGTGATATTATGAAAATTTACTATTTATCATCGAAGTAGTAATTTTTTTCGTAAAAACGATAAAATTTTTAGTAAAATATTATTATTTAATCTAAAAATGGAAGAAACCATTCAAATACATTCTAATCTGATGTATCTAAGTGATAACAGTTCAATTGTTAGCAAATTGCCATATTTTTTCATGCATTGTTTCTCTTGCCCCAACGGGTTGCTCGTCTTGCCCCACTAGTTGAGTAGAACGTACGGAAAATCAAAAATTTTTAAATCAATTTTTCACATTAAAAAACAGGATTTTTTAAAAACTTGTTTAAACAAAGTGTTAGTCAAGACCTAAAATAAGATGATTATAATAAAATCCGACAGATTTTTTAACTTTTTAATGGGTTATAACGAGCATTTCCTTAGCTTGTTACACTTGCCCCACTTTCCCCTAGTAATATTCATTAGTATACTTAGTAAAACAGTGGGGTGGCCGTCTTACCCCGCCTGGCCGTCTTACCCCCAGCTCCCCTACTAATAAGGTGAAATAAATGAGGCTTGGGGGCTCACGTGCTCCGACCGACGGTGAAATATGCTGGCAGACTCGTTGTTGTTTCATGTTGCCCCGCCGAAACACACACAAACGTCCAGATATCCACTGATTACATCTATAGCAGTTTCTTTAACTTTGTCCCGGGCGTGACCATTTGTGAAATATTGGCGATAGGAAGATAAAGCATGTTTTTCGAACTACTTCAAACGTTCAATTTAAATATTTAGCATCCAAGCGCTTACGTAAATACTTCATGTACAACGTGATCACTGACGATCAGTTGGATGTTGTTCATTTGTTTTTGCAGTTGTTTAAATAATTAAAATTAATGTTTGCCTAGTGAGTGAATACTTCAAGCGTATCTTGCCAGTGCTATGACGCTGTAATAGTAGCTAGTTTATTCAACCTTTTTATATAGAACAATAACGGTCAAAATTGACAAAAATGATCAAAATTAAAATCAACATTTTCTGATCAAGCATGAATTTGGTAGGATTGTTGATACCATCAAAACAAGCCAAAATCTCGATTTTCATCCGTACGCACCAACCCTACTTTTTTACCCTCCCCAAAGTTTCACCTTTTTCGCAAAAAAATAATCCTCCATTTTCTCTAACATTCAAAGCAAAGCTAACATTCAAAACTTTAAAAAACCATTGATCGAAATTGGAAAACCTGTGTAAACTATTGTGTACACTATGTTTTTGATGACCTTTTTCAACAAAAAATGTTATTATATCATTCGAAAATAAGATATTATTTCCAAAATTGAGATGTTTTAAACGCTTTTTTCCCGTGACCAAATAAGATGAAAATTGAATTGATATTTTTCAAAGAGGGCTGTGCAAAAATAATTTGTTTAATAGTATTCAAAGATCTATATTCAAGGACACTTTGGAGGACCCATAACATCCCAAAATTGATCCACATAGCTCATAGTGTTGCCAAAGGGTCCCAGGGACATCACTGAATATGAACCGTAATTAAAAAAGTGGTAGAATCGTGTTGTTACGGCGGTAGACTCCAAGATCTGAATTCCAGGACACTTTGGAGGACCCAGAACATCCCAAAAGTGATCCACATAGCTCATAGTGTTGCCAAAGGGTCCCAGGGACATCACTGAATATGAACCATAATAGGAAACTTGGTACAATCGTGTTGTTACGGTGGTAGACTCTAAGAATTGTATTCCAGGACACTTTGGAGGACCCATAACATCCCAAAAGTGATCCACATAGCTCATAGTGTTGCCAAAGGGTCCCAGGGACATCACTGAATATGAACCGTCATTGGAAACGTGGTAGAATCGTGTTGTTACGGCGGTAGACTCCAAGATCTGAATTCCAGGACACTTTGGAGGACCCAGAACATCCCAAAAGTGATCCACATAGCTCATAGTGTTGCCAAAGGGTCCCAGGGACATCACTGAATATGAACCATAATCGGAAACTTGGTAGAATCGTGTTGTTACGGCGGAAGACTCCAAGATCTGTATTCCAGGACAATTTGGAGGACCCAGAACGTCCAAGTATGAATTGTATCTTTTTTTGCCTGTTTCTGTTTACCTATTGAAAAATTTAACTGCTGGTACCAAAATTCTAGATTAACACAGCTCAGAAAAATTCAGGCCTGAAAGGGTTAAAAAAATCACACATAAGGTATTGGAGTCCTTTTCGACAACAAACTTTAAAAAATCGTCAAAAAACCAGTTTTTGACCGATTCCGGTTCTTTTGGTCACAAATGAAAGCTTAGATCGTCCCCTTTACAAAACAGACCCGAAAGTGTCCTCAAAGGGCCACCGGTAACCGGTTCCAAATTGGCCAAATTCCAAATTGATGGGTCAGCGAACAACAGCATGACCGTAGATTGACATGTCTTTCACTTTCATGAAGTTTGATTTGTCGGATTATAGGGTTTATTTCATATTCCGGAAGTTTCTCCAAGGGGCCACCGGTAACCGGTTCCAGTTTGGCCAGAATGGGTCAGCGATCAACGGCATGACCGTAGATTGACAATTGTAACCAGTTCCCGGTGGTCACAGTAACCAAATCCGGTTTTCCAGATCGGTTTCGGAAAGGGGACGTTCTAAGCTTTCATTTGTGACCAGAATCGGAACTTTTCGGATGTTCCGGATTTCCGGAACCGGTAGGTTACCTGGCCCTGATATTATCCTATCATCCGACTTCATGAAATTGAAAGATATGTCAATCTACGGTCATGCCATTGTTCGCTGACCCATTCTGGAACCGGTTCCCAGTGGCCCCTTGGGGACACTTCCGGAATATGAGAGAAACCCTATCATCCGACATATCAAACTTCATGGAATTGAAAGAATTGTCAATCTACGGTCATGCCGTTGTTCGCTGACCCATTCTGGCCAATCTGGAACCGGTTACCGGTGGCCCCTAGGGGAAACTTCCGGAATATGAGATAAACCCTATAATCCGACAAATCAAACTTCATGAAATTGAAAGATATGTCAATCTACGGTCATGCTGTTGTTCGCTGACCCATCCTGGCCAATTTGGAACCGATTACTGGTCTCCCCTTGAGGACACTTCCGGGTCTGTTTTGGAAAGGGGACGTTCTAAGCTTTCATTTGTGACCAAAAAAACCGGAATCGGTCAAAAACTGGATTTTTGACGATTTTTCAAAGTTTGGGGTCGAAAAGGACCCCAATACCTTTAAAGTAACTTTTTTTATGGACGCTCCCCTAGGGGTCGTCCAAGGTTTATTTGTTTTGTGAAATGTGTATTTATACTATAAATTTAATGTCAGAAAATTTCAAGGCTCTAGCATGTATATAGCAAAAGTTCTAGCAAATTTAATTTTCAAAAAGACCGAAAAGGACCCCAATACCGTAGGAAGGTTAAAAATCAACTTCGTATCATATGAAAGCTGCTCAAAAATGCAAACATATTAAAAAACTCGCTACAAATATTTGAAAACTTTTAATTGTGATTTCATGAAATAGTGTTTGAAAAGCACGAGAAGTTAGACTCTTAACACTGAAACGTCCAACGCATGTCCAACTTACACGAACGCCCAAGCCTCCCAAAAAAAGTTGGAACGGTAACTTCAACTCGCTGGTTCTCGGGCATTACTCAACCAATCGGAACAATTCTTGTTTCCAGTGATTTGTAAGATGATCGTAAATTTTTGCAGAACTTGATTTGAACAAATCTGCGATTTCTGCGACCGAAAACATCGTTCCACCTTCTAGAATCATCTAGACATCCTAACAAATCACTGGAAAGAAGAATAATCTTGATTGGTTGATTTATGCCCAAGAACCATTGAGGTGCAATTTTTTTGGAGCCTTGGGCGTTGGAGTTAAGTCGATTCAGTGTTCAAATCCAAATTATATTGAAAAGTCATACTTTTCAAAACATGTGCTCAAAAATCTCACCTCAATCAAATTAGCATTACCATCTTTTCAACTATGCCATTTTTGGTGATGAAAAGTAGACCGTTTCGTCATTCAAGAATGACAGACTCACTATCGAGTTTAAAAATGTAGGTTTAGAAAGCTGTGAAAACTGTACATAATTTAGTTTACTGAACTATTCCCAATTCAGAAATGCTCAACTTCAAAATTTCCCTATATGGCGAACAATTTAAATTTTCAGTAAAAGAAACTTGTACAACCGGTTGTAAACTATTAAGAATACGATTTATGACGTTAATTTATACATGTTTAGTCAAGTGAATGCTTTCCGATATTTAAAAAAATGTTGGGAAACTGCAGATGAAATTTGTACCAGCCTATTATAATTTCCCGTTCTTCTGATTTTATTATAGCAACTTCAATTGCTTTGCGAAAATCAAGGTTTTAGTCAGTCGCTCTCAAATTATGGAGTGCTTTTCGGACCCCTTAATGTGTCGAGAAATGGCTTACTGAAAAATCGATGATTTTATTACACTTTTAATGGCACATATCGAGCAATGTTTATCACACCCAGTCACTGTTGTACTGCGCCTTCACCACCAATCCCTTCCAAGCTTAATGTCTCAAAACATGCGTTAATTGATAAGCCAACCTAGTTCTCGGCAAAAGTCGTACCGATTGCTGGCGGTAATGATTTGTTGGCGATTATTATTTCATTACGTTGGGGCCCACTATGAGAAGATATTAACCTACAACTCCAAACGGCTTCTGTTTGCCGCAGAACGGACACTTTGCAGACCTTTGCAGTAGCCACCAGGTCTGCTCCGACTCCGACTTCGAGCGCCGTTGAGCGATAAATCAAACAGTTCAATACTCCAAACAACCTGCCATGCCGTCGCGACGCCTGGCGGGCATTTCACCGACAAAGTTGTCAACCCGAAGCCGAGTACAGTCAAACCTCTTTTTACGCGACCTCCTTTTGCGCGAAATTTTTTTTACGCGGTTTTTTTTACGCGAAGAATTCAAAATAACGCGAACTCAATTTACGCGAAAAATTCAAAATAACGCGGTCCGATTTTAAACTGTCGGAAGTCTTAACCATTATGGTCATAAATTCCTGTTCAACGGTGACCACAATCAGGGTTTTTTACCATCAGTAGGTTCGGTATACTCTCTGCGATCTGTTAGAATGTACGAGGTCATCCAGGAACTCCCGGAAGTCATGACCTGGATATCTACCTGATAAACGGGGGTCTATATGGGTGAATTAACCATCGGTATAGCTTCAGGTAGCTTCAGTGAGCCACGATGGACTCTCTGCGGCATGTTGGATTGTTTTGGGTCATTCAGGAACACCCGCAAGTCATGGCCAGGATATCTACCTGATCAACGGGGGTCTGTGTGGTTATATCAACCATCGGTGTAGCTTCAGATAGCTTCAGTGGACCACGATGGACACTCTGCGGCATGTTGGATTGTTTTAGGTCATCCAGGAACTCTCGGAAGTCATGGCATGGATCTCTACCTGATCAACGGGGGTCTGTATGGATATATTAACCAACGGTATAGCTTTAGGTAGCTTCAGTGGACCACGATGGACACTCTGCGGCATGTTGGATTGTTTTGGGTCATCCAGGAACTCCCGGCAGTCATGGCCTGGATATCTACCTGATCAACGGGGGTCTGTATGGATATATTAACCATCGGTATAGCTTCAGGTAGCTTCAGTGAGCCACGATGGACTCTCTGCGATCTGTTAGAATGTACGAGGTCATCCAGGAACTCCCGGAAGTCATGGCCTGGATATCTACCTGATCAACGGGAGTCTATATGGGTGAATTAACCATCGGTATAGCTTCAGGTAGCTTCAGTGAGCCACGTTGGACTCTCTGCGATCTGTTAGAATGTACGAGGTCATCCAGGAACTCCCGGATGTCATGGCCTGGATATCTACCGGATCAACGGGGGTCTGTATGGATATATTAACCAACGGTATAGCTTTAGGTAGCTTCAGTGGACCACGATGGACACTCTGCGGCATGTTGGATTGTTTTGGGTCATCCAGGAACTCCCGGAAGTCATGGCCTGGATATCTACCTGATCAACGGGGGTCTGTATGGTTATATCAACCATCGGTGTAGCTTCAGATAGCTTCAGTGGACCACGATGGACACTCTGCGAAATGCTGGATTGTTTTGGATCATCCAGGAACTCCCGGTCATCCAGGAACTCCCGGAAGTCATGGCCTGGATATCTACTTGATCAACGGGGGTCTGTATGGATATATTGACCAACGGTATAGCTTTAGGTAGCTTCAGTGGACCACGATGGTCACTATGCGGCATGTTGGATTGTTTTGGGTCCTCCAGGAACTCCCGGAAGTCATGACCTGGATATCTAATTGATCAAAGGAGGTCTACATGGCTATATTATCCATCGGTATTCCTGCAGGTAGCTTCAGTGGCCCACGATGGACAATTTGTGACATGTTAGATTATGTTGAGACATCCAGGAACTCGTCCTCAAATGCGAATGCTAATTCTAATGGGACATTTATGCGTTGATCAGTAAAATATCCAGGCCAGGACTTCCGGGAGTTCCTGAATGGCCCAAAACAATCCAACATGCCACAGAATGCCCATCGTGGTCCACTGAAGCCATCTGAATCTATACCGATGGTTAATTCACCCATATAGACCCCCGTTGATCCGGTAGATATCCTGGTCATGACTTCCGGGAGTTCCTGGATGACCCAAAACAATCCAACATGCCACAGAATGTCCATCGTGGTCCACTGAAGCTACCTGAAGCTATACCGATGGATAATATAGTCATATAGACCCCCGTTGATCAGACAGATATCCTGGCCACGACTTCCGGAAGTTCCTGGATGACCCAAAACAATCCAACATGCCACAGGATGTCCATCGTGGTCCACTGAATCTATCTGAAGCTATACCGATGGTTAATTCACCCATATAGACTCCCGTTGATCCGGTAGATATCCAGGCCATAACTTCCGGGAGTTCTTGGATGACCTAGTACATTCTAACAGATCACAAGGTAACCATCGTAGATCACGGAAGCTACCTGCAATTATTACGATGGTGGATACACTGGTACAGACCCTTGTTGAACAGATAGATAATCAGTTCATTACTTCCGGAAGTTCTTGGATAACCCAGAACATCCCAACCTGCTGTAGAATATACAGCGCAGGTCACTGAAGCTATTTTGAATAACCTGGAATTACATTATTATTATTAAAAATATATAATACTTTATAAAACTAAAAAAATCTGAAAACTCTTTTTACGCGAGCAATTCAAAATAGCGCGAACTTTTTTTACGCGATTTTTTTTTACGCGAGAACCAAAATTCGCGTAAAAAGAGGTTTGACTGTACCATTAAATGCAATTACACGCCTCCCGTGTGTTAGCCTTAAAAAGCAACCCCATTACCTGTGAAAAGGCCTACCTGCTGGCTCAGTGTGCCAATGATACAACCCTGATGGTACCACCGCCACCTCTAGTGAGGAGTTGGTGCGCAGTTCAGAAGCCAGCAGTCGTCACCAACCGTCATCATCATGTATCGCGAAATGCTTAATTTATGTGACTTTTTCATGTTTAATTCATAAAACAGAACCAAACCTGGGAGAATCTACACACGCCACGCCACGCACGCCGTCGAGGACCCGAGAGGGCCAGTTCATATCTTTATTGGTTGTCCGCCGAATGGGTGAATAAAATCCAAAAAAATAAACATCACGCAACTGTTAACTCTCTTTAGAAGCCGTTTTAAGAGCTCATATCCATAGAGGTTTGGGCACAGCTGTCCACGCGAATAATGTACCTGGATTAAATAAATTAGTTTTAATTGCATCAACTGTTCGCTTTGTCAATTATACGGTATACAAATTACCGTATGTAATTTTACATCGGAAACTGGTGAAATATTCATCTTTATTTAAATTTAATTTTTTACACATAAATACAGGCTAAAATTACATCTAAGAGTAAATAATTTTCAATTTTAAAATTACCTTAGTTTATTTTTTTTTTTGCTAGTTTGTTTCAAAAGAAAATGAAGAAAACGTTGCATTCTGATTCCAAACTTTGAATAACATAAAAGTATTATGTTATCACAGACAAAACTTATCGAAAAATTTATTTATATAATGTTTTCATCTTTTGCTAAATTCCATGTATAATTTGAAAAAAAATAAAGGTGACATTTTGACACTCTACACTTTAAAACTAATTACTTTTTGCAAAAAAATTGGTTCATTCTCTGCCAACTCACATCAAATCGGAAAAAGTTGCCTCGACCTCTCTTAGATTTGCGTCAAACTTTGTCCTAAAGGGTAATTTTGCTGAAAACATCAACTTTTTCTTTCCTCTCTTCTGGCAGCACTTGCTGCTCCTGCAGAAAAGAATCTTTGAACACGGACTAAGTCAAAGCGCATATTTGGGGTTCGGGCTCAGTACACCTTGGGGATCATGTTCGTATATGCCCGCTAGAGCGTCCAATTTCCCGGAATTACAAAATTCCCGGGAAACGGGAAATTTTCATAAAATTTCCCGGGAAATCCCGGGAATTTCCGGGAAATTTTAAATTTATCAAAAATTGTTCTGAACCGGGTTCTGATTGATATTTTGCACTTTTTTTGTAAATTTTCAACTTATATGGTCCAAATAAGTATGAGGATCAATTAATACCTTGATTGCTTGTAAAAAAATATGACTTCATTAAAAATACATAAATTTTCTAAATTAATATGCTGTCTTTCCATTCGTACAAAATATCAAACAAGTATTTTCTTATAGGAAGTATTATTTTTTAAATCACAGTTTGTGGACAGTGAACAAAATGAACCCATGCTACAAAACCACAAAATTGCTTCCAAATTTGTCTCTGTGACTGTGATTGTTAAGTCTAAACTAAAAAATAATGCAGAAAATATGATTTTCATGACAAATATTTTTTTTCAGGAAAAAATCTTACTGAAAATCTTTCTAAAAATCTGCCTTTTTAATTTATGCAATCACAAGTTTTCAAATATTTTGAGCGAGTTTCTGAAATATGTTTGCTTTTTTGTTGTTGGTACCTTATTACACGAAGTAGTTTTTTAATGATTTTTTGTATGATTCAGCCTAAGAAATGACTCCGATTAAAAGAATATTCATAGTAAAAAAAAGTAGTTAAAAAGTATCATATTTAAACCTCTTACGCCCCTGTAGCTCTGCTGCCCATGATTGAAAATTCGGATATTATCTGAGAAAATGGGTTTTAGTGTTCACCGTAATTCTTTTTTCGCATCGACAGCCAAAAATAAACTGTGAGTTCAATTAGTTGGGTGGTGACGCGCGGTCAATTATGTGGCATTGTGTGTGAAAAGAAAAGAATTTTATTTCGTGTTTCATCCTGGTTGGCTTGCCCATAAGCAGAAGAAAATCAGTTCAATTAGTTGGGTGGTGACGCGCGGTCAATTATGTGGCATTGTGTGTGAAAAGAAAAGAATTTTATTTCGTGTTTCATCCTGATTGGCTTGCTCAAGTCCTTCCTACATCATCGTTGATCGGGAGGCACGACGTCGTGTGAATTGTTGCATTAAAATAAGTTTAAGTATTACTGTAAATGACTGTAAAAAAGTCCTTCCTATATCATCAATGTCGTCTGGGCAATCGTGATGAAAAATTACATTTATTCAGTATTTAAATACCTGTGCGCGAGTGTTTTGGTGTGCTAATTAGAAAGACCTTCCCATAGCATCGTTGCTCGGAAGGCTCGCCGACGGGTTTGTTATGAAAGTCCTCCCCATAGCATCGTAGCTCGGGAGGCATCGAAAAGCCAATACCTTATCCTACTAACCCAAACAAAAAAATCACGTGATGCTTGAAGGAGATGCTGTGGATTCAACGGTCTCAAGCGGTATCAACAAGTATATAGCGAAAAACTATGTGCTTGATGAGTCTGCAACTTCAACTATCGGACTAACATTCCTCCCTTTTGTTGAACTGCAGGCTTCTTGGGAGGGCGCCGGTATTGACTAATAAAGTCGGGGTCTTCAGGGGTTAAACAGTGAACGGATGGTTAGCTCCCACTGATCATTTTTGATTCATTGTTTAACTTCAGCTGATCTGTCAATAACGGAGTAGCAGCTCATTGGCAGTCAACCATGCTCATGCTCATGCTCATGCTCGACAGCCAAAAATAAACTGTTTTAGTGAAATTCATGTTTCAGAAGATGCGTTGGATCATCCCCTACTATTCAGTTCAATTTTCACCAAAAACGTACACAAATCTTAATTTTGATCTTGGCGGGAAGGGATACTATATTTTCAAATGATATAACATCATTTCATAACATTCGTTTAAAAACGTACCAAAAATATAACAGTATATTTTCATTCCAAAAAATCATAATTTGTGTTACCCAACAAACAAACAAGATTTATTTCTAGTTATAAATGCTTCAGAAATTAACATCATCTAAAAAAACCCTTGTCATGAAAATTTTAGACAAACTGATAAGTTCAATATAAACAGTAGATTAAATTGAATAAAATGCATTTTGGGCCAAATTGAGTTAAGAACGCCATTTTGTGCAGCTAACAATGCCTCACTAGGGTGGAATCTAGTTATATGGGAAAATTGAAAATGATAAAAATCCAATCAGCAACACATTTGCTGGGTCCCTTTTGGGGTCCCAAACAACCCCCCAAAATTTGGTAGCGATTGGTTAAGCCCACGAATGAAATTTGTATGGAAATTACTATGGAAAAACTTGCATTTTCCTATTTTTGAATTTACAAAATTCATGTTTTATTCTTTTATGAAACTAACACCGCAGAAGTATAGCCTCGGATGTCCCGAACAACTCTCCCAAAGACAGTATGGTGCTAAAGTGCGTCTCAAAAAAGATACAGAGTTTTCAAAAGTAGTGTAGTGAAATAATCAGTGAAGCTCTCATTTTCTGTCAACATTGCCAAAGGAACCATGAAATACAAAACAAACATGATTGTTCTTATATTTTGACGAACCTAACGTAAAATCGTTATAGAGAAATGTTCAGAAGACATTATTTAGTTAAATTGCACCCCAATTCCTTAAATATATTATAGTATTAAAAAGTTTCCGCTTGACTCGGCAGTGTTGGCAAAAAGTATGATTTATGCCGAGTAGTACGAAATGTCTCTCTTTCACGCTCTGTTACTTTTGTTAGGAACAATTTAGCACCATACTGTCTTCGAGAAAGATGTTAAGGACATCCATGGCTATACTTTTACTGTGTTAGTTTCATAAAATAATAAAACATGAATTTTGTGAATTTAAAAATGTGACAATGCAAGTTTTTCCATAGTAATTTCCATACAAATTTCATTCACTTTGCGCCAATCGTGAGCTTACCCAATCGCTCCCAAATTTTGAGAGGTTGTTTGGGACCCTAAAAGGGACTCAAAAAATGTGTTGCTGAAAAAATCAATTTTCGATTCCACCCTAAAGCATCAGCTTTTGACCATCACAGATCCTCAAAACTCGATTTCATTCCTGAGATATTTCACGAAAACCGAAAAAAAAATTCCGTGCATTTTTTGTCACTTTACACATGAAAGTAGTTTCAATCTTGTCGTGCTATCTTGTCCGTCCCTGAAAATTGCTGTAAGCGTTACAACTGGCCAAAGGGATTTCAGGTCAGAACGCGTTTGACGCACGAACAAATTAGACTACCGTCATCTGGGGCGAATCGGGACTACAGTCTGAAGGGACAGCAGTTTTTAGAGGACTTAAAAGCTTGAAATTCGGAAAACGATGCACTATTTTAGATGTGTCTGTTATATCCGAAACTAATCAAAACTATCAAAATATTGTACAGTAAAAAGGCTAAAACAGCTGTCCCAATTCGTCCCATGTGTCCCGTTTCGCCCCAGATGACGGTACCGTAAACATTTGTTATCACAACTCGGGACTTCAGCAACCAACTTCAATCAAACTTCGGGACAATGCACATAATGGTCAGCAAAACAAAACGTGTTTGTTATTGTTTACATTGCGTGCTCTAGTTTTTGTTTATTCAAGGTCAAACATTAAAACGCGTTTTTCTTGGAACGTCGAAATGGCGGCTGCGACAAGATAGCACGACAGCGTCGAAATATTCGAAAACACCAAATCGACCAGAAAGTTTCTTCTCCTATACCTCGCATATGCACCTCATATGGGGGTTTCTTATGCGAAGCACGCATATGCGAGGTACAGGGCTTATGGGATTTTGGCTATATGGGAGACATGGGCTATATTTTTATAAAAAATCAACTAAACTATACAAATTTATAGTGTTTTGGAATCGTTATGAAGTCAGCTTTACAGCTACACCAAATTTACATGGTTTACGATGTTCTAGGTCATCCGAAACTTCGTCAAGTTAAGGCCTATGTGTTCAACGCCGTACAAGTATGAGGTAGGCGATTTGACTGTGGTTTTTGACCACAGGTCATATCCGGATAGCCTCAGGAAAGTTCAGGGACTAGTCTACCGATATGTGGAGATGTTCTGGGTCTTCTGTAGAGTCCCGGGAGGTACGTCCGATGGGTCTACCGCCGTAACACGGCAGAGGTCGGTAGTTTTAGACCTCAGATCATATCCGGATAGCCTCAGGGAGGTTCAGGGACTAGTCTACCGGTATGTGGTGATGTTCTGGGTCTTCTGTAGAGTCCCGGGAGGTACGACCGATGCACAGTGGGCGAAATGGAACCCAAAATCGGACTTAATTGAACGCGGCTGGTTCCCTGGTATGAATAATAGTGTTTCTTATGTAAAAAAAATCCGGGGAATCGATTGGTGATGGTTTCATCCACCGCACGAAACGGCAAAGGGTCCATTTTGCCCCAATTCCCCATTTTTTAACAATTTTTCTTGAAAATCGGTCTGTATTTAGAGCGGAGGCTTTATGCGGCCTTCCAAAATGCACTTAACTCGTGTGAAAATGTCCCAGGAATCCAGTAAAAATAACCACTTGCACCGCAAAAATCATTTAGGGTCCATTTAACCCCAATTCCGCTATAAAAGCATTTTTGGCCGTTTTTAAATGTTAGGTCAGATTTTAAAAATCTGAAAATATTTTTATCGTAAAGATCAGACAATTTTACATAAGAATGACGATTTGCACTTGATAGTTTGACACATTTATGTTGATAAAAATAAAATGTATGTGAAAGGCAGTTAATTCTGCGTTTGGGAAAATTGGCCCAAAAGTGATTCTTCAATCTTTTTATTTAGTTTAATTTCTATATCAACATAAATGTGTCAAACTTTCAAGTGCAAATCGTCATTTTTATGTAAAATTGTCTGATCTTTACGATAAAAATATTTTCAGATTTTTAAAATCTGACCTAACATTTAAAAACGGCCAAAAATGCTTTTATAGCGGAATTGGGGTTAAATGGACCCTAGATGATTTTTGCGGTGCAAGTGGTTATTTTTACTGGATTCCTGGGACATTTTCACATAAGTTAAGTGCATTTTGGAAGGCCGCATAAAGCCTCCGCTCTAAATACAGACCGATTTTCAAGAAAAAATGCAAAAAAATGGGGAATTGGGGCAAAATGGACCCTATGCCGTTTCGTGCGGTGGATGAAACCATCACCAATCGATTCCCCGGATTTTTTTACATAAGAAACACTATTATTCATACCAGGGAACCAGCCGCGTTGAATTAAGTCCGATTTTGGGTTCCATTTCGCCCACTGTGCGATGGGTCTACCGCCGTAACACGGCAGAGGTCGATGTTTTTTGACCTCAGATCATATCCAGATAGCCTCAGGGAGGTTCAGGGACTAGTCTACCGATATGTGGAAATGTTCTGGGTCTTCTGTGGAGTCCCGAGAGCTACGCCTGAAGGGTCTACCGCCGTAACAAGGCAGAGGTTGGTGGTTTTTGACCTCAGATCATATCCAGATAGCCTCAGGGAGGTTCAGGGACTAGTCTACCGATATGTGGTGATGTTCTGGGTCTCCTGTAGAGTCTCGGGAGTTACGGCCGATGGGTCTTCCACCGTAAGAAGATAGAGGTCAGATGTTTTTGACCTCAGATTATATCCAGATAGCCTCAGGGAGGTTCAGGGACTAGTCTACCGATATTTGGAAATGTTCTGGGTCTTCTGTGGAGTCCCGGGAGCTACGCTTGAAGTGTCTACCGCCGTAACAAGGCAGAGGTCGATGGTTTTTGACCTTAGATCATATTCAGATAGACTCAGAGAGGTTCAGGGACTAGTCTACCGATATGTGGAAATGTTCTGGGTCTTCTATAGAGCCGCGAGAGTTACGACCGACGGGTCTACCGCCGTAACAAAGCAGAGGTCGATGCTTTTTTACCTTAGATAATATCCAGATATTCTAAGGGAGGTTCAGGGACTAGTCTACCGATATGTGGTGATGTTCTGGGTCTTCTGTAGAGTCCCGGGAGCTGCGTCCGATGGGTCTACTGACGTAACACGGCAGAGGTCGGTGGTTTTTGACCTCAGATCATATCCGGATAGCCTCAGGGAGGTTCAAGGACTAGTCTACCGATATGTGGTGATGTTCTGGGTCTCCTGTAGAGTCCCGGGAGTAACGGCCGATGGGTCTACCACCGTAACAAGATACAGATCAGAAGTTTTTGACCTCAGATCATATTCGGATAGCCTCAGGGTGGTTCAGGGACTAGTCTACCGATGGTGGTCATTTTTTGGGTCTTCTGTAGAGTCCCAGGAGTAACGGCCGATGGCTCTACCACCGCAACAAGATAGAGGTCGGAGGTCTTCGACCTCAGTTCATATCCGGATAGCCTCAGGGAGGTTAAGGGAATAGTCTACCGATTTCTGGTAATGTGCTGGGTCTTCTGTAAAGTCCCTAGAGCTACGGTCAATGGGTCTACCGCCGTAACAAGGCAGAGGTCGGTGGATTTTGACCTCAGATCATATACGGATAGCCTCAGGGAGGTTCAGGGACTAGTCTACAGATATGTGGTGATGTTCTGGGTCTCCCGTAGAGTCCCGCGAATTACGGCCGATGGGTCTACCTCCGTAACAAGATAGAGTTCGGAGGTTTTTGACCTCAGATCATATCCAGATAACCTCAGGGTGGTTCAGGGACTAGTCTACCGACTTCTGGTAATGTGCTGGGTCTTCTGTAAAGTCCCGGGAGCTACGGTCAATGGGTCTACCGCCGTAACAAGGCAGAAGTCGGTGGATTTTGACCTCAGATCATATCCGGATAGCCTCAGGAAGGTTCATGGACTAGTCTACCGATATATGGTGATGTTCTGGGTCTTCTGTAGAGTCCCGGGAATTACGGTCAATGGGTCTACCGCCGTAGCATGGCTCAGGTCGGTGGATTTTGACCTCAGATCATATCCAGATAGCCTCAGGGAGATTAAGGGACTAGTCTACCGATGTGTGGTGATGTTCTGGGTCTTCTGTAGAGTCCCAGGAGTTACGGTCAATGGGTCTACCACCGAAATAAGGCAGAGGTCACTGGATTATGATCTTAGATCATATCCGGATAGCCTCAGGACGGTTCAGGGACTAGTCTACCGATGTGTTATGATCTTTTGGGTCTTCTGTAGAGTCCCGGAAGTAACGGCCCTGAGACTATTCGGATATGATCTGAGATCAAAAACCACAGACCTATATCTTGTTACGGCGGTAGACCCATCGGCAGTAACTCCCGGGATCTTACAAAAGAATTATCAGATCAGTAGACTAGCCCCAGAACCTCCCTGAGGCTATCCGGATATGATCTGAGGTCAAAAACCTCCGACCTCTATCTTGTTACGGTGGTAGACCCAACGGCCGTAGCTCCCGAAATCTTACAAATCACCCAGAACATCACCACATATCAGTAGACTAGTTACGGCTGTAGACCCATTGACCGTTACTCCCGGGACTCTACAGAAGACCAGGAATATTACCACACATCGGTAGACTAGTCCCTGAACCACCCTGAGGCTATCTGAATATGATCTGAGGTCGAAAACTTCCGACCTCTATCTTGTTACGGTGGTAGACCCATCGGCCGTAACTCCCGGGACTTAACAGGAGACTCAAAACATCACCACATATCGGTAGACTAGTCCCTGAACCTCCCTGAGTCTATCTGGATATAATCTAAGGCCAAAAACCATCGACCTCTGCCTTATTACGGCGGTAGACCCTTCTGGCGTAGCTCTCGAGACTCCACAGAAGATCCAGAACATTTCCACATATCGGTAGACTAGTCCCTGAACCTCCCTGAGGCTATCTGGATATGATCTGAGGTCAAAAAACACCAACCTCTGCCGTGTTACGGCGGTAGACCCATCGGTTGTACCTCCCGGGACTCTACAGAAGACCCAGAACATCACCACATACCGGTAGACTAGTCCCTGAACCTCCCTGAGGCTATCCGGATATGATCTAAGGTCTAAAACTACCGACCTTTGCCGTGTTACGGCGGTAGACCCATCGGACGTACCTCCCGGGACTCTACAGAAGACCCAGAACATCACCACATATCGGTAGACTAGTCCCTGAACCTCCCTGAGGCTATCTGGATATTATCTAAGGTCAAAAACCATCGACCTCTGCTTTGTTACGGCGGTAGACCCGTCGGTCGTAACTCCCGGGACTCTATAGAAGACCCAGAACATCTCCACATATCGGTAGACTAGTCCCTGAACCTCCCTGAGTCTATCTGGATATAATCTAAGGCCAAAAACCATCGACCTCTGCCTTATTACGGCGGTAGACCCTTCAGGCGTAGCTCTCGGGACTCCACAGAAGACCCAGAACATTTCCACATATCGGTAGACTAGTCCCTGAACCTCCCTGAGGCTATCTGGATATGATCTGAGGTCAAAAAACACCGACCTCTGCCGTGTTACGGCGGTAGACCCATCGGTCGTACCTCCCGGGACTCTACAGAAGACCCAGAACATCACCACATATCGGTAGACTAGTCCCTGAACCTCACTGAGGCTATCTGGATATTATCTAAGGTCAAAAACTATCGACCTCTGCTTTGTTACGGCGGTAGACCCGTCGGTCGTAACTCCCGGGACTCTATAGAAGACCCAGAACATCTCCACATATCGGTAGACTAGTCCCTGAACCTCCCTGAGTCTATCTGGATATGATCTGAGGTCAAAAAACACCGACCTCTGCCGTGTTACGACGGTAGACCCATCTGTCGTACCTCCCGGGACTCTACAGAAGACCCAGAACATCACCACATACCGGTAGACTAGTCCCTGAACCTCCCTGAGGCTATCCGGATATTATCTGAGGCTTAAAACTACCGACCTCTGCCGTGTTACGGCGGTAGACCCATCGGACGTACCTCCCGGGACTCTACACCCAAAGTTAAAGAACGAGGGGAAAGTCCTCCCGAAAAGAAACGTGAGGAAAGTACTATTTTGCGTGAGTAAAGACCTCTCGCGTGTTCATTCGTTCATTGACGAGTTCATCCTATTGAGTGGCTTATATGGACAAATGACCGCCACTTAGTCACCGAACCATGAAGGCCTATACGGCAAAGGCACGGTTCAATAAGCCGAAGATCTTTGGTTCGAATCTCGGTACCGGAACTTTTATTTTTTTGATAGATGAACTTTCTTGGAAAATGAACCCATGAGTAAAGTACTCACGGCAATTTCGGGATTTATCCTCTCCGTCCGCACACAGTACCATTTTACTACCGAATCGTGCTCTTTATTCTCTCGTATGCCGATGCCCAGTTCTGGGTGTAGAGAAGACCCAGAACATCACCACATATCGGTAGACTAGTCCCTGAACCTCCCTGAGGCTATCCGGATATGATCTGTGGTCAAAAACCACAGTCAAATCGCCTACCTCATACTTGTACGGCGTTGAACACATAGGCCTTAACTTGACGAAGTTTCAGATGATCTAGAACATCGTAAACCATGTAAATTTGGTGTAGCTGTATAGCTGACTTCATAATGATTCCAAAACACTATAAATTTGTATAGTTTAGTTGATTTTTTATAAAAATATTGCCCATGTCTCCCATATAGCCAAAATCCCATAAGCCCTGTACCTCGCATATGCAACTCTTGCGACAAAACCGAATCAGGTGGAATGACTCGTATATGCAAAGTTGCATATGCGAGGCGCTCTTATACGAGGTTTAACTGTATACGATAGATACCATTCATACAATTTGTTTGTGTAAACTAATGATGTAGTTTAAAATCGTCAATCGAAGGCTCAGAGAATTTCTTTCTTATTTTGGATAACCTATTGCAAAACATGAAGGTTGGATACAGCTCAAGTTATTTTCCAATCATTTTTCAAAAACTATTTGATTGAAATTGAATTGACAGCTTCCAATCACAATTGTTTAGGGGTAATCACAAGAAAAAGTCTATGATAAATATAAATAATTTATTAAATTAAACTACACAAAAAAAAAACCATAATAATCGCAAAGTTGCTCACGATCACTTGCTGATAGACTGCGGTTCCCTTCTCCCTGGAGACCACAACAGTTCATAGAAGGGCCTCTGCAACTAGTTGGTACAAAATGCGCGCGCCATACGACTCGACCGATCGTGCCGCCGTTCGTCCACCGATGATGAGGTAATATAACTCTCAGGAGATTTCATTAAGCTTCCAACCTTTTTTTTATCTCTGCTGTTGCTTCCCAAGTGACTTAGTTTTTTCTTCGGTAGAATCCGCACGACACAAACCAGTCGACGCGACAATAAATAATATAATAACTTATTTAACCGACGGGGCTCGACGTTTTTTTTACGACCTGTGGTTGCTCACTTTTTTTTGTTGCACATTTGTGCATCGGCGAGTATTCGTTCCCTGAACATCTGTTTGATCCGGCCGGTATCTTAATAGCTAAGGCATGCGCGCAGGCAGAACTCAAGTCAAGCGTTCACTTTCATCTCGGGGGTAACGTGTGAAAAGGGTGTAATAGATTTTCTTACAGATAGAATTGGATATTTGTTGCTCTACGGTTGCACTAACAATTGTAAAACAACTGTAAAAAAAGAAGGAAAGAACTGGAAAGAAACCCTTTTCATCGCATCCTCCACCGATCTCTCTAATCCGATCGATACTCGTCGTAGGTCGGGTGTTGCTTGCGGGTTCGATACAGTTTCCCGAAGGCCAGCAGTACGAGCAGGGCCGTCACCACTATCAGCGAAATTGCCACCGCGGTGAGCGTGAGAACCGACGGCGATGATGAGGGCGCCGAGTCAACCGGGTGAAGGTCACCGTCGGATGGCAACATGATTCGGAACGATATCGAGGTGATTTCCGAGGGAAGTTCGTGTTCCGGGGATGGCGGCGTGGTCGTCGATGTCGTCGTTTCTAGCGAGGAATTGTCGGAGACATCACGTTTCGAACGAACGGTTGCGCAATTGTCCTTCAAGAGGGGAGACACATTGGTTAACAATTTATACTAAAGTTGGGTTTAAATTAGGTGCTATTATGAAACAAAAACAAAATTAGAGTTAAAATAGGGAAAATATACCCATTCTCACCACTCTAAGCTGTGTGTGAATGGCGCTTGATAATCCGGATTGTTCCTTAAAATTTAATAAAACCAAGTACACCAACCAATAGAGCAGCTTTTTATGAACATTTCTGTTTAATTTGACTTTCACCGAAAGTTGTTTCTTTTTCTATTTCGAGCATTTTACAAAAATCGTAAAAGTTTAACTTCGGATAATCAAATCTTCAGAGCCGAGACCCGTGGTGTAGGGGTAAGCGTGGTTGCCTCTCACCCAATCGGCCTTGGTTCGATCCCAGAAGGTCCCGGTGGTATTTTTCGAGGCGAGATTGGTCTGATCACGCCTTCCATCGGACGGGGAAGTAAATGTTGGTCGCGGTCCTAACCTTGGTCGAGAGCTCAGTCCAGGTGTAGAAGTCGTCTCCCTGGGTCTTGTCTCGGTGGAGTCGTTGGTAGGCAGTTGGACTCACAATCCAAAGGTCTTCAGTTCGAATCCCGGGGTGGATGGAAGCTAAGGTGTAAAAAGAGGTTTGCAATTGCCTCAACAATCAAGCTTTCGGGCACCTAGGTTCTAGTAGGAATCTGTAACCGATTTGGGGATAATAGAATACTCAAAATATCATTGGACCATTGGAGCATCCGCCGTCGATCGGTTTTAGTTTTTTCTACAATGTATATTTCTTATGAAGCGAACTGTCAAAAACTGCTCGACGGCGCGCCGCGCGGCATGTCAGAATATGCCATAGACATTGTTGCCAGCGATTTTCTGCACTTTTGGTACACTATAAAACATACCTAGAAGATCAACAAAAACAAAACGCGCAGTATGGGATTTGACAGCACGCTTTTGCCGAAAGTGCGGCGCGTCGTTTCGAGGCTGGTTTGCCGCATGTCTTTCTCGGGAATACGCGCAATACTCCGATGGGTGTAACTAAACTCGAATTTGAACTCAAAAATGTAAACATAAAAGAGTATGTTTTTATTAACCAAGGCTTCAGATAATGAATTTTAGACTTATTTTCGGAGAAGAGCAATTCTCTACGAAATCGGTCTTTTTCTTAAATTTTACTTTTTGTATTTTTTAATCCGACTGAACTTTTTTGGTACCTTCGGTATGCCCAAAGAAGCCATTTTGCATCATTAGTTTGTCCATATAATTTTCCATACAAATTTGGCAGCTGGCCATACAAAAATGATGCATGAAAATTCAAAACTCTGTATTTTTTGAAGGAATTTTTTGATCGATTTGGTGTCTTGGGCAAAGTTGTAGGTATGGATATGGACTACACTGAAAAAAATGATACAAGGTAAAAAAATTTTGGGTGATTTTTTGTTTACCTTTTTGTCACTTAAAATTGATTTGCAAAAAAAAACACCATTTTAATTTTTTTATATGTTTTAATGTTATCAAATGCCAACTTTTCAGAAATTTACAGGTTGTGCAAAAAATCTTTGAGTTATAAATTTTTGAATCAATACTGATTTTTTCAAAAAATCGAAAAATTGGTCGCAAAAATTTTTCAACTTCATTTTTCGTTGTAAAATCAAATTTGCAATCAAATAGTACTTTAGTGAAATTTTGATAAAGTGCACCGTTTTCAAGCTAAATCCATTTTATGGTGACTTTTTTGAAAATAGTCGCAGTTTTTTTATTTTTTAAAATTAGTGCACATGTTTGCCCACCTTTAAAAAAAATATTTTTGAAAAGCTGAGAAAGCTCTCTATATTTTGCATTTTTGAACTTTGTTTATACGACCCTTTGTTGCTGAGATATTTCCATGCAAAGGTTTAAAAACAGGAAAATTTATGTTTTCTAGGTACCACCCAAACAACGCACCATTTTCTAATGTCGATATCTCAGCAACTAATAGTCCGATTTTCAATGTTTAAATTTTAAACATTCGTGAAATTTTCCGATCTTTTCGAAAAAAATATTTTCAAAATTTTTAAACCAAGACTAACATTTTAAAAGGGCGTAATATTGAATGTTTGGCCCTTTTGAAATGTTAGTCTTTATCACACTTTATCAAAATTTCACTGAGGTACTTTTTGATTGCAAATTTAATTTTACATCGACAAATGAAGTTGAAAAATTTTTGCGACCAATTTCTCGATTTTTTTGAAAAAATCAGTATTGATTTAAAAATTCATAACTCGCTCAAAGATTTTTTGCACAATCTGGAAATTTCTGAAATGTTGGCATTTGATGTCCTCTAAAACATTTCAAAAAATAAAAATAAATAATATTTTTTTGCTAATCAAGTTTTAGTGACAAAAAGTTAAATAAAAAATCACCCAAAATTTGTTTACCTTGTATCATTTTTTCCAGTTTAGTCCATATCCATACCTACAACTTTGCCGAAGACACCAAATCGATCAAAACATTCCTTCAAAAGATACATATTTTTTAATTTTCTTACATCATTTTTGTATGGCCAGCTGCCAAATTTGTATGGAAAATTATATGGACAAACTGATGATGCAAAATGGCTTCTTTGGGTATACCGAAGGCACCAAAAAAGTTTCAGTCGGATTAAAAAATACAAAAAAAATCTAATGACCGAAATCTGAGAGAACTGCTCAGAAGCATTTTATTTATTTCGTATCCTGGTTGTAGTGTTCCCAAGTATTGAATTTATATGAAGCACCAGCCGTCGAGCAGCTTTTGCTTTTTTCTACAATGTTTTTCTTACGGAGCGAACTTTTGAAAACTGCTCGACGGCGGATATTCCATTATTAAATTTTTGACCCGAATATAATAACAAGTCCTTCACTGCAAAGAGGTCAACAATAAGTTTCGAAGTGATTAATATATTCTGTAGGCATCAAATTCAAGAATGGATTATTGCAAAACTTGTCCAATGCTCTAAAAATATTGAAAATTGGTCATTCACCATAATGATTCTCATTATTTCAATTGAAAGCCTTTTATGTTGTTTTTGCATGGTGTATCGACAGACTAAAAATTAAAATGATTTTGATGGTTGTCCATCCTTCTCGTTCCTAATGGAAACATTAACTGACTGTTTGGTTATGCTTCGTATTTGCTCCATTTATAATTTATAGGCCCGAGTGTAAAATCTACACCCAAAATTCTGAGTGTAGCGAATCGTTCCCTCAAAATTTATTGAGGGCTCAGCGCCAAAATCTAGAGAAAAATGCTACCAACTCACACCACCATAACGAATCAGTTCATTCGTTATTTGAAATAATAAATCTCCAATGATTGACCACTTTTTGTTCACCAAGCTGTGCTGGCCGAGGCAGTTAAGTCATTGGGTTAGCATGTCAAAGGTCTCTGGTTCGATTCCCAAAGTTGACACTTTGATTTTTGTTTTGACGAGTGGACTTTTTTTGCAAATAAACCTCGAGAGAATAATTTACTCGCCAATCTCGAGCTTTGTTCTCTCGGACGAGCGCTGAAATATATCAATCTTCATCGGCCTGATAGCCGAACGGGCTAAAGCACCAGTCCTCTTTGTGAGAGCTGGGTTTGAATCCCGTTGGTCTTCTTAGTTTTTTTTTGTGGTTGTTTTTGTGTATACAACGTAAAAATTTTAGTCATGTAACATCCACAATTAGCAAATTTTAATATTTTTCATTTTCGACTTCAAAACTGACTTCTGCCTTCAAGATTTACCGACTTCGAATCCAGCTCTTCAAAAGACCTGATTCCATCGGTTCCGACTCACCAACTGAGTTGTTGATAATTTGTCAACTCTGGAGTCAGACAACTTCAATAAATTCGACTTCATCTCCACGACTCTGCCTTGCAAAAACTAATTCTAAACCAATCGATCTCACTATTTAAGAAAGTGTTTATAGTCCCAAAAACAAATCACAAAACCCCTCAAAACTCCTCTCAACCTACCACCGTGCACTCTCTCCGATCCACACACCCCACTACGCGCACCCTCAGCACCATCTCGTCTCCGCTGCGCATCCCTTGGAACATGGCCGCCCGCAGTCCCAACCGGTAGCTCAGCGGCGTCTCCAGCACCGGCGCCGCCGGACAGACGGCCTTCATCGACGGATTCAGACACCCGTTGGTGGTCACCAAGGTGGCCGAGTTCAGCACCGTTCCGCTCGCCGACAGCCGCAGCATCGCCACATCCGACAGCCGGGTGTAGTTCCAGCCTGAAATGGGGAGTTCTGTAAGGTTCGGATTTTTGAGGGGTTTGTTGGTGGGCGGGTGATGCGAGCACACTAACCATCTCCACTGCGAACTTGGGTCCGCAACAGGAGCTCTTCGCCGAGCATGACGGCACCGCCGGGTTCGAGCGATCGCGTGAATCGGTTCCCATTGCCCTGGCCTCTCCGAAAGAGACCTAGCTGGGAACGAAAGGGCCGCTGGGATCCACCGTAGGCGAACGTTCCTGTGTCGCTGGCACTTCTTGCCTGAGCGTCGTTGCTGATCCCTACGCGGACGGAGTGCGTCCGCGCCACGACCCGCTGCTGGATCTTGCACTGCAGCGTCAAGATGGCGTCCGTAACCGTTCGCATCCCTCCGATTTGAGGAAAGCGCAGTCTTAGACAGAGTTCACGAGCACTGGGACCACACTGCTGAACGCCGCACTTGCTAAAGTCAGCGACGTCGATGTTGACGGTGATTCGAGTCTGCTCTACGCGCACGTTACAACCGGTAAGATCGCTATCGTCTTCTATGTCAACGAGGGGTGAGCTATCGATCGGGCTTTGGATGGTGATCGTGGATCGGAAGAACCCTCCGACATTTGGGAGACATGTCAGCTCGTTCAGCTGTAGTCGGATTGGAGTTCGAGAGCCGGTCGGGACTTCGTCCCGCAGGGCTCGTCCGGTAGGAGGAAGGTATCCGTTTGCTGGAGGATCGTAGTTGTACCCGTTGTTGTTGTTTGGTACTCCTTCGTCGGCAAACGGAGGAGCTGGAGAACTTGGTGGGTTGTACTGGTAGCCTGCTTCCGTCGTAACGATCACGATCTCATCCCGTTGTGGAGGTTGTGGTTGGGCAGGTGGGATGTACTCATTTGTGGGAGGATCGGAGAAGATCGGTGGTCCCAGTGGGGGTAGCTCCTCGTTCGGTGGCAGGTATTGGTTGTCGATCGATGGATACTCGTCGGCAAGGTTTGTAGGTGGAACTGGTTCGTCGGCAAACGATTGTTCCGGCGGTATGTATGCATTACTCGGTGGATCGTAGAAATATCCTTGAGAATCTCTTTGAGGAGTCGCAGTTGTACTAACAAAATCACGATTCACTATCACTTCCGGTAAAGGGGTTGTTGGAGGATATCCTCTCCTGTAATCACTTTCCCGACGTGGAGGTACCAATGCTCTGGTAATACTCTTCGAAGCAAACACATCCCCAAAAACACCTTGGATCGCTAGTCCACACAAGATCACCAGTATCCCAGTCATTTCCGTCGCGATCAACTTTAGTTCATTCCCGAATCAAACCGTCACCGAAACTGAAAGCTGACCATCAAATGGTCTCACTTTTATAACCAATTCCAACTGCATGCGTCGAAATCTGCATAAAAATTGCTACCACAGTGGCAACGATCACGATCGGTGACAATTTCCTGAAAGCAATTTCGAAACAACTTAATAACATTACTTCAGCGTGCCCGACTCCCGAAAAAACAACATAAACCCCAAAATATGCCGAAAAGACTTGGGCCACGCCAGGCGACGAACTTGCTCGTGATCATGTAGAACTTCTTCGCGCCAAGTTGAGTCACATTACTCACCCTACCCCGTAACAATGCGCGCGCCAATCGTGATTGGCAGCTTGTACCATCGCGCATGAACCCGGCCAAAGATCGTGTGCTGGTTCCGTTCCGTTTTGTGGACGTCAAGTTTGAGCTTTCTTCTGGAAGAGCCAAACCGCAAACGGCCTTCGGCCGAGCTTGGAATATCTTTGCCAGCAATGAAAGCAAAATCAACCCCAAAAAAGAGTCGCACCGGGTGAAACTTCTACAATAAAGTCGTGACATGTTGGCGCGCGAATTCCTCCGCCGGTTGAAAGTGCGTCCGTCCAAAATGGGCGGGGGGACATGTTGCGTCGGAAGCTGAAAAGCGAAACCATTCAGAATTATTGTTGTTGGCGGCGGCCCCGGTAATTGCGTGGCAGTTTCGTTTTGGAGCTTCGAAGATGAGCCTGATGATGGTTCCAAAAGAGCGGTTTTTGGCGCACGTCGACCTTAAATTATTCCGCATAGTTGTTACTTGATTTTATTTTATTAGTTTTGAAGACCAAAATAGATCCATCACTTATTCAACGCCCAACCAGAGAAGAAAATATTTGGACCCTTGAGAAAAATTAGGACCCAAAATAGGAACATCTACCCTACTTGCATCGTATCGAGATGGGCCTTCGCAGATGAAAAATGTTTTTATGACTTTATATGGAATAGGATAATTTTGACGATCCATTTATTTTGCGGCCCGTAATGAGCAAGGAGTGTGCTCATCCCGGTGATTGATTGGGTTGGGATGCGTGCTTGAATGTGGCATCGTGCTTGGATGTCAATAATGAGACTTGTGTGATGTAATTTGACTTTAAAACAATGTATTTCTGACCGATTTCAATTCAATAAAAATGCGGAGTGGCAACACTGGTTGCCCGATTCGGTCGTTTTTTTCCTGCTCGTGATTGAGAATCTGAGTTTTTTGGTGATAAACAGTAGTTTAATTCGTTAAAAGTGCTTCTTTCAATTCGGGTGCGCTGTGGAATAACGTGGAAGATGGAGTTCAGATGATTTTTCATCAAGAATTGGTGTTTAATTGGAAAGAAAATTCAATCACAGTCGCTTTAAGATGGCGGCTTGAAACGTTAGCAGGCTAGAGCTTCGCCCTCCGATCGATTTCTTTGTTGTGTTAGTGAGCCCGATAGCTGCGTGTGTATTGTCACAGTGGTGGTCTTGACGCGCAAGAAAAGCAGATTTAAGTGAAAAGTGAGCGGAGAGTGATTTTGCCGAGGCTTTTGCTCTCTTATGCCTTTGGTCGCGAGCCCGATAAGCTTGCTGCCGCTGCTGATGTGTGTTTCGTCGTAATCATCATCATCGTCATCAACACAAACTTCGCGTGTAGGCAGTCGGGGCTGTCGGTGTGTTGGTGCTGCTGGCTGTTGGAGTGCGCGGTGAGTTCGCTCCTTGTTGAGCACACGCACTTTTATATTTCACGCTCAACTCCCATCTTGCTAGGAATTACTTTTGTTTCATTGAGAGCGAAAATTGTGGGAACTTTTGTGGGCAGTCTTTGTGTTTGTGCTCAATATGGATGAGAGCAAGAGTTCGTAGTGTGTGTAGCGTATAGTTGTGCTGCTGAGATAATCTTGCAGGGTTGTTTTTGTTTTCAGTGTTGGTGCGCAGGGATGCCAGAGGGGAGCATTTATCTCAAGAATTATTTAAAAATTCTGGAGGCTTTTTCTTTTTTTTCTTTTTCTCGAGCTTTTTTTTTCTCAACTGTTGCATCTTACACTAGCCGACTCCCACAGATGCCGATAATGAAAACTTGGTGAGGACTTTCCATTTTTATTGTATTTAAATTCAAACATATTAAATATGCTGATTATTCCCATTACACAACAAAAATGAAATATTAACTAAGTATGCTTTTGAATCGGTCGTTTTAATTTGTATTTAACTCTCAATTTAAATTAAACAAATAAATAATTATTTTTTACTCCGCATCGCTGTAAGAGTTTAAAATCAAGATTCCAATTATTTATTAAATCATGTATAACCTCGAATTTCGCTTAAACATATAATCATTTAAGGTAAAATATAAACTCCTTTTTACTCTTACAGTCGGTAGCTTGAGTTTAATAGCAGACATGTTAAAACTGTGTTTAATCAGCATTGCATTTACATGAGTAAATGGTTAGTTTAGTAATACTACAATCAATTTAATCAAGCACGGCTTCGTCGCGTTGTATCTGCCGTGGCTTAAAATATAAAAAATATAAATCATGCATTATTTACACTATACAGTCACAAGTATATGTTTAATAATAAAAACTAACTCTACTTGATTTGCCCGCAATACCTTTCGGGGTATATCCTAGGTTCTACCTCTCCTACTAACATTGAGTCCAAAACCTCCCTACAAACATCTATACCACTAAGGTGACGTAGGGGTCCCTGCGCACTTTAGATAGGTGTTTACTAACATTCCTTCATTTCCCCGAGGATAGCTTGGACCCGGCGTGGACCCCCTTATGCCCTGGGCTGTATTACACACTCATCAAAAGATGAAGACATGGTATCTCCCGTGTTGGATTATTGTTCCGGATGAGGGTCTAACACAACCATACCAAACAGTGGGATAAGCGTTGTGGAGCCTTCCGGTGGTGGGGCGTCCTCCAAATGCTAATGCTAATGCTAATGCTAATTTCAATTCAATAAAAATGCACCAAAAATTCTTGTGCACGCAACAAAAGAAAACAAATAATTTAAACAATGGTCGACCAAAAAATTCTTTGCTTTTTTTGTTACTTTGGAGTATCCAGTAACACACCACCTTGATTTTCTTTTTTCAATATTTAGACAGGGATGAATGTATTTTCTCCAAAGTTTGTATGGAGAATAAGTACGTTTCCCTCCTTGTGCATTAACCGGGTCAAAATAAATAAAGATGATCAGGTCAAAAATATCGGCTTCAGCTCTCTTTTTTTTAACTAAACATTTAATATTACGCCCTTTTGAAATGTTAGTCTTGATTCAAAAAAATTAAAATAATTGTTTTCGAATAGATCGGAAAATTTTACGAATGTTTCATATTATAACATTGAAAAACAGACCATACAGTATTAAAAAAAAGTATTTACACCCCTTGGGCACTGTGCACATTTTGTGATGAAACATGTAACAATTTAAAGTTTGACAGAAACCTAGTACTACGTTTTGTTCAGAAACTCATGCTGAACATTTTGCTACAAAAAGCTCATGAAAAGTTGTTTTCTATAAAAAGTTATATAACAAATACTGCTACAAAAATAAAAAAGGTGCAAAAAAAGTTTGTACACCTTTCGAAAAATTAACATAAATTATGTTATTTGTTGACAAATCACCATAAATCCAGTCTCCCAACTCCAAATAGGCATCCTTGACTGATTAAAAAAAATAATTTGGAT
Organism: Culex quinquefasciatus; assembly: GCF_015732765.1. Taxonomy (NCBI): domain Eukaryota; kingdom Metazoa; phylum Arthropoda; class Insecta; order Diptera; family Culicidae; genus Culex; species Culex quinquefasciatus. The sequence goes on from NC_051862.1 coordinate 83,405,044, forward strand.
TGAATATAAAGTTTACTAACTACTTAGTATAAAAGTTTAAATAACTCTGGAAATTCTATATAAAACTTATCCAAACTTAATTTTGCAAACTTTCACTTTAACTAAATGTCAATATATTACCATAAAATTGCTAAATAAACATTCTGGAGTGGGTATAACACCGTTTTGGGGATCTTTGTATCGCTAGAATAGATTTTTCGTTGGAATTTCGTACCAACCCGGAACTACGTTGTCGGAAAATCCGCCGGCATCTGAACCGGTCCACAATTCACAAGTCAACCTATGTGGCATCAGAAAGGGCATAAAATTTCCGATCTTTTGATACCCATACATTCAGGTTTTCTATAAAACCCAAGTTTTTAAATACCTAAGCAAAAACGTTGTTATGGTTTCGTTTGAGCAACCTGCCAAAAATGCATGGAATTTAGTAATTTTTGTTCTCGTGGATCAAACTTACTTTTTGCCCAGGTATTTAAAAACGTAGGTTTTTAAGAAAACCTAGATGTTTGAGAATCAAAAGATCGGAAATTTTATGCCCTTTCCGATTTCACATTAGTTGACTTGTGAATCGTGTACCGGTTCGGATGCCGGCGGATTTTCCGACGACGTAATTCCGGGTTGGTACGAAATTCCAACGAAAAATCTATTCTATCGATACTAATACCCCCAAAACGGTGTTATACCCACTCCAAAATGTTTATTTAGCAATTCTATGGTAATATATTGTCATTTAGTTGAATTTAAAGTTTGCAAAATTAAGTTTAGATAAGTTTTATATAGAATTTCCAGAGTTATATAAACTTTTATACAAAGTAGTTAGTAAACTTTATATTCAATCCAAATTATTTTTTTAATCAGTCAAGGATGCCTATTTGGAGTTGGCAGACTGGATTTATGGTGATTTGTCAACAAATAACATTATTTATGTTAATTTTTCGAAAGGTGTACAAACTTTTTTTGCACCTTTTTTTATTTTCGTAATAGTATTTGTTATATAACTTTTTATAGAAATCATCTTTTCATGAGTTTTTTAGAGCAAAATGTTTGGCATGAGTTTCTGAACAAAACGTAGTACTAGGTTCCTGTCAAACTTTAATTTTTTTACATGTTTCATCACAAAATGTGCATAGTGCCCAAGGGGTGTAAATACTTTTTTTACATACTGTAAGTTGCTGAGACAACATTAGAAAATGGAGGGTTGTTTGGGCGAGACTTAGAAAACTTCAATTTTCCTGTTTCTTTTTCTTTAAGCCGCTGTATCTCAGCAACCAGAGGTCCAATCTTTAATGTCTCTTAGACAATTTTATTGCAAATAAACATTTATTTTTCAGAAATGGTCACTCATGGTTGTAGGGATTATGGGTTGCAGGATTGAATATGTAATAAATTATTAAATGAGTATTTATTATAAGATTGATATAATTCGTAAATAAGAGTTAAGAGCGCAACAAAAAGTGCGCACCTTCATGAATATTGCCTTGTTAGCTGATTGTGGATTGAGTGCGAGAGCGCGCTAGCGAGCTGCGAGAGAGAACAACGAGCGAGAAAATAACGAGATGCGCGTGGCCGGCGAAAGAGAGAATGAAGATTGTCAAATCAGTTTTGTGGTTAATTTCTGTGGAATAAGACGTGTTGTTTGTTAATTGCAAAATATCTGTGTTTTTATTATAAAAGAAAGTCCCCGATCACGACAATGGTCTCTATTTTTAGAAATCGAAAAACTGCACATATTTCGCTGAAATCCAACTGTTGGTGTCTATATCTTGAAAAAAGGGCCCTATATAAAAAATGTGTAAAGTGCATTTCGATTGCAAATTCAATTTTAGATTAAAAAAATTGGTAAAAAAATATGTATGAAATTTAGATTTTTTCCAAAAATCACTATTTTTTCTAAAATTCATGACTCGGCGGTAGAATTTTTAACCATCCTTCTTTATGGCTCAAAAGTTGCGGGTTTTGGTACCCTAAAACATATAGCAGGAAAAAAATATACGTATTTTGGGAAATTGAGTTTTTGTTAAAAAAAGTTATTAAAAAATCGCATTTTTTTTCTTTCAGCTATTTTTCTGGATATTACTCAACAATACCAACAACTTTGCCGAAGACATCAAATTGATCAGAAAATTCCTTGAAAAGTCACAGATTTTCGAATATTCCCTCTTTTTTCATTTTTGTACTGTATGGAGACTTGTATGGGTGAACAAATGACACAAAATAGCTTCTTTGGTCATAGGGAAGGCTCCCACAAAGTTTTGTCGATATAAAAAATACAAATAAAATTCATATTCGGTTTTGGTAGAGAATTGCTCATATTACAGAAATGTTGCGTCATTCCCCATAGATCTAGGGTTTTTCCTCAAAATTTGTTTTCCCTAAAAGAGCACTCAGCTAGCAAAATCTAAATGTAGAAATATGTATCCAACCTGCAAAGACATATGGGTAATTCTCTACCAACTCACACAAAATCGGGAAAAGTTGCCCCGACCCCTCTTCGATTTGCGTGAAACTTTGTCCTAAGGGGTAACTTTTGTCCCTGATCACGAATCCGAGGTCCGTGTTTTGATATCTCGTGACGGAGGGGCGGTACGACCCCTTCCATTTTAGAACATGCGAAAAAAGAGGTGCTTTTCAAAAATTTGTAGCCTGAAATGGTGATGAGATAGAAATTTGGTGTCAAAGGGACTTTTATGTAAAATTAAACGCCCGATTTGATGGCGTACTCAGAATTCCGAAAAAACGTATTTTTCATTGAAAAAAACACTAAAAAAGTTTTAAAAATTCTCCCATTTTCCGTTACTCGACTGTAAAAATTTTTGGAACATGTCATTTTATGGGAAATTTAATGTACTTTTCGAATCTACATTGACTCAGAAGGGTCATTTTTTCATTTAGAACAAAATTTTTCATTTTAAGATTTCGTGTTTTTTCTAACTTTGCAGGGTTATTTTTTAGAGTATAACAATGTTCAACAAAGTTGTAGAGCAGACAATTACAAAAATTTTGATATGTAGACATAAGGGGTTTGCTTATAAACATCACGAGTTATCGCGATTTTACGAAAAAAAGTTTTGAAAAAGTTACTTTTTGCGTTTCTCTTTGTTTCGTCATCCGTGTCTGTCGCGGGTGACCATGAACGGCCATGATCGATGACGACCAACTTTTTCAAAACTTTTTTTCGTAAAATCGCGATAACTCGTGATGTTTATAAGCAAACCCCTTATGTCTACATATCAAAATTTTTGTAATTGTCTGCTCTACAACTTTGTAGAACATTGTTACATTCTAAAAAATAACCCTGCAAAGTTAGAAAAAACACGAAATCTTAAAATGAAAATTTTTGTTCTAAATGAAAAAATGACCCTTCTGAGTCAATGTAGATTCGAAAAGTACATTAAATTTCCCATAAAATGACATGTTCCAAAAATTTTTACAGTCGAGTAACGGAAAATGGGAGAATTTTTAAAACTTTTTTAGTGTTTTTCGATGAAAATACGTTTTTCGAATTCTGAGTACGCCATCAAATCGGGCGTCTAATTTTACATAAAAGTCCCTTTGACACCAAATTTCTATCTCATCACCGTTTCAGGCTACAAATTATTGAAAAACACCTCTTTTTTCGCATGTTCAAAAATGGAAGGGGTCGTACCGCCCCTCCGTCACGAGATATCAAAAAACGGACCTCGGATTCGTGATCAGGGACAAAAGTTACCCCTTAGGACAAAGTTTCACGCAAATCGAAGAGGGGTCGGGGCAACTGCTGTGTGAGTTGGCGGAGAATTACCCATATGAATTGATCTCAGTTGAAAGGATTCCAAATCCCTGAATTGCAAATGTAACATCCTGGAACAGAACTGCTAAATTCACAAATTGAATTGAAAAAAAAAATTACGTCATTCCAGAGAAATCGCCAAATTAGAAAAACGGAACACATCGCGTAAAAAGAGGTTACTCTGTACCCGTTACAGATCTGTAAAACATAGAACAGAAGTGGCAATGTTTCAATAAGTTGGCTTCTAAACTATTGGACACTAGCGTGCCCAGGGTGGGGCAACAGGGGGCAGTTGCCCCACCATCCTCGGAAATTTGTTCTAAAATTGGGCAGGGGGTGTCCATAAACGACGAAATTTTCAAAACTCTAATATTTTGCCCCACCTTCCTTGAGAACCTGGGCACGCTAGTGCTATTGGACCACATTTTCCAAGGGCCAACACGGACGGCATTTTCGTTTGTTAGACCAAAAAAGACTTCATTTTCCTCGCCATATGGCTCGCGCCCGTCCTGATTGACCATAAAATGACCGACCGAAGGGCTCGCGACTATACCGCACAAAAAGGCATTCATAAAGGCGGTAAATTATGAAATTAACAGTAACAAACTCATATCTTGTTCATCAGTGCCCAATATGGTTAGGACAGCATAAATTGCAATTTTGCCGTTTTCCCAACGGCGGGGGGTTTTATTTTTTATAGACTTTACTCTTTTTTATTTTGCTACCCCATTGCATTGGTGGTGTTTCACGCTGGGACCGACTGTCTTGTACCATCAATAGAGTTGTGAAAACTTGTTTACACAGTTAGCTGAGGTCGGTGTGGACATGTGGTGCTAATTGGAACCACACTCGAAGGCTGACATCTTCATGTAACGGAACATGTAATAGTAGTTTATGCAACAAGTTGCAAAAAGAGGATTTTTTCAGCACTAGTCGTACATTTACCCAACGAGGTTCACCGAGTTGGATAAATACGAAGAGTGCTGAAAAAATCAAGTTTTGCAACGAGTTCCATATAAGGCTTTCTAGTCAGAAATTTACCAATACATTCAAAGTATGTTTACATTACAGCTGGACGTTTGTTTGCATCAGGTTTCCTATCTCTTTCTAGCAAAAGTTTTTTGTCAGGCGACTTCTAGCTGGTTTTTTTTGACTGGCTGCCCGATATGTCAGACAACATACTTCGCAGGGCTGTGACAGCTACAGCTCGATCATTGTTTGCATCAGGACACTGTGACGAGAAGTTCGTCATTTTTGAGTTAAATTATATTTTTTTCACTGGGCCTAGAAAGCCTTATAACATTTTTTGCAATTCCAAAAAACATACACTGAGTGAAATTTTATGTCAAATTTTCATGTATTTTGTCAATAAATCGTTTAAATCAAAAAAATGTTTAAAAGTGTTACTTTTCGAAACAAGTGCTGAAAAGTTCAACTTTTCAGCACCCATTTGAGTGCTGAAAGGTAGAACTTTTCAGCATATATTTTGAAAAGTGTTGCTATTCGATTCTGTTATTTTTGGTACAGAAAAGTAGGCTATTTCGTCGTTCAAGAATGACAGGAAAAGTAAGTATTTTCACGACGGAATTGCAAAAAGACTGTTTTAGTTTTATGTTTGAGGATATTTCTATGAACAATCTAAACACGAACTCTTTCCTCTCGGTTGGATGCTGCTCATCTTATCTTATGTGTAATTAAGTCGGACTATAAAAATAACCTTGTTTAACCAAAGTTACCCCAGTCCACGCTAATTTATTCGAATCCTCCGTAAAGAAAAGATCGCGATACCGATAAGGGTGCGGATATTTGTTTGAATTTAATACATCTTGGCATGATCAGTCACACTGGCACCTCTCGGCTTGGCCCAGAAGGACCGCGTGACTACGCCAAACGGTTGGTGGCTTCGACCAACAAAGCTCGCCAGACCCGCCAGTTTCCTTATTTATTGTGGAGAAAATACTTTGGAAAGAGAAATAAGAAACATACGGCTAAGATTCAACTTACTTTTCGATGTAAAGGGGGTTGACTACGGATGACGTAACGCGTCTTATTATTACACGTTTTAAAAATCCTTGTATCGATCAGCGTCACAATTTATGGACGGTCCACATTCGGCCAATTTAAGACCGTGACAATATCTCGCCGCTTCGTCCCAATCGGGTCCACTGGGACCGTTGCTACCGGTTGTCGTCGCTGATGGCTTCTTGGTGTCGCGCAAAGACCCGCGATAGGCTCATAATTTATTGCTTCTTTCACACGCTTCTGGAGAATCGTTGGCGGCATCAGCCCAAAGTGGTGCGGCCACTCAGTGACGATCTGTGCGCGTACAAGGAGTCAACCGGACCAGACACGTATGATGGCCATACGAACCCTGTCCGCGGAATCCGTTGCGGTGGCGACGGCGTCGTCGATGCCCATGTTCTCTTGTTGTCGTTGGCTTCGAAAAAGGAAACAAGCAATGTTATCGGAAGGTAATCAAATTTATGGGCGCTTGACAACTTTGATTGATCTTTTGAGGTATTTTTGAGCGGATAATTGGCGAGGCCGTCGTATTGCGTGGAGTTTTGTATGTGCAGAATTGGTTGATTCGATGGATATTTGATTAAATTTATATGTCCAGTCATGGTTTTGTATTTTTATGTCATGTTCAGAAATCTGGCTTTTCCATACAATCTATGGAGAAACCCCATTCAGCACTGTCTAAATAATTTTGAAAAATGGACAAATGAACTCAGATTCAAATTCTGAGCAAAGGTCTGTGTGTGTGGTGAGATGTTGATCAAAATAATTGCACTTGATTATCGGGACTGGCTAAACCGATCGTGTTAGTCTCATTCGGTTCGTCCGTCTCGCTTAAGTCACTATCTATAAACCATGATGTTAAGTAAAGTACTAAAATTATGCTAGAAAATTCATTTTGACTGAAGCCCGGAATTTTGTAAAATATCGCTTTCTGTAAGAAAACCCGTCATGTTATACATTTTTAGAAAGGTATTTAAAAGACCTTTCCTGCGAAAAGGATGTAAACTATGTCCGGCTCTAGGATCCGACCCATCGTTGGTTAGATAATCGAAAGACCTTTCCAACGAGTCCAAAACATTTATGATCTGGCAACCCTGTTTCAAGTTATGACCACTTAAGTTATATTTGTGTACATTTATATTCCGATTCTAAAAATCAAAATGATCGTGCACACTTGTGACACGTCATACATGGTGTTGGAAAATGTGGAAAATTTGTCTTGTTTTTCACAAATTTATGTTGATACACATTTTCTGAAGGCAATGCAATATTTTGCTTTTGAAAATATACTGATTGAGTCGGTTAAACTATTGATTGAGGTCTATTTTAGTTTGTATGGAAATTCTGTGCACACTTGTGACACGTAGTACAATTTTACTTACGAAACACACTTGTGAAACGTGCTTTTTACTGTATCTTTTAACTGGTGTAACCAAATTAGTTGAAACTTGGAGCGTTTGTTAAGCGATAGTATACGAACCGATTGTTTCAAAAAGTTTGGCTCTAACATTCATAGTTTTGAAAATATTTATCATCAAACTTTAAAAATCGATTTTCTAGAAAAGTACTAAATGGTCGTTGTCACAAGGTAGCACACAGCTGACGATTTGTTGATAAAGAGTGAGGAAGGCATCAACCACATAAGTGGATTAAGTTTGTTTTTTTTTTTAATAAAAATTTTCAACATAACTGTTTTTTAAAGCACTATTATAAGAAACTATTTTGAAACAAGTACGTGAACATTGTGTGGCCTATACCTCTGTAAATGTTTTAAAAATAAAAATCTTGAGAAAATTTGAAATTAAATATGTCTTTATTGAACTTTCTTATAATAATTACATTTCTTTTACATGCTAAGTGGTATGGCCTAGTGCTCTTCATCTTTGTTGTATTTTTCGTTTTATTATTAACTGGTCACATTTATTTTCTATACTCCAAATTGTTTTACATTGTTGCATTGAATCGAATACATTTGGGTAAAAAGGAAAAAAATCACTTTAACAACTTATCCTAACTTAAAACTAAAAAAATAAATTCATTGAAATATTCAAAATCATTCGAACGAGTAAACTACGAACTGTATTTCAAGATAAATCCTCCAAGCGTTCTCACTTGTTCTGCACGAGTTTTGCAACCACGCAGTGTTGTTGTCATCTCGATGAAAATGTTCAGAAGTTCTTGTGGTGAAAACAGGTCACTACTGCCTTCATCCGTTGATGCTGGTTGGTTTTCCCTCGGTTGCTGACTGAAGCCTGGAGGTGTTGTATTCTCTGCAACTCTTTGCCGCTGATTCAACGGCAATGGCTGCAGATTTGGAACCACTCGAACAGATCCTGCTCCTGGTGACGCCAAAGCAGGAAAATCCACGTCCGTGAATGCTGGTGGTGTTTTGCGACGATTTGGTTGGTGCCTCGTCGTCGCTTGCTGCCGAATTTTCACAAACTCAGCACGTTTTGGGCAGCTTCGATTCTTGGTCGAATGGTCACCGCCGCAATTGAAGCATTTGGCTTCAATGTTCTCGTTGATTGTTTCGCAAGCTTGAGTTTTGTGCTCACCTCCGCAGGTTGCACAACGACTCTTGATGAAACAGTTCCTTCCACCATGCCCAAACTGCAAACAGTTCGAACATTGTGTCACGTCACGGTGCACAGGACGATATCGTTCCCAAGTCACAAGAGACCATCCATTAACCACGTGGACACTTTGGGGGGGGGGGGTATGGCGATTGTCCACGCTCCATACAAAAAAGTTTTTTTTGTATGGACAATCGTCCACGAAGGGGGGGGTGGTTGAGATTTCCAAAAAAGTGTCCACGTGGTTTGTGGATGGTCCCCAATGATGTTGAAAATTGCCCGAACTGCTTTCAGCTCAGACAGCGTTGTCGATCCTTTCTCGAGATGAACCAGGTACAGTTGATCACGATACTTGATGTCCTTGTTGTGTCTCGTCATCTTGAAGACTTCGATCACGTTCAACTTAAGAGTTTTGAGCTCTTCTTTCTGCACACTCACATCCATGTCGTACAGGCCACGGAGGACCTGTTTCATGGGGCGTTTACCTGGATCGCCATGGCTGTAGTATTCAATCTTGGTGTTGTTCAGGAAATCCCGAACGTAGTTGTAATCCTTTCTGGTAGGTAGCAGAATGTTGAGTCCATCAGCACACAAGCGAATGGAAGCTCGTAAAGTACCAGATTTGATAAATCCGGTCAGCCACTTTCGCACCGAATCCGATGACGATGTTTTCACAAAAAATGGGTGGTAACTTTTCCCGTCGTTCAAATTCTTCCTTCTCGCTCACGTCCACAGGGAGGGTAGCGAACTGGTTTCCAGACGAATTTTGAGCGTCCTTGCTCAAACTGCCTGGCTTTGCAGGTAGCGCTTCGGTATTCTTTAGCTTCTTCAAATCTGCCGATCCTGCTGGTGAGGACCGCCTCTTTTTCTTGCCGTGAGGCATTTTTGCACTTTCTAAGCACTTTTCAGGAGCTAATATCCAGGAGTACCTCACTGAATAGTGGTCCACAAAGGAATCAATCTTGAGAAAAGTTCTACCGTTTGAATGGTATTTGTCTCCCGGTTAACGATATTATTCTTATATTGTTCCATTTTAAGAAGCCAGGCGTTTCCATGGATTTATTGTAAGAAACGGAGACTCAATGGTGGCACTTGGTCAGAACGATAGATTTAGTAAAAACTAACTGAAATGTAATTCTGTCAATTGGTGCGTTTTCAGAAAACCCAATTCTCACATTCAATTCTCCTCTTAACTCTCTCCAGTACTCTTCCCCGATGTTGTGGCAATAATTTAATCAATAACTGAACAGTTAACTCATAGTTTATGTGCTCGCACCGCAAAGATCACCGCCAGATATCATATCACGACAGATGAATATATTATGAGCTGAGTGCGTTCGTGTGCATGTGCATGGCGTGTATAATTATAACATTATTAAGATTTTATCACATTTTAATGTTACCTTTTATCTCCTTTATTAATCTCTGCTGATGATGATGACGGCCGGGCTACGTACCCATGCAGTTCTTGGACCTGATGGCTTGGACTGGGCCCGGCCTGGCCTCGGGGATTAAAATATATCTCCGCTATATTTTTGCATATTGTTTGGGGGGAAAACAGAACCAAAAGGAAACTGATGTCCCGGGTTTGTGTGCGATCGTGGTGCGTGGCCAATCAGGAAAACCGCGCCCACCAATGTTTATTAAAATGTTCCAAGCTGTCATGTACAGAGGGTACCTCCAGCGAAGTTTTGCGCGCGCGACATGTCTAGACGAGGAGGTAACGTTGGGTAAAACACTCGTTGCAGGCGGTCCTCACCGCCGACGAGTCTTGTGGAGGCCCTCGAGCCCATGTCGCGGTTGTGCAAACTGGCCACCAAACAGTAGTTAAACCACTAGCGGGGCCCTAATCTAATCGGGGTGGCTTGTTTTAGCGTGTAAAACTTGTGTATAAATGGTTGTTGAACTACCCGGAGCAGGGGCCCTTATCTGCGGCTTGTATGGCCACTGGCAACGGTCACTGCGGTGGCGTGGTGTGGTCACTTTGAAGTGGGATTCGAACACGAGATCAGTTGTTTCTCATCTCACAGAAGGGCGATCGGTTTTAAATTAACAACATAATAAATAAGCACACAGATGGAGTTTACATTAGGCAAATCAAAGCCAGAAGGTATACGGTTAACGGTTGTGTTTTTCTAAGCCGGAGATTGAACTTCCGATCTTTCGCCTTATAAACCGATGCTTTGTCACTAGGCATCGGGTCAACAAAATATTAAATTCTTTAAAAAAATGGCATTTCAATAATGTATGTAGGGATATTGATTTTTTTGCGATTATTCTATTCCTGGCATGGAGGAGAGCAACTCACGGCGTGTTTTCTAGAACAAACTTTTCAGGAAAAAATAGTCATCGCTACTTTCAAATGTGTCTTATAGGAAATTTTCTCAGCTTTCCAATGATTTTAAGAGCGAAATGATTCATCGAGAAATTTCTGAGATATCTATTTTTTAGTTGATTGTTCTAAATTCCTTCATTATTTATAGAAAACTTTTAAAACAGTTCTGGAAACTTGTCAAATTATGTGTTTTATGTGTCTTTAATTCATCAAAGCCGGGGCTGTGGTGTACACGGAGAAAAAAGAGTTCCCAAAATCGTGAACAAGCGTTTATGAAAATGGGAACCTCGAACAAAGTGTTCAAATCCCATGGTACGATTTTGGTTCCCATTTTCAAAAACGCTTGTTCACGATTTTTGGAACTCTTTTTTTTCGTGTAGGGGTAAGCGTGGTTGCCTCTCACCCAGTCGGCTTGGCTTCGATCCCAGACTGTCCCGGTGGCATTTTTCAAGACGAGATTTGTCTAACCACGCCTTCCGTCGGACGGGGAAGTAAATGTTGGCCCCGGTCTTACCTAAAGGGTTAGGTCGATAGCTCAGTCCAGGTGTAGGAGTCGTCTCCCTGGGTCCTGCCTCGGTGGAGTCGCTGGTAGGCAGTTGGACTAGCAATCCAAAAGTCGTCAGTACGAATCCCGAGGTGGATGAAAACTTAGGTGTAAAAAGAGGTTTGCAATTGCCTCAACAATCAAGCCTTCGGACACTTAGTTTCGAGTAGGAATCTCGCAATCGAGAACGCCAAGGCAATGCTGTAGAGCGAATAATTTGATTTTTTTATTTTCATTCATCAAAATGTGCAAAACAAGACAAAACATGATTTAAAATCAAATATACTACAAATTACTGCTGCAAGATTCAAATAACATTCGTGTGTTTTAACTCTGAATAATGAAAACATCGTCACAAACTTGTTTTTGGTTTAAACAAAAATTAAATGGTATTTTATCTAATCTAATCTAATCTAATCAGACCCTAGCGCAGCCAATCTTTCGAAGGGATCCTGGAGAGTGCCTTAGGTTAGATGACGCCTAGCACTCTTCTTGTCATTTATTAACATCTGCAGTGCGCCATTGCATCGAAAATGCATTGAAACATCACAAGCGTTAAAGCGGCCAGGCCTACTGCGTAAAGCCGTATCGCAGAGATGACTTGTAATTGGGTTGAGTTTGAGCACTGAGTGTTCGAACAACAACACAATTCTGAATCGACAGGGGAAGAAGAAGCTTGGGGACACACCACCATACGCTCCGATATTTTTGGATGTATTCGGAGCACCATGCTAAGAAGGTTTGGTACTCCGGGACCCTCTGGGATGGAACATTGTATTTCCACGAATGCCCTGGACACTATTTGCCGTGAAAATTAAATAGTATTTGAGAAAAACAAACAGAAACTTCCATTCCAAACCAGTTTAACAAATGCCAAAGTATTTGTAAAATATTTAAAAAAAAGATAAGATTTATAAGATTTCTATAATGTTGTTGATTCCTTGATAATTTCATACAAGAAAACTGAAAAAAAAACATTTCATACTCATGAAGCTTGCTACAGTAATTTGTAGTTCAAACTCGTGTAAAAAACATGTTTTGTATCCATGCAACTGGTAAATATTTGGTTAAGGATATATGATATTTTTTCATAAAAATCTAATACCTTATCAATCTCAAACATGCAAAAAAATCGAGTTTATCAGCTAAATCCAAGCTAAATCTGAGCAGACGAGAGATATTTATACAGGAAAATTATTGTTATAATCTATTAATTCTTTTTAAAATATATTTTAATCCGGTTTTATGACTTTCATTTCTGAATAAATCCCACATATCCAAAAACTCGGTTAACCTATTTTTTAAAAATGTTTTGCGTTTTGCAACCTTCTACAAAGTTTTTTCTAGTCTTATTTTGTACATTTTGATGAGTAAATGTCACATAAAACACATCATTTGACAAGTTTCACAAACTGTTATCAATAAATAATAAAGGATTTTAGAACAAAAATCTTAAAATATGATATCTCAGAAATTTCTCGATGAATCCTTTCGCTCTTAGAAGCATTGGAAAGCTGAGAAAATGTCCTATAAGATACATTTGAAAGAAGCGATGACTATTTTTTCTGTTTAAGATTCCCCAGAAAACACGCCGTGAACAGTTTCAGTTTTTAAACCAGTGGAGGACGCAACAATTATCCAATTCTTACCATTTCGTCAGGTGTGTGCTATCTTGTGACATAGACCATTTTGGTCGAAAATGAGTTAATGATGACGTTTTGTTATACGTAACAAACCCTACAAGATGCTTTAACCCGATTTTCGATATCTGTTTCCGTTTCCGGTATACAGCAAAGCACACTTGTGATATAGACCAAATTCCCAGTCAAATTTTTTGTGCTATCTTGTGACACGTGCAAAAGCAGTAGAGAACTATAAAACTGTATGGTACCAACAGATGTCACTACAACTTTATGGCGAGATTTATAACTAACCTTGTCACAAGAGTGCACTTCAAAAAAAATGAAGAACATGTACTACGTGTCACAAGAGAGTTGCAAAGAGATTATGGTCGTTGTCACAAGAGTACCACCAATATGTTGATGGGTTTGTATGGTCGTTGTCACAAGTGTGCAACAAATATTTTGATAGGAGTTTGTATGGTCGTTGTCACAAGTGTGCCACGAATATTTTGGTAGGAGTTTGTATGGTCGTTGTCACAAGTGTGCCACGAAAATTTCGATGGAAGTTTGAATGGTCGTTGTCACAAGTGTGCAACAAATATTTTGATAGGAGTTTGTATGGCCGTTGTCACAAGTGTGCCATGAATATTTTGGTAGGAGTTTGTATGGTCGTTGTCACAAGTGTGCAACAAATATTTTGATAGGAGTTTGTATGGTCGTTGTCACAAGTGTGCCACGAAAATTTCGATGGAAGTTTGTATGGTCGTTGTCACAAGTGTGCCACGAATATTTTGGTAGGAGTTTGTATGGTCGTTGTCACAAGTGTGCCACGAAAATTTCGATGGAAGTTTGTATGGTCGTTGTCACAAGTGTGCAACAAATATTTTGATAGGAGTTTGTATGGCCGTTGTCACAAGTGTGCCATGAATATTTTGGTAAGAGTTTGTATGGTCGTTGTCACAAGTGTGCCACGAAAATTTCGATGGAAGTTTGTATGGTCGTTGTCACAAGTGTGCCACGAATATTTTGGTAGGAGTTTGTATGGTCGTTGTCACAAGTGTGCAACAGATATTTTGATAGGAGTTTGTATGGTCGTTGTCACAAGTGTGCCAAATGAAATTTTCTCGGATGTAGAACCGATTGATACATAAATTAAGGTAAGATCAGACCACACGCCAGCAAACCCAACATAGTCGCGTGGGATGCCCCAAGCGCATGCAAAATCACTAAATGCAACGGCATCGGCGAAGGAAGTTTGCTCTACCGTGTGGTATGATTAAGATGAAACGATAAGAAATATTAATCAATCTCCGAGCGGGTTTGTTTAGTCGCACCCGTAATTAAATGTAAACTTCTGAAACACATAATTAAATGCGAAATTGATTACTACCACGCTGCTGATTTGCATAAAAAATAGATTTTTAAGTGACAATCCCCGTTTTCTTTGCTCTCTCGGTTGCAGGCATTGAAGTCTCCTCAGCACGAATCATGATGACCGCAGAACCACCGCCGACCACCACCACAACCACCTCTTCAAACCATAACCTCAACAACAACAACCTGAACCATCACCATCACCTGTTTCCAACGGATCGACTCAGCGCTCCGGTTCTAGCGCGACGAAAGTTCAGCTTTCCGGCTAGCTTTCACTCCACCGTCCTCCACGGAGACCACCACCCCTCGGGGACACTCCACTCGGGGTCGCTCCAACCAACGAGTACGGCAGCATCCGCGGCCCGGCGTCGACTCAGCAACGTCAGCGATGTGGTCACCCGCAAGTTGTCCAGCACGATCGGCTGGAAGCAACCGGTTCTACCCTCGCAGGACATCATCACCCAGGGCAAGTGCCTGTGCGGCCAGTACATTCGGTGTCGGCTGAAAAAGTCCGGCGTGTTCAACCGGAAGTTGGGCCTGCAACGGATTCGCAGCATCGTAGGAACGCCGTCGATCCACGTGGTCCGCGAGGTGTTCCCAGCGCTGCTAAGTGTAACATAACCTCAAAGGAATATCTTCAAGACCCTTAGTAACCATATCATTTAAATCCCACAGGTCGGTGACGAGCTGGAGCGGATGTACCCCCGCGTTTACACCGGAATCGCCCGCCAGTTGACGCGCTTTGGCCGCGGTGAGCTCAAAACGCCCGAAACGGCACCCGTGCTGCTGAGTGCGATCGCCCGGGACCTGTTCAAGGCGGACATCACCTGGGGCAAGGTCGTGTCGCTGTTTGCCATTGCCGGGGGCCTCTCGGTCGACTGTGTCCGCCAGGGCCACCCGGACTACCTGCCAAAGCTGATCGAGGGCGTGGCGGACGTCATCGAGGACGAGCTGGTCACGTGGATCTCGGAAAATGGGGGTTGGGTGAGTAGTTGATCATTTATTTGCAAGTTCGTCATACTCAAAACCAATTTCCCTATTTCACAGGTTGGTCTGGCGAACAAGGTTCGGCCACCTCCGGAGGAGATCACCTTCGCGGGAAGGTGTTTTGTTGGCGCCAGTTTGGTGATGTGTTTGTTCATGTTTGTGCTTTTGTTGAAGACGATAGGATTGTATTTATGGCCAAATACATTTGGATAGCGAAAAGATAATGTTTTTTTATTGATTGAGTGAATAGTCCTATTGATTAACAGTTGGATCCACCATTGCAAATTTTTACCGAAAAAAAAAAAACAGAATCAAATTTTTATCAATATTTATTTTTAACTTTGGTAAGTCTTGTTTTTTGCTGTTGGAAAATTGTTTTTATGTCTTGTAAGAAACCATGAAACTCCATTAAATCACCCTTACGGCCAATTTGCACTACTTTAGTGTCTTTAGTGTGAAATACTGAATCCTCACCAAAATTCATTATTTTTCAAAAATTGTGAAGCTTTTATAATTAATAGCAGTATATAAATATGTTTTAGACTTTAGAAGAAAATACTCAGGTTGCACACTATACCGTATTTTAAATGATACTCTGATTTATAAAAAATGCAAGCGACGCGAAATGTCTGTGCGTGTGTCTGGATGTGAGTCCGTGCACCGAAAAACATGCACTCGATTATCTCCGGATTGGCTGAACCAATTTAAAACGTTTTGGTCTCATTCGATCTGTCTTGAGGTCCCACAAGACCCTAGTTAATATTATAAAGTTTAGAAAAGTACTTCAAAAGTTTTGCTAAAAAAACGATTTAAGCTAAACTTTGGAAGATTGTAAAAAGGGTGGTTTTTGTAAGAAAACCCGTCATGCTATATATTCAGCAATTCCATTTGAAAAGAGCCTAAACCAAAAAAAAAGTTCTCCGATCGGGCTCAAAATTTTTCTGGGGGTTCCTTGGCCAAAATAATTAGACCCGTATTTTTTTGTTTGGCCATTAGGGTGGCCTACATCGTGCTAGGGTGGTTAAAAATGGCAATTTTTCGCAATAACCACTTTTTCTAAAATCATATCTCGCGCCATTTCATCCGATTTTAGCTGTCTTAGACGCAAAGAAAGGTGATGAGTTTGGCTATTTGGGAAAAATAGTAAAGTTCCAAAATCTAGCTTAACTATTGAAAAGTCGTATGAAAACTTAAAATGGCGTTTTGACCGTGTCTGGACCAAAGAGCCTATGTCTGAAAATATTTTTATCGGATTCCTCGGAAAATTTCACATAACATATCAAAAATTGGCGATGTCGAACCGTACGTTTCCGAGATATGATTTTTGAAAAAAAAACTGCGTTTTCGACGCGCCACGCGCAAAAACGGAAAATGACGAAATCGGCAAAATCAACTTTTTCCACTAAAACTGCGATAACTTTAAAATTTCAGCGATGACCTATAGATGTTATGGTACCAAAAGTTGCGTCTCTCAATTACGAAAATTTTGGTACCCAGACATGTATAGGTCATCGCTGAAATTTTAAAGTTATCGCAGTTTTAGTGAAAAAGTTGATTTTTGCCGATTTCGTCATTTTCCGTTTTTGCGCGTGGCGCGTCGAAAACGCAGTTTTATTTTCAAAAATCGTATCTCCAAAACGTACGTTTCGAAATCGCCAATTTTTGATATGTTATGTGAAATTTTCCGAGGAATCCGATAAAAATATTTTCAGACATAGGCTCTTTGGTCCAGACACGGTCAAAACGCCATTTTAAGTTTTCATACGACTTTTTCAATAGTTAAGCTAGATTTTGGAACTTTTACTATTTTTCCCAAATAGCCAAACTCATCACCTTTCTTTGCGTCTAAGACAGCTAAAATCGGATGAAATGGCGCGGAGATATGATTTTTAGAAAAAGTGGTTTTTGCGAAAATGACGAAAATTGCCATTTTTGAACCACCCTAGCACGATGTAGGCCACCCTAATGGCCAAACAAAAAAATACGGGTCTAATTATTTTGGCCAAGGAACCCCCAGAAAAATTTTGAGCCCGATCGGAGAACTTTTTTTTTGGTTTAGGCTCTTTTCAAATGGAATTGCTGTATTATTAGAAAGGTATTTGAAAGACCTTTCCAACGTGTTAAAAAGATTTAAGATCTGACAACCCCATCAAAAGTTATGAACACTTAAGTGTTATTTATAGACTTTCTCAAAGCCGGATCTCAAATATTTTGATGAAAAAGTTGTCCGGATCTATCATGCGACCCATAGGCAATCAAAAGATCTTTCCAACAAGCCCAAAAGATTGAAGATCTGACAACCCTATCAAAAGTTATAAGTACTTTAGTGTTTTTGATACACTTTTTTGAAGCAGGATCCAGATAATTTGATAAAAAAATAAGTGTTATTTATACACTTTTTTGAGGATGTGTAGTGTCTTTATTTTATGAATGTGAGGAAGGCACCAACCACCTAAAGGTGGATTAAGTAACGTTTTTTTCAATTTTGAAAATTCCCGGGATTTGGGAATTCCCAGTTTTGGAAAAAATCCCGGGATTTTTGTCCCGGGAATTCCCGGGATGGACGCACTACTCAAAATGTCTGTAAAGAAAATTCAATAAAGAAACCTCGGTTCTAATCAGATCATAGTAACCGAAAAGGACCTAATAAAATAAGTTGTTGAAAATCAAAAACATTTTCATAGCTTTAAAACTATTTTACAATATGGGTCATTAGGGTGGAATCAAAAATTGTTTTTTTTTCAGCAACACAGTTTTTGGGGGGGTCCTCTCCTTATGCCCTGGGCTATATTACACACTCATCAAAAGATGAAGACATGGTATCTCCCGTGTTGGGTTATTGTTCCGGATGAGGGTCTAACACAACCAGACCAAACAGAGGGATAAGCGTTGTGGAGCCATCCGTGGATAGGGCGTCCTAAAATGCTAATGCTAACACAGTTTTTTGGTCCTTTTTAGGGTCTCAAACAACCTCCCAAACTTTGGGAGCGATTGGTTAAGCCCACGATTGGCGAGTGAAATTTGTATGGAAATTATTATGAGAAAACTTGCATTTTCACATTTTTAAATTTACAAAATTCGTGTTTTATTATTTCATGAAACTAACACCGTAAGTATAGCCCTGAATGTCTCGAACAACTCTCCCGAAGACAGTATGGTGCTAAATTGCTTCGAAAGTACATTTCGAAATACTCGGTAAAAATCATACTTTTTGCCAACACTGTCAAGTAAAGCGGAATCTTTCGAAAACTATAATATATTTGCGGATTTGGAGTGCAACTTAACAAAATATTGTCTTCTGAACACTTCTTCACGTCGATTTTATGTAAGGTTCATCAAAATATAAGAACAGTCATGTCCATTTTGTATGTCATGGTTCCTTAAGCAATGTTGGCAGAATATTTGAGTTTCACTGATTATTTCAGTACACTACTTTTCAAAACTCTAAATCATTTTTAAGACGCACTTTAGCACCATACTGTCTTGGGGAGAGTTGTTCAGGACATCCAGGGCTACACTGCTAAGGTGTTGGTTTCATAAAATAATAGAACATGAATTTTATAAATTAAAAATGTGAAAATGCTAGTTTCCCCATAGTAATTTCCATACAAATTTCATTGGCTTTGCGCCAATCGTGGGCTTAACCAATCGCTCCCAAATTTTGGGGGGTTACTGATTGGATTTTAATCGTTTTCAATTTTCCCATATAACTAGATTCCACCCTAATGGGTCATTTTAATTCAAACCTACCAGCACTCGAAATTTACATGTATTGCTCAAGATCAAGCTAATTTAAAAAAGGATATTAAAACCATCAAAACAAGCAAGAATCCCGACTGGATCCTAAAATTAGGCCTAAATTTATGATATTATTATGATTATGATATTATTGAATCCTTTAACTGCTGTTGTTAATTATTGACGCTTTAAAATAGTCTTTTCCGGTGTATATCTTCAGACAATTGATTGAAAGTTGTCTTCTTGAAACAAACTTTAAACCAACACCAAGTTTGTTTGTCCCATTACAACAATTTCTATGCATGATTATCCCACCAAGCATTTGTTTTCAAAGAATCATCATATGTTGCTTACTGGGCCGAATTGAGACCTGCAGGAAAAGTGCATTCATCTAGAACAAATATGTGCAGGAATAGAGCAGAAGTTTGTTTAAATTTAATTCGTTTATTTATATAGTTAACCTGCAACTACACGTGACAATTATGCGTTGAACGGCAGTAAATCAATATTTTTTGGAATATCTTCAGTTTGACAATAACAAATAAAGGCACAAATATTTTTACTTTATCAAATTTATTAGTTCAAAGTAATAACCAAGACTGCTTCATTCATGGTGCCGAATATCAGACATACAATAACTAAAAAAAAGATAATAATGATTAACGTCTATCCAACTAATCAACGCACAAATTACTCTATACGGCAACACTGCCGCGCCGTAATCGACTCCAGCCGAGCGATCTTTCACGGCGCGAAAGATCGCGCGCATGGAAACATCGAACATCGCGGACGCGTGCGCTATCACGCATACACGTGCGCCTACGAGGGTTCACCCATGAATGATGCTACGCATGGATTATCTTCTCAACGAGGGTGATTGTAGGTTGTCAGGTGTAATTATGATCCACCACCTGGAATTATTGTTACCACACTCGATCACGATTGTGACGTCATTCGGTACCGACCCCGCGCTCCGGTAGCTGGACACAGGTCGACCGCCTGATGATACCTTCCCATTGACAGTTCACACTAGCGCACGATCCGTCATCGCGCACAGCTCCAGCTCGGCGACGACGACGACGACGATCGCGGACGATCATCTCAGAGTTTCACCAGCTGCAGCTGGTCACGACTAGGATTATCTAACCGAGTCCGTAGACCGCGCTCCGGTCCGCAGTTGTTCCTGTTGCAGTGTGTGGTCGCAGCCGTTCGGAGATCCGGAGCGAATGGCCAGTTCGGAGCGGGTAGACTAGCCCGTAGAAATGTCGTCCGAGACGCCAACCAACAAGTTCACCAACGTCGTCGGCTGGACAAACCGACGGAGTCCGATCCACCATCTGACCACGACCCAGGATGTGATCAATCAGGTGAGCCCGAATGGCTAGAGCTATTCTTATCAACATCTGGCTGGTGCAGCGCGGCTGATGAAGCTTTCGATGAGCTTAATAGAAACATCGAAAGGCACATAAACATTGCTTGATTCCCCTATATAGATAAGGGATTAGACAGTCGAACTCGTGATAGTACGGTTAACAAGTTTGATTGTAAGTTTTCGTGATCTTTACTCAAGCCTGTCAACCAGTGATCCATGACCGATCAATACGATCACATTTCACTGCCTCTGGTTGACCGTACAACTCAGCGAGCTGCTGTAGAACCACCAGATGTAAGCACTCACTGGTTTTCCGGTGAGGCGATCATACTCAAGGTCATCCAGAGCAGAGAGTTCTCTGAACGTTTGAATGTTGAGTTTTCCGGTATTTTTATGATTTTTGACATGCCGTTAGTGAGGGTGACTATGGGTCAAAAATCGATACGCCTGTCGTAATTTCTTAGTAACAAAAACATTTTAAATAACTTTCAAATAAAAATCTGTCAACGTAGAATTATTCTTAGATAGTTTACTAACCCCTTAGAGGAGGTGACATTGGGAACTTTTTCACAAAACTCGAAATGTTAACCCCCTCCCGCCCATGGTTACTCCAGAGCACCAAAACTCAAATATCTCGGAACTGACACAACTTTTCATGGTGCTTTAAATTGCAGGTGTTCATGTAGAATATATACTAACATCTCCCTAAATTTTATCAAATTTGGTTAAGCACAAGCAAAGTTACAGTGTGAAATGTAAACAAAAATGGGCCAATTTTAGGGAAATAAATAAGACCTGTTTTCGAAAGCCCGTAAAAAAAACCAAACACAAAATGTTATGAAACAAAAAATGTTTTGCTATCATTTGAACCTTGGACAAGAATCCCTGTGAATAACATTGTGAGTTTGGACCGGTTTTAAGTGTTTTTCAACCTTTTTCATTTGATGCACCAGAGCACCACCTAGGCATATGAGCAACTAAATATTCAGGAGCACTTTTTTCTAAATTACAGAAAAATCTTATTTTTATCAAAACAAAAGTTTATAAACGTTTTGACTATTCATAAACAAGACAAAACATTGTTATTAGACCGATAGTTTTATTATTTTCCTCATTTTTCATGAAAATTGTTGTTTGTGGGTTTTGAGTGAGCCAATCAAAGAAACCTGAAAAATGCAGAGATTTTAGAATTTGTAGTTAATACTTCAGAAATATGGTCTTACAGCAAAGAATAAGTAATTTTTAACACATTTCGAAGCGTTTTCAAACAAATGAATCAATAGATTTGAAGAAAACGAGATTTTGTGGTTTAAAAAAAAAGTTGCTCGTCTTCCTGATGGTGCTCTGGTGCACCACTTCAAATTCAACTTGTTTGCACCAATTCGATGTTGTTGGGTCAAAGTAAAGTATTTCCTGCGTTATTGTACCAAAATTTAGCCATTTACTATTTTTACGATAGGCAAACAGCTCTGGGCGTTAGAGGGTTAAACAATAGTTGGCCTTCTCAGCTACCATTTAACACTGGGGGTTTTGTCAAATAGTTACTTGTTGGCTCGGAATTTGCAATGTAGTTCTGGTTATAAAAATGCTTATGCGCCCATTTCAAATGTTGCTCCAGAGGTGAAGATATTCGAGAAAAACACCACAAAAAAGACCAAATGAGGTCAAATGAACGACTTCCCGTCATTTGCCGCTAATGTGAGTATCACCAATCGATTCCTCGAAATTTTTATATTAAAAATGATACTTTTGATAGGCAGAACCTGACGGCGTCAAAGGATTTGTTTTTCCATCCGTTTTTGCCCACTGTGCGTTGTCTCAATAATAAACTGTCAACTTATAAACTAAAATAGATATACATTGGATGCCAGTCAAAAAGAAATTGATGCATTTCGAAAGAATCATTGCAGTATTTTGCCAGATTTATGCGTTTTTTTTTTCTTTTTTTTTTTGAGTAATTGTCGAGGTACAATCATCTGGGGCGAATCAGGAAGAATTGAGACAGCTGCTTGAAACAGGTTCTATATTTTGATATTTTTATCGATTTTTTTGGTTAGAACAAATACAGCGTTTAGTTGATAATTAGTGCTTCGATTTCCTAATTTGAAGCTTTCTTAATCTTAAATGTTATCCTCTGAATAATGCAGGAATGTTTTAAAAAAAATTAAATGAAATAATAATTAATATTGAGTTATTTTTAGGGTTAAACACTGTGAGCTTTTGATCCGAAATCAGTTGTTCAAAAAAACGTTAAAGTTTCGGTAAACAAGTTTTCAAAATGAACAAAATTTTACCGAAATCAGTTGTACGATAAACAATAATGAACTTCATTACCGAAGTTCGGTAAGTTTTTATCAAATTAAATTCTTTTCAGTTTACTGAACTATTCAGCAGTTGACAATTTAGAAAAAAATAACAAATTCAATAAAACATGTGTATACACTAGGGTGCCCAGAATATGGGACTTTTTTCAAAACCTCGCTCCACAAGCTGAATATTGTTCCTTGACCTATTTTAGGACTCTGGGCCAAATATGAGCAAAATAGGTCATTATTTACCCATTGATACTCGGAGGTGAAGTTTGTATGGGAAAAATCGAAAAAATGTATGGAAAGCCCAAGTTTCTTACGGTTTGGTCTGCACGATGCACTACTTCCATCCAAATATTCTCAAAAGTGAGATTCTTATTGAAAATTTAATACTCTACAACTTTGTAGAACATACCAAAGCTGTAAAACTTGATCCTGAAAAGTTATTAGCGATTTAAAAAAGTCACTTTTGTATGAAAAACATTTTTTTCACCAACTTTAGACTCGGGTATCAATGGGTTAATCTCATCTAATGTCGCTAAAAATTTACACAGATGCTTAAAATAACCCAAAAACCGTTTTCCGCTTGTAGAGCAGGAGGTCATTTTTTCTGGGCACCCTAGTATACACTCAACCCCCGGTGGTTGGTCACTTTTTCGTTTGACGCTTTTTAAGTTTGTACCCCGTTAGTTGGTCAAAGTCAAAATAAAAAGTGGCGAACTGTCACTTTTTTACACGGTGCTCACGCACACTATCAAAACAAAGGTTTGGTAGTGTGTGTGAACTCCGTGTAAAAGGGGTGTCACACTAAAAAGTGACCCCGTTAGTTTGACAACAGTTGGTGCCAAACCATCGGAGTTTGAGTGTATTAGGGGAGAATTTCGTATTTTGACAGGTCAGTATATTTTTTTTTTTTGGCAAGGTCACTATAAAAAATGTCTTGGGCGGAAAATTATACGATCGTTTGATAAAAATTTAAAAAAGCTTTGTCAATTATGTGTCGCTATCTTTATCTCGAGAACAATTTGCGGTTAAAAAATTACAAAACCAACCCGTTTTGTGTGCATTGAACTCCAAATTTGAAAAAATGAAGATCTTTTTTGCAAAAAAAAAAATCATAAATTGTATAAGAATAGACAGTGTTCAGCATATACGAGAAGCTGTTTTTTAACAAATTTTGAAAAGATAAAGGTCTATAAAGGTTAACTATAATTTCGATTTTTAATAAAACTTTTCTCCTGATATAGCATGATATACAAACATCAACTTATTTTGTATCAAGAGAAAAAATCAAAAAAAAAATAACCATTTCAATGCGAATTTCCCAGAGAACTGCACACTAAAATTCTACCCCCTTTCCTTCCAGGGCAAATGTCTCTGCGGCGAGTACATCCGCGCCCGGCTCAAGCGGTCGGGCCTTCTAAATCGCAAGATCTTGCAGCGGCTGCGCAGTACGATGGAATTCGTTCCGCCTAGCTGTGTGGTCGTCCGGGAGTCCTTCCCGGTGCTGAACGGAATGGGCGAAGAGCTGGAACGGATGCACCCGCGCCTTTACACAAACGTTAGCCGGCAGATCTCGCTCGAACCGTGGGGTGAGCTGACCGAGCCGGACTCCGTGTGCTATCTGCTGCACGTGGTGGCCAAAGATCTCTTCAAAACGGACATCACCTGGGGCAAAGTGATCTCGCTGTTTGCCATCGCTGGAGGGCTCGCGGTGGATTGTGTCCGCCAGGAACACTACGACTATCTGCAGCAGCTGATCGAGGGCACCACGGACGTGATCGAGGAAGATCTGAGCGCATGGCTGGTGGAAAAGGGCGGCTGGCTGGGTCTGCACGATCACGTCCATCCGCCCCAAACCGAGATCACCTTCCTCGGCTGGATGACCATCACCATCTCGACGTTGCTCGTCATTTACTTAATCTCGGTTTTACTTAAACATCTCGGCTCAAACTATCTGTCGAAGTTCTAGGCGCCAACCCGTACTTTATGGCTTAGTCGTTAAACAATTGTAATACTTATGTAGCGAAGAACGTTAGCAACTCACCCGCAGCACACACATATCATATTTTAAACACACACACCATTTTTGTCTTTACACTTAAATATATTTACGAATTTAGGCAATGCTATCTAATAGCGCAGCAAGTGAATGTTACTTTACTTTTACTATTTAGTTGGGGGAAAAAGGCAATAACCGCGATCACATAATTTGCTCATTGGCTAGTATACTGAAATTTACTTGATAGCGTTAGCGAAGGTGCTTCTACCGCAATGTTGACTATTTTAATTGTTTTCCTTATACTATACGAACTCTATTCCTTGTTACGAACGTTCCATATCTTGCAAAAACATAAAACGTGATACTAATGCTCAAAAGCAATCGAAATAGCTAACAAATTTACAACGCACAACACACAACACCATTCTTTTTTTTGTAACTTGTGGATAAACTGTAGTTATACATATTACCGCGAATAAATGGTAAGCTGTTGCAAATGCAAACAAACGGTGTTTCTCAGTTTATAGAAATATTGAAAGAACGCCAGAGAAGAAACATCTTGTCAACGATGGAGACGCTGGATACGATTGTAACGGCACCATGGGTCTCCACTTCAAACGAAGTGATGTGAAGCGCCCAAATGTATGCAAATTACAACTAGCATAAAGCTTGCTTGACAACTCGACAAGAGGTATTTGTCCCTATTTTGGGCCTACTAAACCGAGCTCACTTTTTATTTATATGTGTTCTTACTTAATCACATTTTTGACGAAAATACTTTATATTTATGTATAAGCCCGAGAAACCGAAACATTTTTTGTCCCTATTTTGGGGATATTGCTTCTAGCATACGACCTTCTTTGTACATATTTTCGGCCTACATTCTGATTGGTTGAAATCTCGAAGCACGTGGCAAACTTTTTTGACGTACGGTTCAGACCCAGCTTGTACAGTACAGCCGCACAAATTGGGTCGACAAACATGCTCAATCATTGTGATGTTTTAAGCCACAAATCAACATAGGAACTGTGGTGCTCACCTAAGGCGCCAACATCTTGGCGGATTGTAAAACTAAGACACACACATACACACGAGCGGCAGTCACGAACAGACTGCAGGAGTGAGAGGACGCGAGTGCAAAGGGCCGCAAGTAGCGCGCCCTGGAACCGGAATCGTGGCCAAGCAGAAGAGTCCCTGGAAACCCGAAGTAGGTTCCCACAAATGGCGACGAGGATGGGATCCTCGCATTGGTCCCGCAACCGGTAAGTCCTTTTCGTTTGTTCTCCACCGGTGCCAAGAACAGGGCGGAGAAGCAAGATAGCTTCAGCATCAGGTGGAGTGACTTAACGGACGAGGACGTGACGAAAAACGTGACGTCATCCGCAGACAAGAAGCCATGCACCGGAGGAAAAAAGTGGAGACATCGTTTTTGTTGTGGTGGTGGTTGTTAGTTTTGACAACTTTGCTTAAAAGGGGGTTCGGCCATTGAGGTCGAAACGATAAACTGCCATCACAGCGGTAAAAACTATGTCGAAACAAACCCCTCGTTTGACAAAATGTGTAATATGACGACAAACAAAAAAAACGGACGAAGGAAAAAGGTAAATCAAAAAAATTATCGATGGCGATCAGCACCTGATTGGAAACGGGGTAACCCGCACCCCAAATCATCGAAGCCATGAGCCTTGAGCTCGGTATTGGACTTCGAGCCCGGGTTGGAGCTACGAGCTCGGGATTGGGCTTCGAGCCCGGGAATGAGCTTCGAGCTCGGGATTGGGCTACGAGCCCGGGATTGAGCTTCGAGCTCGGGATTGGGCTACGAGCCCGGGATTGAGCTTCGAGCTCGGGATTGAGCTTCGAGCTCGGGATTGGGCTACGAGCCCGGGATTGAGCTTCGAGCTCGGGATTGGGCTTCGAGCCCGGGATTGAGCTTCGAGCTCGGGAATGAGCTTCGAGCTCGGGATTGGGCTTCGGGCCCGTGATTGAGCTTCGAGCTCGGGATGGAGCTTCGAGCTCGTAAAACAAAACTCCGAGCTTCGAGCCTTTTAGGAGTCTGAGCTTCGAGCTCGTTAAAAAAACAAAACTCCGAGCTTCGAGCTCTTTAGGAAATAGAGCTTCGAGCTCGTTAAAAAAAACAAAACTACGAGCTTTGAGCTCTTCAATAGACTGCACTTCAAGTTCGCTATAAAAAAAAAGAAGAAATTCTGACCATCGAGCACAAACAGAACTCCGAGCTACAAGCTTCTCACGGGGCCGTTATAAAAAAAAAGCGAAACAATCCTGCCAAAGAGCAAAGACCTCATAAAAAAACTAAATAGAAAAGTTATCAACACAATAAATAAGAAAAATAAAACATATACCAAATACCATAGAGTAAATAACTAATGAACAAAAATACAGCAATAATATAGTAAATATATGTTTACCCAAAATACATCAACTAAGGAATCATTATTGCATCACATTTGAAAAGGACTATGTTATGTGATTATTTCTCTGACGCACGGTTCAATTCAGTTATGTCATTTAACATCGCTATTACTATTCATGTTCTGTAATTCCTAGCCAAGAGCTTTATGTTAGTTATTTAGTTTGTCGTTGTCCGCTTACAATAGGCCTTATTTAACATCTATTAGAGAAAACGAGATGTGGTGCTCACCTAAGGCGCCAACATCTTGGCGGATTGTAAAACTAAGACACACACATACACACGAGCGGCAGTCACGAACAGACTGCAGGAGTGAGAGGACGCGAGTGCAAAGGGCCGCAAGTAGCGCGCCCTGGAACCGGAATCGTGGCCAAGCAGAAGAGTCCCTGGAAACCCGAAGTAGGTTCCCACAGGAACGATTGATTTCACTTTCATTACGTGCATAATTAGCTTGGACATGATTTATATCATTCTTTACGAGTTTTAAACATAATAAAACATTTGTTGCGTAGCCAAACAACAATCCCGTAATATGCAAGAAACACTGTAACTTGTGAAAAGTCACAATTTGTAGAAGTGTCAAATGGACTGAATATAGAGCCATTCTCTCCGGAATGGACGCAGTTATTTATCAGTTATTTTATTGATTTGGTGGCAGTTTGGTGATAGTTTTTTCAACGGGATTGTGCAACCCACCAATGAAAACTTATTGCCGGTGGTTGGAGATTCGGGGGACGGCTCTCATTCGTTTGCTGAGCGATGAAAGCCGTGACGCTGAGTGTCAACAAGCGGTAAGCAAAAGTGGTGACAATTTTCGCCCTAGTGGGCAACTAGCGATTTGCCAGGAAAAAAGTGAAGTGAAGCTATTTTTATTGCTTTATTTCTAATTTAGAAGGAAAAAGTAAATTATTCTTGCGCACCAAAATGAAGATAATGACTGCACGTATCATTAGCAAGTGGCAGATTCTTGCCAGATTTAATGATATGCTCAATTTCGTTGAATTAAGTTTGGTAGACCCAAAATAGGTACTAGGCCCAAAATAGGGGCAAATACCCTTGTTGGTAACGAATCTAATTGACTAGCATCATCTTATTAAGGGCAGACCGAAATTTATTGAAATCGTAAAAATAATTGTTGGAAAATAATTTCGTAACATTTTTTTATTAGTTACTTTCTATTTAATGATAGAATTATGCCGTTTCATAATTTTTTTAGAGTTTTTATGTCAACATTTTCAAAATATAAAAAAAACACTTAAAATTTTCAATGAAAACACAAGTGCATTCAACTGAATACAGTTTTTTCAAATACCAAAAACATTAGAATCAACAAAATTGTCTTTTTCTGTTTTCTTTAATTTTTAAATTAGTTTTGTTTTTCGGCTCAGCAGTCAGAGAAAATTTCTTGAGTTTTTTTTAAAGGTCCAAAAATCCAAATTTTCAATTTTTGCTTTTTGATTTTTTAATACCCCTGACTCAAGGCGGTTTCGAAAATACCCAAAATGCAAAAACTGGAAACTTAATTTATTGGACCTATTCAAACAAAATTCCAGATTTTATTTTTGTTTGACGAAAATGATAAAAAATTTACAGAAGATTTCATATAACTTCAAATGACAAATGTATTTTTTGTCTTTTATACTAAAAGAACGTTATTTCATCTTGAAAAAAAAAAATACATTTGGCCCGCAAGCTTATTTGAACTTCAAATTTGGCTTTACTTTTTTAACCAAGAGTGTGTCCCTTTCACACCTTATGTAAACTGTCATTTGAGTGAAAGGGATACACAATTGTTTACAAAAGTTATGTGCCCTTTTGAAATGTTAGGCTCCAATTGTCCTCGAGGGCGGGGGTGAGACTACCAAAAAAAGTGTCCACGTGGTTTGTGGATGGCCCCTAAACCACGTGGACCCTTTTTTGGAAATCTCTTCTACAACAAACTTTACTTCTCTTGTTGCATTTTTAGGATTTTCATTTGCATTTATCATGTTTTGTTTATGTTTGTTTTTGATATTACTAGGCTTGTTCGACCACGTCCTACCATTATCTTTTGCCTTTTTAGTTTTTTCACGTTTTTACAGCCACTTTTAATTTGTTTGCTTGTTTTTCACATTTTCTGCTATAGACCAATGCCATAGTCGTTTAATTTGTTTAAAAATGCGTAGAGGCATAGTCTGGGACATTACAAAAATTACTGCAGACATATTTTTACAAAACATATAGGAAATGTAAGTAAAAACACAGCCAAATTTTATCATTAAAATACAATTTTAAAATTATCCCAGTGGTATACCAGTCTGGAGAATGTGTCAAATCCATTTCAGAGCTTGAACTAAATGGAGGGCCATTCTGCCCCCGAACCAATTACAACTTCCATGGAAAAAAAAAAGTTACGAATCGTGTTAACTCACGATTGGTTGGGCGCTTTGAACAGAAAATCAGGACCCTTTTATGTTAAGGGTTGATATCACGTTAATGGCTGCAGAATGGGAATTCTTTCTTAATTTAAATGAAACATTTTGTGAAGGTTAGTGTGTAAAGTATATACGTTTAATTTTCGCGATACATGTAGCTTAAAATAATACATTGTAAATAAAGTATTACTCGGGGAACGACAAAGACATATAAATAGAATCTATTGAATCGGTTTTATCGGCAAAACTATCGGAAACAACCAAAAACGATACTGTAGTGATGAACAGCCTCGCTAAGTAAGAACGGAAGATGATTTCAACATAAACTAAACAGACAACAGAAATTAATCGTTTGAAGTAGGGAAACAAGGTTAAATGCAGTCGCTCTTTGCTTAACGTTCTCTTTCGTTCGTGTTCAATCGTACAGCACATATATAATATAATGTCAGATATTATTTTGCCTATATTAGAATTATATTCTTGCCTACAATAGTTTACTACCCATCTGCTACTGCTACTCCCCACGCGGACTTATCGCAAGTACACCTGCAACTGCATCGCCGACTGCAGCAGCACCTTAATACCGGGCATGAAGCTGGCGATCTGGGCAAAGTCCGGCCCCGACACCATCTGCGTGTGCAGCCCGATGCCGTTCGCGTAGTCGCCGGCCTGGATCAGCTGCACCAGCTGGCCGAGCGAGCCGAGCGTGTTCTGCGAGAGCTGTGAAATTAATTTAGTGAGATCGGTTATTATTGTGTTTTTCACGTCAAACAGCAGTTCACTAAAGAAAATCCTAAAACGCAACTCAATTTTTGCATGTTTGTAAATTGTACCTTCAAAATGGCACTTTCCGAACACAGACGTGAACTTCAAGTACCTAGAATGTTGAGTGTGCGCAGTTCTGTGGCAAGAAGTGACACTTTTTTTGATTTTGAACCGTAATTGCGTATTCGCTCTATTGATTTGGTGATTCGTCTTCAGAATCGGGCATCTAAAACTGACTTATGAAAGCAACCAGCACACCTGATTACGTAGTCTTTCTCTCTGAAGTGACAAATCGACGGTCAACAGTAATTTCACATGTTGCTCGCAAACTGTTTTAATTAGAATTGCTCGGAGTTTAGCGCCTTCCCAAGGTGATAGCATTGCCATTGGACAGTTTTTTATCTCCCAGAATCAGTAAAAACTTCATGTTGCTCGAATATTTAATAGCTGGATCAAGACATTGTTCTTGTGATTGATCTTCTGGCCGACCATTAAACTGATGACGTAGTCTTTCTCTCTGAAGTGACTCAGCGACGGTCAACAGCAATTTCACCAACTATTTTATTTTGGATTGCTTGGAGTTCAGCACCTTCCCACGGTGATAGCATTGCCATTGGACAGTTTTTATCTCAGTAAGAACTTCATGTTGCTCGTGTATTTGACAGCTGCTTGCGATTGATAGTCTGACCGACCATGAAACTGATGACGTAGTCTTTCTCGCTGAAGGGACTCAGCGACGGTCAACAGACATTTCGCAAAATGTTTTAAATTGAATTGCTTGGAGTTCGGCGTCTTCCCCCGGTGATAGTATTGTCATTAAACAGTTTTCTTCTCCCGGAATTAGTTAGGACTTGATGTTGCTCGAATATTTGATAGCTGGATCAAAACATTGTGCTTGCGATTGATCGTCTGGCCGACCATGAAACTGATGACGTAGTCTTTCTCTCTGAAGTGACTCATCGACGGTCAACAGCAATTTCACCAACTATTTAACTTTGGATTGCTTGGAGTTCAGCACCTTCCCACGGTGATAGCATTGCCATTGGACAGTTTTTATCTCTCAGAATCGGTAAGAACATCATGTTGCGCGTATATTTGATAGCAGGACCAAGACATTGTGCTTGCGATTGATCGTCTGGACGATCATGAAATTGAGTTGAGTTGAGTTTCCATAGATCTGATCAGTTGTAAACGTTGACCAACTTACCCTATGTTCCCGCAGCAGATCGTACAAAACCTCTAGCCGCTTGGAAACGTCTTCCAACTTTCGCTTCGTTTGCTACAATGAAGAAAAACGGGTAAATTCAACCAAAACTTCATCACCAAACAAATTCATCCATACCGGATTCGCGGCCGCCGCAATGCAGTGCTTCTTCAGCTCCTCGAATACTGTCTGCAGGAAGACGTACTCCTCCGGGATCGGTGCCTTCTGCTTGGGAGGTTCCGGCACTGGCGGAGCAGCTTGCGTGTTCTGCTGACCACCGCCCGGCTGTTGCCGGAAGTTGGTGGCGTTGAAGTTGTTCTGCTGGGGCACTGACATCTGCTGCTGCTGCTGTTGCTGGGGCAAGGTCTGCTGGAAATTCTGATAATTTATAGCACCGGGAATCTGCTGCTGCTGCTGCTGTGGTTGTCCCATGGCCGCGGGGTTGAATATGCTTGGGGGTTGGGTTTGTTGCTGCTGTTGTGGGGGCATCTGCATTCCACCCGGGGGTAAGTACTGACCAGGCATGTAGTTGCTGTTCGGGTCCGGGTAACCGTTGTTTTGCTGGCCGGTGGGGAAGCCTCCTGGCAAGGGGGCGGTGATCGGGGCCACCGGGGTGATTTCGGGTTTGGGCTGTTGGGAAAGAGATAGAAAAAATGTGAGAAATTTTTAAGTCTATAACTTTGCTCGGGTCTCAGAAACGAATCATTGCGAGATTAGGAAAGCGAACAAGAAACAAACAAATTGTATAAAAATACATAAAACAGAAAGCATTAAGGTTGACAAGAGTAAACAAACATAGTTATTATTCATAGCATTCCCGTACATTTTTGCATGTTTGCTGTTTCGCGCTGCAAAAAGTTATTTTTGTTGAACGCAGAATTACATTAAAATGACTCAGGTTGTTTTGAAAATTTACTCTAGAATTCTGAAGTAAAAGAAAAATATTGTGTACGATCGGCCTATGTGTGTTTCCAATCCAATACCCGCTAACCGGTAGCGAAATTACGGGAAAGTATAACTTGTATTAGACTTTGCACATGCCGAATGCTGATACAGCTAATCTCAGTCAAATATTTTGTACGATCAGCCTGTACGAGAATGGAATCAACAAATTTTTTTGTTGAATATAATTGCGTTGAAACAAATCTGGATTTTCTCAATTCTACAAAAGTCTTTCATTGTTTTGAAAAAGTAGCTTTGAGCGTTGATCCGACAAAAATCTTGATTTTTTGATTCAACAAAACGTTGTGTTGAGGCAAATATTCCTTATTTTTCAGCGTGTGTTTAGGTTATTTTCCCTTATATCTAGAAAATAATTTTAACCTCCTCAATAACATGACAAGACCTTCCTCTAGCATCGTAGCTCGGGAGGCACGACGACAAGTATTTATTTAACGCGATTCTCTTCATAGCATGAAGCTTAATGGTCAATCATCTAGTTTTAGTCTATTAACTGTTCAAATATATAAACCGGAATTTAAAATCTGTCCCAATAATTTCATATTATTTTGGTTATATCATTCCACAGCCGGCTGTCTAAGATTTTAACTATTTATTAAACTTAACAGCAAATAAAAGAATTGAGAATAATACATCACCCTGTAAACAAGACATATTGATTTTTGGGTCACATCTTCTATCTTCTATGATGAACCCTGACCAATACCCTTGTCTACTAACAAAATCCCATGTAGAAGTAGTTTTTCCGGCACACGTGAGGGTGTGGATATCGTACAGAACCCACCTTTGGTAGCAACCTGTGCTTACTAACCGCCCCATCCATCCGCAATCTACATGGCGGGCGCCGTTGGTGGCCGACGACTCTTACCTATGCTTACTTTATTTTTATTTTATTTTTTCCGTATTCGTGAGGTTGAGCATATTTTATTTCCGTATGTGCATAATTTTCAATGTCTTTTGTGAAAATTCACACGTTACACTTTATACAACATTTTCCGTTGTTTGATTTTCATATTACAAATTTTAAAAATAAATAGTTTAAAAAACGGTATTTTGCAGAATAATTGTATTTTATAATTGATTGTGATTGTTACATGTGAGCGCCTGTTACGGGGAAATACGGCTGGAGAGAAACAATAAAGTTGAAAAGTTTGCATTTCATTTCCCAAAAAGAGTTTAATTTCAAGCGAGACGCGTGGAGATTCCAGATTCCGTGGAGATTTTCCCTTATCCCTTTAAAAAAGTGAACCATCAGCATTTCCCGTTTTTTTTATTATTATTTTCTTGTCCCTGGTGCGCGGTGGAGATGGGAGCGATACAGGATTAAATCTAGTCTGCGATCCGCTCAATGCAATGCTAAAATGCAAAAAAGCAGGATGCAAAAAAATATTTTTGGCGATTTTTCAGATCAAAGGTGGAGTTGTAGGGTAGTTACGAACTATATTCGTACTTTTATGAAGTGTCATGCCACAAATTTTGATTTTTTTAACGATTTGTTGAGTTCTAAGTTGAAATTGTATAACCAATCAGACGAAAAGCACTTTTTTTGCGAGATTAAGATTGGGTCCTATTTTCATCCAATGCAAATAATTTTTAAACGATTTTTCAATGAACTCTAACATTTTTTGTTAAGAATGCGTTTTTTATACAAAATAGAAACATTGACGATAGTTCGAGAATGTGAGTCAATGTCAAGGTCTTGAATGCAAAGCAATAAGTTGTTAGTAATATTTCAAACGTTTAAACATATTATCGAATTTGGAGTGTCTTGTGAGTTCAAATCGATGTATTATGTAACTCTAAAAAGTTGATGGAAAACAAGCCGTGTAAATAAATTTCAAAACAACAAAATTAAACATATTGAACTATAATGAGCGTTAAAACAACATGAAAATGATTAAAGTTTTAATAAAACAAAATCAAAACTGTTGAAGGAAAGGTAGTAAAATTCGTTCAAGATCGACATCTCTCCTCTAACCTGCGGCGAGGACCGATTCGAGTGCTGGTGGTCGTTAGAATCGATGATCTTTCGCCAGCGGCGCGTCCCCGCATGGACCGCCGACATTTCGTACTGTTCGCCAAACTAAAGAGTTTGTGTGGATGTGTGTGAATGAAACACAAAATGTTCAAAAAAGAGGGTGAAAAAGAGACACAGAGAAGGGGAGAGAAATAAAGGGAAGTTTTTACAGTTGAGAGAGGTTCAAGAGCCGATGTCAAGGGGGAAAAATTTTGCACTAACCTGCGTTCGCTTGCTGGAGTTGAGCGCGGGTGGGTCGTTCCAGCCGGGCGGTGGCGTCGGGTTCTTCTGGATGTTGCCCATCGGCGGAGGAGGCGGCTGGAAGTTGGGTTGCATGTGTTGCTGCTGCTGCTGCTGCGGTTGCGAAACGTCCAGCGGGGACACTCCGGGAAGGTAGGGTGAGCCGGCTTGCACTAGCGGAGCCGGGGTGAACGGCTTGAAGTTGTTGTTGGACGCGGGTTGTTGGGGTTGGCCAGGGTTGAACATGGTCGGTTGTTGGGCGATTGGTTGCGTGTTGAACTGGTTGAATTGGTTGACGACGGGCGGGGGTTGCTGCTGGACCGGGGGTTGGAACACGTTGGCCGGGTAGCCGCCGTAGTTGGAGCCGGAGGTGACCGATGGGTCTAGGACGTACTTGGCTCGGCCGAGGGAGGAACCACCGGTTTGGGAGGCTCCTGATCCAGGTCGGGCAGGTTGATCCAGCGGAGGTTTGGCCGCGGTGAAGGGCGTTGAAGCGGGAGGTGGTGGGCCAGGGTTGAAGGGAGTTACGGCCGGTTGTTGCTGCTGCTGCTGGGGAGGAAGTCCGCCCTGGAAGGGCGAGGTGTTCCAGGAAGGTTGTTGATTCATTGAAGGTTGTGGGATTGTTGGAACCGGGGGAGTTGGAGCGATTTGCGGTGCGTTGTTCTGCGACTGCCAGGCCTTGACCTTGGCGGCTTGTCCAATTGTGGGGAACATCGGGTTGTTGAACGACGGAGGTTGCTGTTGATTCGGGATTGATCCTCGTGGTCCATTCTGGTAGTAGCTATTCTGCTGAGGCTGCTGAACAGGCGCCGCAGTCTTATGTCCAAGTGCATAGTATAATCGCTCCCGCAGTTCCTCCATCTCCGGGTCAGTTGAATTACCAACATAGGTCAACGCCGAGTTCAGCGAACCCTGCGCCGCCAACAAACTCGCGTACTGCGACAACAAATCCGCCAACTTCCCAGTAACATTCGTAGCCCTACCCTGCCTCTCCAGCGCCTTCTGCAGCAACATCGCGACCTCCACCAACTCCTGCAAGTCCCGATTGCTGTTGTTATTCTTATCCGGCTCCCCGTTCACAAAATCTCCAAACGACCCGTTCGGCTTCTGCAGATTCCAAGCCTCCACCAACCGCTCCGTACTCCCCGCACAAACATAGCACAAAATCGCATTCCTCGCCAACTCCACATCCCCGCCAGCCTCAATCTGCAGCCGCTCCCCCAACCGTTCACAAAGCAGCGGCAACTGACCCTGACAGTGCGTCAACGCCGCAACCAGCGCCTCCTTCCACGAGTCGATCGTACACTGCGTCACGACCCCACTCCAATCCTCCGTCACCAACGCCGAAATAATGTTCGCCAAATAGCTGTCACTATTCTTCAAAAACCGGTACTGAACTCGCGCCAACAGCTCCGAACCTCCGTTCATCGCCAAGATCAGCGCTTCCGTCGTCTTCCCGGCCTCCATGCACAGTTCCACAGCCGCCTCCAAGTT
Source organism: Culex quinquefasciatus (assembly GCF_015732765.1). Classification (NCBI taxonomy): domain Eukaryota; kingdom Metazoa; phylum Arthropoda; class Insecta; order Diptera; family Culicidae; genus Culex; species Culex quinquefasciatus. The sequence goes on from NC_051862.1 coordinate 83,441,213, forward strand.
CTTCGTAAGCAGCGCCTCGCAAATCAGCCCCTCCGTGTCGGTGCCCGTCCGGATGCGGTACGGAATGTTGTCGCTGGGCTTTTCGCTTCCCGAGATGTTGGCTGCAGCATCCTGGTGCTGATCGTTGAGCAGTTTGTTGCCGGCGGCGATCGCGTCGAACACGGCGTTGTTGTCCAGGGTCTGAGATGGGGTTGGGGGGAAAAGAATGGAATTAGTTTTATTGGGATTGATAAAATAGTGTAAATTTAAGCAGGATGGCAACCGGTTTGGCTGTTTTTTTATGAATTCATCTCTACATGGCATGGCATTTTCTCTACTTTTGTTTATATCCAGATTTTTTTGCGAAGATGGCGTTCGAATGTTGAATGTCCGAAATGTCAAAATCGCGCAGTAGCACCAACATTAGAAAAAATTTGGCTGTCATGACCAGTGCTGTTAAACGTTTAAATTAACGACGTTTAACTTAACGGAATCGTTAAAAGTTAACCTAAACGTGAACGCGAACGGAGCCTACGTTGATCTTAACGAGAACGCGAACGGAACACGTTAATTAACGCCGTTAATTAACGTCGTTAATTAACGCGTTAATCCTTCTGAGGCCCCGACTTTGAAGGCCTGTATCTCCCAAACGGTAACATCTAGCGGGTTACTTCCAGTTGCATTTTACGGGCATTAACTGTGACTATGAGTTCCCGGTGAGGTTATTTGTCCAAAGTTACCACCGGTTCCGGCAACCCGGAACATCCGTTTTTTTCATTCAATCGACATTTGAGCCAATGTTATGAAACGTTGTTTGTAGTACATAGGTACACTGACTACCTTGGGTCAGTTCAGGTCATCTGTGGCCACTCCGGAACCGATTCCATGGTACCACGCAAATGGTTCCGATGATTGTGATATTCAAAAGTCGACATGTTGCTTATCAAATTTAGTGGAATGAAACTCATTAATCAGCTATTATCATGCCGGTGTCCTTTGACCCGATCGGACCACTCCGGAACCGGTTACCGGAGACCGGAGGAAGTGTAGTGAGTATAGGAAAAGTCCTTTCATGCGACATATCAAACTTCATGAAATTGAAAATTATGTCCACTCAGATGCATGTCGATGCCTTATGATTCAATATGTAGATTTTTTATTTTATTCAGGAAATATACACTTACACTTTTGTATTGGTTCCGGTTGACCAGCCTTTAAACTCCAGTGCGCTTGCAGTTTGTAGGATACAAGATGGTACGCAGTTGGAGTCCCATTGCACTGCATCCAAGTAGGCCAAGTAGCCAGCTAAATTGTTTAGGTTTGACACTCTCATCTCGCCGGTTACCATGGAAACCCAATCAAAGAGCCAGTAGTTGCTGTTTATTACGTCAATTGTCAAATTTGCCTGATTTTTAGTTCAAGGCCTCCTAGATTGCGTTACGGAACCACTTCCGAATGTTCTGTCAATGATTTTAAAACCAGCCAACCAATACAAGTGTATAGCCACAAAGTAACACAGAGCGAGCAGTCCAAATAAATATCATTTTATTTTTTGGCTCCATAAGGTTTGCTGGTAGCAGGCGTGCGATGTACCTGCGATGGGGGAAGCACTGTGGCCTCCAATGGCCAATTCCGGAAGGATCAACCCTGTTGACGTCAGTTTGGCCTTCATTGGTTATAATTTTCAATTTCATGAAGTTTGATATGTCTAAGGCTACCAACTCTTGCTGAGCAAAAATCCGTACACTATGCCAATATGACAGCATGGTATAACAAAAACTGTCAAGGAATTATTTATATAGGGTATTTGACCCTATTTTGGACCTAGTACCTATTTTGGACCTATTTTCATTAATCGAGGTAGTTCAGGCTTTTGAAATACGAATTCACTGAATCCAACCAACAGAAATTGTAGGCAGGATCGTTTTGTATCCTACCTCTTCCAAAAATGTTAACATTTTGGATTATTTCCGCTTTTTCAGCCACTTTTTCCAACGCCATTCGAACTTCCTTTCATTTTCCTAGCACATCGATTAGGTCCAAAAATTCCGGCCTCGTTGCTTATCAGATTTGGCTCGCGACACCTTGATGATTTTTTCTGTTTTGCACTGACACCAAGCAATTTCGTCCGCTTTCCGAGCAATGTATCTGTTGTTTATTTAATTCTTTCTTGTTTTCCGTCACTAAACCATTGAAATAACTATTCTATTATCGAAAAAACTCATTTCAAAATATTTTTCAAATCAGCCGCGTTGGATCAGTTTTTGGAGCTACTTTGCCGTCGGTTCAAGGCTATCACCAACACATGCATAACAAGGTGTTGCCAGTTTTGTTTATCAATTTATTTCGATATTTCATTGAAATTGATTGAATTTTTAATTTAATATTTTGAATTGAATTTCTTTACTGTAAATATTTGAATGAAATCTAAGCTTTAATAAGCAAATGATTAACAGAAACAATGAAAATATGTTTTTTAAACGATAAAAATGCAAATTGATGCTAGAGATTCAGATGATTGTTACGACCGATTGCAAAGTATCCCAAAATTTAAACTGATGTTGATTTATTTTTGTATTAACATCATCATCACCCATTTAGCCGCATATATTTTTAATTTTTGCTTCAAAAAATGCAAACTGGCTACCATGTTGGAATTGAAGGGGAAACGATTGAAAAACCTAAAGGGTCTAGTCAGTAAATCGTCAGCTGTCACCGTGACAGGAGTTGTCAACATCGCTTACGAGTGGTTTTGAAAAAGTCGTATGAATTAAATTTAAAAAAATCTTGAGTTAGTTTTAAAAAGATCCTAAGCGCTAGTTTTAAACAAATCAATTTTTCGATTAGTTCTCGATCAATTTACGAATTATAAATAAAAATGCTTTGAATTATCATCTGCACGTCTTTTAAATGCTATTTACTGGAAAACAAACAAAATTTGGTTTGGTTCAGAAAAAAAAATCAAATATGTGTCGGAAATCGTGATGGCTTTTAAGACGTATTGCAAACTAATCAGAGAAATACACATATGGAAAATATATTTTTGTAAGTTTTATCTGATTTTTGCATATTTATCTATATATAATTTTTAAAAATACAGGTATAACGATATTTTTCACAATTGGCAGCGTTGGTTTATAATATATTCAAGGGGCTGGAAACTCTAATATAACTTAGGAATACTGAGTATACTAACGATATTCCAGTATACTTGTTAGTATACTAACCTAAAAGCAATAAACTGTTAGTATATTAAAATACTCTCAGTATATTGGTAAGTATACTGGCGATATGCAAAGGAAATAATAAGTATACTAACATATATTTTGATATACTGGTTAACGTAATAATTATAGCTCTAAGAGTTTCCAACCCCTTGAATATATTACACTTTTAAATTTAACCGTGTCAATCATGTTAGAAACACAATTAAACCAGCTAGAAAAATAAAAATCTTCGAAAAAAATAAGCATAAGAGGTTAATGCGATGTTAACATTATGAATATTATGATTTGAGATATATAGCCGGGGTGACTTTGATAGGTTTGATATTTTTCCGCAAAATGAAGAGTAAAAATTAAATACGTACGGAATGGTATGGAATCATACTGACCGTGGTAAAGAAGTGCTCAAAGTACCTCATGAAAAACTTTTTATGAAATTTTGAAAAGTTTAAAAAGTTAGTTAACTATAACTAAGAAAATGTTGATAAATAGCATTATTTTCATCTTCTCAACGTGTCATGATTTTTTCAATGAACATGATTTTGAATCGTAAAACGGAATGCATTTTCGGATTCTTCGGACAATCTTCTACTAGGAAAAGGTAAAATAAGTAATATAAATATTATTAAATATTATTATTTTTTTTTAAACATAATTTAAAAAAATCTCATAATTTAAAGGCATTTCCAGTAAAACAAATTTCATATAAAATGTGAAAACTTTTGATTCATTCTTTAAATTCAGTTATACATGTGATATTAATCCATAATTTAATAAACAAAACTAGTTTCAACAAATTTCAGGCAAAGTTCTGAATTTTTAACAATATTATCCAAAATTTATATGTATTATATTAAAAAGCTTATAAACATAATTAACTAAGTATTGACATTAATGATGTGGGTCTCGTGGCGCAGGGGTAGCGGCTTCAGCTGCCGATTCCGATGATGCTATGAGACGCGGGTTCGATTCCCGCCTTATCCACTGAGCTTCTATCGAATGGTGAAGTAAAACGTCGGTCCCGGTTTCTCCTGTCTCGTCAGAGGCGCTGGAGCAGAAATCCCACGTTAGAGGGAAGGCCATGCCCCGGGGGGCGTAGTGCCAATAGTTTCGTTTTTTGACATTAATGATTTTCTTAAAAATTATATCAGCAACCTAAGTGATGGTAAGTTCGAAGTAAAAATAATGTTTGAAAACCTCAAATCTGCTTTTAACAAGACAAACTATGACTATCAAAGGCATCCTGGTATTCAAACAAAGATTTTTTTCAAATATTGCATTGTTTTTAAGTGCAACATGTAGTTAAACTTTTTGTCAAGCAACTGTAAAGCAACTGTAAAGTTTAACATGACAGATGAGAAAGTTTCACACCAAGTTACAAGCTATAATCTCCATTTAAAATTTCTTGATTGTTTAATAATATTTGAACATATAAGCTCTGCGTAAAATTTAGAACCATTTTTCATTGTAACTTGTTATGTATCTGTGTCATTCATTTAATTTTAAGATAAGGTGTTTTTATTGCGAGTAATAACGGGTTGTCTTTTATGTTCTAATGCTTGAACAATTGGGTCGTAAGAATATGCAAATTGTAAATTGGACAGAGACCTGCTAAAGATGCGTGAGTTTCCATTCAATATGATTAAAACACGTTTTCAAATTCAAATCCATTGTTTCATCATAATTGTTTAATTTCTGAAATAAATATTTTAATAATCGTGGATAGGCCCTTTGGTTTATCAAACCGAGTTTTTGTAAGTGTGCGTGTTGCCGCCGCACGCCGCAATTCGAGTTGTCCAAATTTCAACCAATCAGAGTGTGGGTCCAAAATAGGTTCAGCGATGTCTCCAAAATACATTCAATAAGTCCAAAAAGCATCCAAAAAATGTTTTACTTGAAATGCTTATTACAATGGAATGGTTAAATTATTTTAAATTTTCAATAGTACACTTTGTTAAGCATAAATTAAGGCACAAAATAATCCTGAAACGAGCCAAATTAATTAGACCGTTCCTGAGAACTATGCGAAATATGTTGACGCTTTGCATAGTAGGTCCAAAATAGGGTCGAAAAAAAAAAAAAAACGAAACTATTGGCACTACGCCCCCCGGGGCATGGCCTTCCTCTAACGTGGGATTTCTGCTCCAGCGCCTCTGACGAGACAGGAGAAACCGGGACCGACGTTTTACTTCACCATCCGATAGAAGCTCAGTGGATAAGGCGGGAATCGAACCCGCGTCTCATAGCATCATCGGGATCGGCAGCCGAAGCCGCTACCCCTGCGCCACGAGACCCACCCCCAAAATAGGGTCATATACCCTAAATTAAATTAAATTAAATATGAGAAATTAAAATTTAAAACTGTGTCGTTTTTACAGCTAAAAAATTTCACAAAATGCTATCAGAGTGCTTATGACTTGCACGTTTAAAAGTATTCATACAATAAACCGTGATTTGAATCAACACATTATGTGCTTATTTTTTTTTGTTAAAAGTTTAAAAGTTTACGAAATGTCAAGTTTGCTTTAACGAATAAAATCGTTCTAAGTGTTTTCACGAACACATATCCAAAAAAATATTGAAAAGGTCCTATAACATGTGAAACACAACAGTTTACAGGACCTTTAAAAAACTCTAGATTTGTTAATTCAAATCTTCAAAGGTTTTCACAAGTTTTAGATGGCCTTTGGATCTTTTAATGGATAAATATATTTAGTAAGGAATTTCTAAAAGACCAATTCGAGATTTTTTTAAAAGGTCCTATCAACATATGAAAGACAATAGTTTATAGGACCTTTTAAAAAAACTCCAGACTTATCGATAATCAAGTTTAAATTGAGGAAAACCCGGAAAACTCTCCCTTTTCAAATCAAACTCACAGTAAAATAAAAATAAAAATGTCTAGTTAACAAAAGCTTTGACCAAATAAAAAAAGCAATCCAATGTTTAAAAAGTTGTTAAAATTCCGTACAAATCCGTAGTATGCGAAAAATTCCCTACAAAAATTCCGGCCTGTTTAAAATCCGCGAAGAGGGTCGAAAATCCGTATGGTAAGGAAAAAATCCGTACAGTTGGTAGCCTTAGATATGTCGCATGAAAGGACTTTTCCTATACTCACTACACTTCCTCCGGTCACCGGTAACCGGTTCCGGATTGGTCCGATCGGGTCAAAGGGCACCGGCATTATAATAGATTATTAATGATTTTCATTTGACTAAATTTGATAAGCAACATGTCGACTTTTGAACATCACAATCATCGGAACCATTTGCATGGTACCATGGAATCGGTTCCGGAGTGGCCACAGATGCCCTGAACTGCCCAAGGTAGTCAGTGTACCTATGTACTGCAAACAACGTTTCATAACATTGGCTCAAATGTCGATTGAATGAAAAAAGCTTTAAAAAAATATGCTTGACGGATGTTCCGGGTTGCCGGAACCGGTGGTAACTTTGGACAAATAACCTCACCGGGAACTCATAGTCACAGTTAATGCCCGTAAAATGCAACTGGAAGTAACCCGCTAGATGTTACCGTTTGGGAGATACAGGCCTTCAAAGTCGGGGCCTCAGAAGGATTAACGCGTTAATTAACGACGTTAATTAACGGCGTTAATTAACGTGTTCCGTTCGCGTTCTCGTTAAGATCAACGTAGGCTCCGTTCGCGTTCTCGTTAATTTTAACGATTAACGGACGCGTTAACGTTAATTAACGTTTAACAGCACTGGTCATGACACTTTTTCCGTAATGTTGGTACCACTGAGTGATTTTGACATTTCTGGCGTTCACCATTCGAACGCCATTTTCGCCTAAAAAGCCGGATAGAATTTGATTATTACATTCAGATTTTCAGTTTCTTTTTTTTCTCATTATCTTTTTCTTTTTGATCATAAGGGTAGTGCTTCTAGGGACGCGCAGTCCTGTTTTTTCGTGATAATTTTCGTCTCTTTTGTGTCACTGTTTGTGTGCATGGGGTGATTGGTCATAATAATTGAACAATGCCATCATAAGTGCGGTGCTTCTGGGGACGCGCAGTACTGTTTTTTGTGATAATTTTCGTCGTAAATGATCGTAAAAATGTATTCTAACTGACAGTTTTAGTATAAACTCATTAAATTATCAATTTTATGAAGAGTAAAGCGTCATTTATTTACTAGCTTTGAAATTTGCTCGCGTTATCTAAATTGTAAAAACAGTAAAAATATACTGATAAGTCCAGCTCATAGCACTACTGCTCGGCTGGCACGCGTTCGATAAAAAAAAACTTTTTTAATAATCAATTATCTATCTTTCCGCAGCCGGCTGCCTAAGATTTAAAATTTCAACCGATAAACAAAATGCTCATGGTCACATCACTGCCACTCGTGAATCCTGACCTTATACCCATCTACTAACCCCCTCAAAACTCATGTGATACTTTGTCGGAGAAGCAGTCGATTGGGCGGTCTCTATCACTCAAGTATCGGACTAACATTCCCATCCACTTCCCCGTGAAATTACCACTGGTCGTAGCCGGCGCCGGTATTGATCAGCATGATAGGGGCCTTTGAGAAGTTGCGAAGCGAGGAAAGATAGCTCCCACTCATCTTCCACGGCTCGTGGATGTAACTTCTGGAGGTCCTGGTCAATAACGGAGTAGCAACTGCGGGTGGGCACCTATGCTTATGCTTATGCTTATGCTTATGCTTATGCTTTCTCATTATCTTTTTCTTTTTCTTTTTTTAACTTAATCATTATTTGGACTTGGCTGTTTTTCATGTACTTTTTTATATAAATTCAACTTTTAAAGTTGTTTTCCTCACACTTACATTTTTACTGTACAGTCATCCCACATATTCGGAACACCCACAAATTCGGAACACTTTTATGATAATTTGTCAATAGCATGCCAAAAGTAGCTTTTCTGTCGACTTTACTATTTTTAGAACCTTCATTTGAACATTATCTTGCTATTTCACTAGTAAAAGTAGAACTTTTTGAACAAAAAACATCATTCCAAGACTATTTTGTCCAGAGCAGCAAAACACTGCCTCCAAATGGCCTATTTCATAATTGTGGAATGTTATTGTGCCTCCCACTATTGTGGAACACCTGAATTTTACTGATATTTTAGCAAAAAAAAAGTTATCAAACCATGGATAAAACATCACTTAGCTTGAGTTTCACTGGTTGCAGTGTGTGAAGTCATTATTTTGTTACAAATATGTACTCCTGGAGAGATCCAAAGTTTGTTTACATTCGTAAGAAAAAAGTGTTCCGAATTTGTGGATTTCAAGGGTCAAAGTAATTCTTCAAAAACTTCATATAAAAGTTAAAATTTGCAGATGTTCGATACAGCATTCGAAAGACCGCAAGAAAAGCTTTCAAATGAAGGTAAAAGCGAATCATTAAGTTCAATTATCGATTTGCTATGATTTTTTGAACATTGGCCGATCTGGAAACTGTTCCGAATATGTGGGATGACTGTATCTCTTTTTCTGTCCAAACCTCTTTTTCCTTCGACAGCTCTCTTTTATTTTAACTGTATTTCTCCAGAATCGACGTGAACACCTTTTAACATTCCAACTTCCTTGAGGGGTTGGACCGAAAACATCGTTTTAACTTGTTTTTAAACGACTTCCTCCGCGGAATTTTTAGCGAATTTTTTTTCACGCTTGAAAAATAAAGTTGGAACGATGATTTTTTATCGCAAAAATTGAATATTAGATAAAATTGAGTTCTGCAAAGTTTTAGGATTATCTAGAATACAGAAACAAGAATCGTCCCGATTGATCACGTTATTCCCGAGAATCAGCGAGTGGAATTTACCGTTCCAACATGTTTTAGAGGCTTGGGCGTCCGTGTAAGTTGGACATTCGTTGGGCGTTCCAGTGTTATTGTGGCTCTATTAAACGAACCGAAGACGTATATCGTTCTTTTTGTAACAAGACTGCCGTTCTACGCATAATTGTCCCATGTCATTTTTGGACGATTCTGACTTTTTATCATTTTTAAGCTTAATTTTACGTATATTTTCAGAAAAAAACACATAAAACCTAGTACTTTGTTCAGAAAATCATTGAAAACAACAAAAAGTCTGTTTGTCCCGTCGTTGAACTACTACGACTAAATGTCCCACCAAGTATTTTCTATCACGAAATCATGAGTTTTAAGAAGCATTTCTGGAGTTTTTTTCTGTTTTAAGTCCAATAAACCAAATTTTCAGTTTTTGCTTTTGTGTTTTTTAATACCCCTGACTCAAGGCGGTTTCAAAAACACCCAAAAAGCAAAAATTAGAAATTTGGTTTATTGGACCTTTTCAAAAAAAAACTTCAGATTTCATCTTGTTTACCTGTTTAGCTGTAAGAGGATTACAAATAAGGGTGATAAAATGTTAACTCTTCTCTTTATGTCTCTTTCTCTATTTCTTACTCCTTCTCTCTTCTCTTCTCTTCCTTGTATTGCTCTTATCTTCTCTCTATTTCTATTCTCTACTCTCTATTGCTTTTCTCTCTATTTCTCTTCTCTTCTCTCTATTTCTCTTCTCTTCTCTCTATTTCTCTTCTCTTCTCTGTATTTCTCTTCTCTTCTCTCTGTTTCTCTTCTTGACTCATTTCTTTTCTCTATTTCTGGTGTCTTTTTCCACCTCTCATCTCTATTTCTCTTCGCTTTTTTATATCTCTTCTTTTTCGCTATTAACTCTCTTCTCTTTGTTTACTTTCTGTATTTTTTCCTAGGTTAAACAACGTGCACGAAGCAGACAATTATCGACATAAACACTGATTTTTTTTTAACACACATTGGAGAAAGAATTCAGAGAAAAATGTTATTTTTTTTCTCTCAAAGCTGTTTCAAATTATTGTCGATTTCCTTTATTTATGTCATTTACGTGTCCTGTTTGTGTTCTTTTCGTGTATTTTTGCAAGCATTTGAAACCATCGTTCATGCAATTAGGTTTTACGCCGTGACGTCATTTGACAGCTCGTGTGCACTGTTTATATGGTCTTCGTCGATTGTCGACGAATTTCCCCGAACAAAATCGACGACCGCATCGAACTGTGCTAAGTCCATGTAAACAGTGCACTCCTTTTAACCTCCAAATCGAGTCGGCGTAAAACCTAATTCTAATCTATCTATCTTCTATTTCTCTATTCTATATTTTATCTCTTTCTCTCTTCTCTTTTCCAATCTCATTTCATTTTCCCTGCTACTTTTTTCTCTTCTATTCTCTCACACATTCTCCTTCATACTTATTTCTTTCTCATTTTTTTGTCTCCATGTTGTTAAGCTTCTCTATCTCTCTATTGCCCCATTTTTTATCTCGTTTATCTTCCGTCTATCGGCCTGTCGACTTTTACTCTTTCTCTGTTTGAGATTCTCTTTCTTTTAGTTTTTCTCTCTTGAGATTTTTTCTCTTTGTTTTAGTTTCTCCCATTCTCTCCGTATTACACAGTGGACTCTCTCGTTGTCAATATTGAAGGGACCGTCGAGAGCGGGAGTCATCAAATTATAGAACGAAAAATTAAAGCAATCTATTTAAATTGAAGGGACTGAAAAATGTATAGACAGCTGGAGCAATATTGATATCGAGAAGATCGACTGCCAGAGAGTCCACTGTATTTTAAATTCTTGCTCTATCTTTGAGTCTCTTACTCTGTTTAATCTCTCTTTTATCTCTTTCTCTCTCTCTCTCTCTCTCTCTCTCTCTATCTATCTATCTATCTATCTATCTATCTATCTATCTATCTATCTATCTATCTATCTATCTATCTATCTATCTATCTATCTATCTATCTATCTATCTATCTATCTATCTATCTATCTATCTATCTATCTATCTATCTATCTATCTATCTATCTATCTATCTATCTATCTATCTATCTATCTATCTATCTATCTATCTATCTATCTATCTATCTATCTATCTATCTATCTATCTATCTATCTATCTATCTATCTATCTATCTATCTATCTATCTATCTATCTATCTATCTATCTATCTATCTATCTATCTATCTATCTATCTATCTATCTATCTATCTATCTATCTATCTATCTATCTATCTATCTATCTATCTATCTATCTATCTATCTATCTATCTATCTATCTATCTATCTATCTATCTATCTATCTATCTATCTATCTATCTATCTATCTATCTATCTATCTATCTATCTATCTATCTATCTATCTATCTATCTATCTATCTATCTATCTATCTATCTATCTATCTATCTATCTATCTATCTATCTATCTATCTATCTATCTATCTATCTATCTATCTATCTATCTATCTATCTATCTATCTATCTATCTATCTATCTATCTATCTATCTATCTATCTATCTATCTATCTATCTATCTATCTATCTATCTATCTATCTATCTATCTATCTATCTATCTATCTATCTATCTATCTATCTATCTATCTATCTATCTATCTATCTATCTATCTATCTATCTATCTATCTATCTATCTATCTATCTATCTATCTATCTATCTATCTATCTATCTATCTATCTATCTATCTATCTATCTATCTATCTATCTATCTATCTATCTATCTATCTATCTATCTATCTATCTATCTATCTATCTATCTATCTATCTATCTATCTATCTATCTATCTATCTATCTATCTATCTATCTATCTATCTATCTATCTATCTATCTATCTATCTATCTATCTATCTATCTATCTATCTATCTATCTATCTATCTATCTATCTATCTATCTATCTATCTATCTATCTATCTATCTATCTATCTATCTATCTATCTATCTATCTATCTATCTATCTATCTATCTATCTATCTATCTATCTATCTATCTATCTATCTATCTATCTATCTATCTATCTATCTATCTATCTATCTATCTATCTATCTATCTATCTATCTATCTATCTATCTATCTATCTATCTATCTATCTATCTATCTATCTATCTATCTATCTATCTATCTATCTATCTATCTATCTATCTATCTATCTATCTATCTATCTATCTATCTATCTATCTATCTATCTATCTATCTATCTATCTATCTATCTATCTATCTATCTATCTATCTATCTATCTATCTATCTATCTATCTATCTATCTATCTATCTATCTATCTATCTATCTATCTATCTATCTATCTATCTATCTATCTATCTATCTATCTATCTATCTATCTATCTATCTATCTATCTATCTATCTATCTATCTATCTATCTATCTATCTATCTATCTATCTATCTATCTATCTATCTATCTATCTATCTATCTATCTATCTATCTATCTATCTATCTATCTATCTATCTATCTATCTATCTATCTATCTATCTATCTATCTATCTATCTATCTATCTATCTATCTATCTATCTATCTATCTATCTATCTATCTATCTATCTATCTATCTATCTATCTATCTATCTATCTATCTATCTATCTATCTATCTATCTATCTATCTATCTATCTATCTATCTATCTATCTATCTATCTATCTATCTATCTATCTATCTATCTATCTATCTATCTATCTATCTATCTATCTATCTATCTATCTATCTATCTATCTATCTATCTATCTATCTATCTATCTATCTATCTATCTATCTATATCTATCTATCTATCTATCTATCTATCTATCTATCTATCTATCTATCTATCTATCTATCTATCTATCTATCTATCTATCTATCTATCTATCTATCTATCTATCTATCTATCTATCTATCTATCTATCTATCTATCTATCTATCTATCTATCTATCTATCTATCTATCTATCTATCTATCTATCTATCTATCTATCTATCTATCTATCTATCTATCTATCTATCTATCTATCTATCTATCTATCTATCTATCTATCTATCTATCTATCTATCTATCTATCTATCTATCTATCTATCTATCTATCTATCTATCTATCTATCTATCTATCTATCTATCTATCTATCTATCTATCTATCTATCTATCTATCTATCTATCTATCTATCTATCTATCTATCTATCTATCTATCTATCTATCTATCTATCTATCTATCTATCTATCTATCTATCTATCTATCTATCTATCTATCTATCTATCTATCTATCTATCTATCTATCTATCTATCTATCTATCTATCTATCTATCTATCTATCTATCTATCTATCTATCTATCTATCTATCTATCTATCTATCTATCTATCTATCTATCTATCTATCTATCTATCTATCTATCTATCTATCTATCTATCTATCTATCTATCTATCTATCTATCTATCTATCTATCTATCTATCTATCTATCTATCTATCTATCTATCTATCTATCTATCTATCTATCTATCTATCTATCTATCTATCTATCTATCTATCTATCTATCTATCTATCTATCTATCTATCTATCTATCTATCTATCTATCTATCTATCTATCTCTCTTTTCTCTATCTCTCTTTTCTCTATCTCTCTTTTCTCTATCTCTCTTTTCTCTATCTCTCTTTTCTCTATCTCTCTTTTCTCTATCTCTCTTTTCTCTATCTCTCTTTTCTCTATCTCTCTTTTCTCTATCTCTCTTTTCTCTATCTCTCTTTTCTCTATCTCTCTTATCTCTATCTCTCTTTTCCCTATCTCTCTTTTCTCTATCTCTCTTTTCTCTATCTCTCTTTTCCCTATCTTTCTTTTCCCTATCTCTCTTTTCTCTATCTCTCTTTTCTCTATCTCTCTTTTCTCTATCTCTCTTTTCTCTATCTCTCTTTTCTCTATCTCTCTTTTCTCTATCTCTCTTTTCTCTATCTCTCTTTTCTCTATCTCTCTTTTCTCTATCTCTCTTTTCTCTATCTCTCTTTTCTCTATCTCTCTTTTCTCTATCTCTCTCTTCTCTATCTCTCTCTTCTCTATCTCTCTCTTCTCTATCTCTCTCTTCTCTATCTCTCTCTTCTCTATCTCTCTCTTCTCTATCTCTCTCTTCTCTATCTCTCTCTTCTCTATCTCTCTCTTCTCTATCTCTCTTTTCTCTATCTCTCTTTTTTCACTCTTTCTCGTTTTTTCACTCTTTCTCGTTTTTTCACTCTTTCTCGTTTTTTCACTCTTTCTCGTTTTTTCACTCTTTCTCGTTTTTTCACTCTTTCTCGTTTTTTCACTCTTTCTCGTTTTTTCACTCTTTCTCGTTTTTTCACTCTTTCTCGTTTTTTCACTCTTTCTCGTTTTTTCACTCTCCCTCGTTTTTTCACTCTTTCTCTTTTTTTCTCTCTTTTTCTTTTTTATTATCTCTCTTCTTTCTCTTTCTCTTCTCTCTCTCTCTCTCTCTCTTTTCTTTCTCTTTTCTTTCTATCTCTCTCTCTCTTCTCTCTCTCTATTTTCTCTCTCTATTTTCTCTCTCTCTCTTTTCTCTCTCTCTTTTCTCTCTCTCTCTTTTCTCCCTCTCTCTTTTCTCTCTCTCCCTTTTCTCTCTCTCTCTTTTCTCCCTCTCTCTTTTCTCTCTCTCCCTTTTCTCTCTCTCCCTTTTCTCTCTCTCTCTTTTCTCCATGTCACCTTTGTGTTATCCCTTTTTTTCGTGAATATTTGCACACTTCATATATTTTTGTTATCGTCGCCTACTTAACAGAAACATTTTATTTTGCTCTGTTTTCTCTTTCTTTCTTCTTTCGGGTGCATTATTCAACTCAAGGGATTTTTTTTAAGGTCCAATAAACCAAATTTTCAGTATTTGCTTTTTGGGTGTTTTTTAATACCCAAGGCGGTTTGAAAAACACCCAAAAAGCAAAAAAAGGTCATTTGGTTTATTGGACCTTTTCAAAAAAAAAAAAAAAAAACTCCAGAACTTTATTATTTACATCAATGCTTTTTTATTCCTCCATTTTCTCTTTCTCTTTTTCTCGTCTCTCTTTGAATCCCTTTTAATTTTTCTATTCCTCTCGGTCCTTTTTCTATCTTTCTTGAAATTTTATCTTCTGTCTATCTGCGTCTCGTCTAGTTTTCTTTGTCCCTTTCTGTTCTATTTATTTTCACTAATTTACCTTGTTTTTTTCTAATACCGTGTCTTTCCTTTATTAAAGTTTTTCCTCTCTTCATTATCCCATCTTGTTTATTTTTGTTTCTTCTTTTTTTATGTTCTTTTCTGTTCCTCTTTTTTTCACTTTACAATTATATAAATTGGTCTATAAAAATGATGAGGAAAATAAAAAATCTCTTCCTCTCTTTAACATATTTTTAAAGCTTTTTTAAAGTTTGAATTATTAAAGGTTTTTTTTTCCTTTTACCTTCCCTTTTCTTCAGTTCAACTTTATGAAAACTTACGTAAATTTTTGGAGGAAAGTTAGTTAGGAAAAATAATATCGTTATTTTTTTGTTTTCAAGCCGAGTAGCCACCCTGCCGAGACATCATCATCTATCTAGAACTAAAAGCATATCTCAACGCTACACAATCTAACCATCAAGGAACGAAATCCAAACCAACGATCAACAACAAAAACAATTCTACGGAAAGGCAATAAAGGGGGAGGAGGGAGAAATAACAACATCGTAAGAAGTACAACTGAGGGCGGAGAATCGAACAAACAGATGTTGTCGTCTTTCATCTTACCGAGAGATCGGTGCTATCGTCGGTGGTGGGATCCGTCTCGGTGGAGTTATTCTAAATGTGAGTGTTATTTTGACAAGAGATCGTACGCGAAATGGGCAATAAAAGAAGGTGTTTAGCAGCGGAAACAACGCGTAAAACAATACTAAATTTTGCAAAGAACCAAACTAGCCAATTTTTAACTTAACGTTTTTTATGAGATTTACAAACGGTTACTCACCCGGCTCAATCCAGCCATCTGGTCGGTTAGTCCTTCCACGGGATCCGCCGGCGCCTCCGGCTCTTTGCCGCTTTCGGTGTACTTTTTAAACTTGTTTGCAATATCTTCGGTGTGGTACCCTAAAAAAATAAAAAAATAAAACAGTCCATAAGTTTTTTTTTCAAAATTTGAAAATTTCTCGCGATCTCACCCAACAAGTTGAGCATCTCGGCCTGCGGGTTCTCCTCAAAGTTGGCCTTCAGGAAGTACCACAGGAAGCGCGAGTGCTGGTCGGCGGTTTGGTCCGCCTTCTGGCGGCAGTACTCGCCAAAGTTACCCTCGGCCAGCACCTGCTCGAGCCGGTTCGAGCGCTCGATCAGCTCGCGATCCGTTACGACCTGGTTGACGGTGACGGTGCGGCTCGTTCCGTTGAACGTGACCAGCTTGCCGCCAAACTGGAAGGGGATGAAATTGTTAGGTTTTGTTTTTGCGGAAGTTTATGGTGGCGACTCACCCCAAAGCACGCTCCCGCTGGTCGCTTCAACCACTTGGGCGGTCGCTTAAGATCGTTACAGGTCGGCTGCGGCTGTCCTGCGAACGGATGGACCGGCTCGTGCCCGATGCTGTCCATTCCAGGAAACGAATCGGCGATTTTGTTTACGGTTTGGACCTGGGCGTGCGCTCCGCCGTTGATCGAGTAAACGGTTACGTTGCCGTCGAAGCAGGAACCGGCGATGAGGGCCGGGTTGCGGGGGCACCAGGCCACGTCGAAGTTCCACTGGTTGGTGGTCGCGAGCTCCGAGAGGATTTCCCCGTTTTGCTCTTCAGAGTTTTGGTTCCAGCAGTAGATTTTGTTGTCCTTGCCGCAGGACGCGACCAGGTCGAAGTCCTTCGGGCACCAGGTCAATCCGAGGACACCTCGCTGGTGGATGTGGAAGGTTTTGGTGGGGGCGGTCGCGTAGCGGAGATCCCACAATTGAACGGAGGGCGCTTGATCTTCCTCGCTGGCGACCCACAGCTGGGTGGCCACTTCCGGGTGCCACTGGACGGCGCGCCAACGAATCCGCGATTGGGTGTCGGTCAGTTTGATGATGGGTTCGTTCTTGCGCAGATCCCAGATAACACAACGCGAGCTGAAGACGGAGGCCAGGATGTGCTGGACCTGTCGATTCCACGCGAGACCCTGGACATCTTCAAACGGTTGCACCTTCGTTCCTGGGCTCATCGGCGCCGCCGTGTTGTTCAGATCCCAGATGAAAATTTCCGACTCCGACGCTCCCGATGCCAACAGTTTGTTCTGGTACGGGTTGTAGTCCATACTGCGCACCGCTCCGTTGTGCTTGTCCTGCTGGGCCATCAGCGCATTTTCCCCGGCCAACAACTTTGAAGCGCTGTAAACCTGAATGACGCCACCTTCACATCCCCCCACGATGACCCCGTTCGGGTTCGCGGCCGTACCAAAGTCCAACGGACTCCACACGACCTTGTGGAACCGGTGCGCACTCGTCTGACTTCCCAGCAGCTTCAGATCGTAGCTCGGATCTTCCAGATTTATCGAGTACAGCTCCAATGCGGCCGCCGTGCTGAACGTGGCGTCCAACTGCTGGGCCGCCGTGCCCGCCGCCAACATTATCGGGTCCTGCTGGACCGGCGACCAGGCCACGTTGACCATCTTCTGCAGCTCCTTCACTTTCATCTTGTTGGCTGCAGAGGAGAAAGAGTTGAAATTAGTTTCGTCCCAAAACAAGATAAGGCGCCGGCTTATCATCATTAGCTATTCTTCTTATTTTCAAGTTATTTTGGTGTTGAAAAGTTACAGAAAGAATCAGATTTAAATTTTCCAATAAGTTAACAGAAATGAATCTCAAAACATTGAGCACAGTCAAACTAAAGTAAACAATCAAACTTTACTAAAAATAGAACAAAAAATCAAAAATTTAATCGAAGGAAGCCGAGCCCCAATTCTGAAAACTGATGATATGGCGAAAAAATGACAACAAAATCGACCCAACTATTTTTCCCAAAAAATCGCATCCCCCAACCGAATTTCCACAAACCAACACCAAATCCAACTTCCCCCGCACTCAATAACGCACCTTTGCAAACAATTTCCCGTAAAAGCGCACCAAAATCACACCAAATTCCACTTTTTTAATTAAACCTGGCGACGATGCAACTAATTTTTCGGTCGATCCGTCAGACGTTCCAACGTGGCTGATAAAGCAGATCGCGGGCGCTGCTTTGCCGACGCGGCGGCCGGCTGTCAAAAGGGTTTCGTGCAAAAAACGTAAACATTTCGTTGAAATTTCGTTCTGTTAAAAGATGCAAGTGCTGCCAGATTACTGGACGGCAGACATTTTGGGGGATGTGCAGTTTATGGTTCGCAACAAATTAGTGCAGAAATCTGTATGATCATTACAAATCCATTGAGATTTATGGGGGGGAGAAGTAAAAGAAAACCTGCTTCACTTTTTGAAACCCCGTGTCATGTCCGTTCGTCCGTGGTAAAAATTATAAACCGCAAATGCAAACTTTAAGAAAATATAGGGGAACTATACCCTTTCTCAGCCTATTTATATTATCGGCCTATCAGCACTTTGATCATGAATTACAGCTTTCATGAAGTGTTTTTGACTGTTCCAAAGTAATAGATACACGCAGAAAAATAGGGCATATTTGAATCAACAAAACGTTTTGTTGATTTGAAAATCAAGATTTTTGTTGAATCAACGCTAAACTTCAAAGCAAATTTTTCAAAACAACAAAAGATTTTTGTAGAATTGAGAAAATCAAGGTTTGTTCCGACGCAAAATCGGCGTTGATTATATTCAACAAAAATTTTGTTGATTCAAACCTCGTACAGGCTGATTCTACAAAATATTTTTCTGCGTGTAGCTCAAATAAAAGTGAGCAAGTAACTCTCCATTGTTGATACATCTGAAAATGTTGATTTAATAGCGGAAAACGGTAAAAGTGATGAGAATTGGTCGAACGGCTTAGTGTGATTAAAATGGGTATATTTCCCCTACCTATTCTAAATTTCTAAAATTTAAAAATTAAAAAAAATATGAAACTCAAAAATTCTAAAATTCTAAATTCAAAAATTCCGTAGTAACAGTTCAATAGGGCGAATCTACGTTTGTGAACAAGCAGTCTATCCCTTATGCTCAAGTGACAGTTCACGTAAAGTAAAAGGGGGATAGAATGCTTGTTTACAAACGCAGATTCGCTCCATTGAACTGTTACTACGGAATTTTTGAATGTAGAATTTTAGAATTTTTGAGTTTCATATTTTTTTTAATTTTTAAATTTTAGAAATTTAGAATAGGTAGGGGAAATATACCCATCGTTCTGTTAAAAGATGCAAGTGCTGCCAGATTACTGGACGGCAGACATTTTGGGGGATGTGCAGTTTATGGTTCGCAACAAATTAGTGCAGAAATCTGTATGATCATTACAAATCCATTGAGATTTATGGGGGGGGAGAAGTAAAAGAAAATTCTAAAAGTCTGAAAATCTAAAAATCTAAAAATCTTAAAATCTAAACATCTAAAAATCTAAAATTCTAAAGTTCTAAAATTCTAAAATTCTAAAATTTTAAAATTCTAAAATTCTAAAACTGTTAAATTCTAAAATTCTATAATTTTAAAATTCTAAACTTTTAAAATTCTAAAATTTTAAAATTCTTAAAATATCTAAAATTCTAATTTAAATTTAAAAATTTAAAATGTTAAAATTTTAAAATTTTAAGATTCTAAAATTCTAAATCTCAAGCAAAACATTGTAAAAGGTTCAAAGTCCATTTTCATAACATTGAGAAAAATCAAGATGAAGTTTGGAAAAAGATTTCCAAATCCTAATTTAAGAGGATTGAGATTATTGGAAAGATTATTCACTTAAATGGTGGAAAACTATTACGACTACATTGTCTTGTACTTAGAATTATCGAAAAATATATTTTATTCGAGAAAATTGATGAAAAAGCAACATATGCCCTGACAAAATATTTTGCACCATGCGGAGCGAGTTGGCCCTTTGCGTTTTAGGTACACTCAAAATAATCCACACGTTAATGCTACGTGAAAAATCACGTAACCCCGATTTTCCCCTCGCTAGGCCCGTTTTACGTGACACACGTAAAAATAATGTGAAAGTGTACTGGCAAAAAAAATGTTTTCACGTTGAAGTTACGTGATAAACCATATAGTATTTTTCCACTAGGATTTTTCATGTAGCTGTTATGTGTTTTGAAATGTAACTTCAACGAATCTTTTTTTCTCGAGTGCGCCAAATTTCTACGTGATTATTTTAGTATGAAAATTTACGGCGAACGGTGAAGACCTGTTGCCGGACTGTGCTCGTGAAATTTCTTTAAAAATGTAAAAGTTGGTAAGTAATATTAAGTTTAGAATGTTTCATTTTGCTTAATTCATGTTTCGTTACAGAAACCGGTCTCTGGAAGAAGAATTTACTATCCCTGTGGAAATTCTGACCGGAGCTAACATTAGCGACCTGACGGACCCCTAAAAGGCAATCCAAGTTTCTTCAGTCGAAATGGCTATCAAGGTCGGTGCTACCGTGGTGACACCAACTTCCGGAAAAGGACGTGGGCATCTCCGAGTGTGTCCTAGAGAAGTGCTAATGGAGCTGTTGTCCGTCTTTGATCCGATCATCTACACCGGGTGCTTTGCGGTCACTCATGCCGGCCAGAACAAGTTCAAGGCATCAACCCACGCGTGTGGCGCTAAATACTAGGAGCAGCCAATAACTCGACGAATCGTAGATCGACGGTGAGAAGAACACATGACTGCAGTCAATCATCGTCGTGGTATTTTTGTTGGATAAGAAGTGTTATGCGTTGCATCGTGATCGTTGCAACGCATGCATCCGTGAGATCGTTCAGCAGTAAATTATTAATTGATAAATAAAATAAATTTAAATAAATTTAAAAAAAACATTTTTTTCTTATTTTTATTCCAAAAAAGAATGAAATAACCTCCTTAAACTAAAAAAAATCATATTAGGTTTACTACAACAAACATGTATAAATCATTGGTTGATTCATTTAGTTTTTACGTGTGGAACACGGAGAATCAACGTGAAATGATCTGGCAAAACATATTTCATTTCTACTAGCGTCACCTCGTAGAAGTTACGTGAAAACATTAGTGGAAAAATACCACATAGCTTTTCACGTAACTTCAACATGAATATTTTTTTGAGTGTACTTTGCAAACAGTGGAAGTTTCATTTTCCATTTTGGCCCCTGGCCTAACACGAAGCCAGTTTGTTTTTGTTTATGCTTTGTTTATTCGGCCCGCGGTCAAAACAGACCTAACCAAAACAAATTTAATTTTCATGTTTGGCCTTTTGCATTATATTTAATGTTTCAGCGTTTTTATCATTATTTGAGTATTTCGAAAGAGTTTTACGTTAAATACTTTCTGAGGTGAGGTGATTATGGATACAATGGGATACAAGACCGTCTGAACAACCGCAGGTAAGACTGCTTCTGCTGAATGCTCATTCCTGAAAAATTAAGTTGCAGAATTTATTGCCATCTAGGTGCTGACTGAAACGACATCCGTTCCGAAAAAACGGTTCAGTTGGATAAGGCTGGACGTACCATTCACGGCAAACTGTTCGACACTGACGAAGAATAAAAGTCCCCGGTGAAAAGCGCCGGAGAAAACGTTCTAGGCGAGTCTGGGAGCGGAAAGAGCTGTTAGGAATCAACGCCGATGTTTTGTTGGAATGTGCCGACCGATTTTGCTGCTACGGTTCTGAAAAACGCACGACTTTTCCGGCTGCAGTGGTAGGGAAGAGACCGGTAGCGAGGATATTTGAGGGAGTGGCCATAAGTTACAAGGAACCGTTACCCGGACGAAATAGTGCAGCAGGTCGCACACGTGATCTACATCGGTCCGGAAGAGAAGCAGCTCAAGGCGATGCGGGAGTCTTGCTGATTTCGATTGAACACTTGGGATTTTGTAAGATTTAGGTGGCCAGGTAGTTTCAAGGATTCAAAATGAAATAAATTGTGATATTTTGAAACATATTCCAATTTTTTGAGTTTATTCTCTAGTGCACTCGTGTCCGATTCCGTCCGAAAAAAGATAAGATGAATCGTTGGCAATTAGCGGTCGCTCTGGTGTTTTTCCTTGCAGCTCACGCTTTTGCGCAGGTAAAAACGTTGGGTTTGAACTGTGAGGCTAGGGCGTGTACAACAGTTGTGTTAATTCTAGACGGACGACGAGGTGCTCGAAATACGACGAAATTTGGCGCAAAGTTGTAAGAGGCGGGAAGGTGCCTCCGATGGGGACGTTGAGGGTTTGATAACAGCGGTTGAGCCCGTAACGAGGGTCCGGTAGTGTTTGCAGTCGTGTTTTCAGCAACAGCATGGCGTTTCGGATGGGAGGCGATTCCTGAAGGAAGGCTATCTGGCACGGGTGGTCGTTGGAACGGACCAGCTGAGACAGCGCATCGTCGAGGAAGCTGCAGATGAATGCATCGGGGTTGAGAACGAGGATCGCTGCCAGTTGGCGATCGATATCATGACCACTAGCGTGCCCAGGTCCTCAAGGAAGGTGGGGCAAAAATATTGGAGTTTTGAAAATTTCGTCGTTTATGGACACCCCCTGCCCAATTTTAGAACAAATTTCCGAGGATGGTGGGGCAACTGCCCCATGTTGCCCCACCCTGGGCACGCTAGTGATCATGACCTGCGTGAAACAGGCACTGCAGAAGAGAGGGTTACGGTCGAAGGAATAAGCGCGAAATAAATCTTAAGCTGACCTTGCAAAACTGCAATACTTTTATTTCTCTCTAATAAATACTATTTAGTCGATTTTGTAGTTGCTCGCAACCTCTTGGAAAAGGAGCCGGCAGTCAATCTTGGCGTTCAACCTGGCGCACAGCAGAAACACTCCGGACAGCTTACGGTGCAGCGAGTAGATTTCCTTCGGCGGTGGACACAACCGATGGGCGATCATAACCGGAACCAGCGCGGCAATCTTCTTGGTGGTGCTTTGCTTGCCAATCAGCACCGCGACCACGTGGGCATTCTCCATGGCCGTGGTTTCGTACCCGGTCAAGAAGCCCATCTTGCGCGACAGCTCCAAAATGCGCTGGCGGTCGTTTTGGGTGGCGGCTTCAACGACCTACGAAAATTAATAAAAATAATCGTAAAATTAACTAAAAATAGAGTTACTCGTACCCTCATGTAGTCGTCCATGAACGGCTTATGGTAGAAGCGCGTCGCGCCAAAATCGATCAGCCTGATCTGCCGCGTGCTGGCGTCGTACAAAAAGTTGGACCAGTTGGGGTCGGTTTGCATGCACCGGAACGTGAACAGCTCGTTCAGCACTAGCTTCATCACCGAGCGGGCGATGTGTTCGCGGTGGTCCTGGCTGGGGGCGGAGATTTGAAATGTTAAATGACTATAAAATACGACGCAAAAAAACTCACCTCAAATCAAAGCACTTATCCATGGGCACCCCCGGCACCAGTTCCGTTGTCAGCACGTACTGCGACGTCAGCTAGCGGATCACCTTGGGCACCCTAAACTCGGGCATGTGCTGAGTCATCTCCGCAAAACGTTCCGTGTACTCCGCCTCCCGGGTGTAATCAACCTCCCAGTTGAGCTCTCGCTTGGCCACCGCCTCCACGTTGTCGATGAACACGCCCGCGGGGAACACGTCCCACACTTTTAGCATCGACATCAGATTGTCGATGTCACTGCTGATGCTTTTTGCCACGCCCGGGTATTGAATCTTGATGGCAACCTCGGTCCCATCGTGCAGCACTCCGAGGTGCACCTGGCCAATGGAGGCCGCCGCGAAGGGAGTCATGTCGAAGGTGGCCAGTTTCTTGCGCCAATCGGGCCCGAATTCCTGCACGAGCTGTTTCTCGATCTGGCGGACTCTCTCCAACGCTTTTATCAGCTGGGGTGAGACGACGTTCGAGTCTTGAATGCTGGGGATCTGGCCGATCTTGAGGGCCGCTCCGCGAACTTTGCACAGAGTGTCCACGATTCGTTCAGCGTTCGCAGGGCTGAAGAGGGCCTGCTTGGGGTCGAGCGTTCCACCGAGGCCGAGGGCACCTTTGGCGAGTTCGTTGATTGTGCCGAGACCCAGGCCGGCGAACAGATTTCCAAACGAGGCCAGATGGGCGACTCTGGAGAACGGTACCTTGCGCTGTTTGGCCACCGAACTTAGCTGAGGTAGATCGATTGGTGTGGGAGTGGCTGTTGGTTCTGGTGTGCTTGAAGGTCCGTGCGAGGAGACTACCTTCATCATGTCGGCTATTACTTTTGCATCCTTCGTTATCGGTGGTGGAATGTTGTACTCACCGGGCTTCGGTTTTACCGGTTGCACCGGGTCAATCTTCTTGACCGTCGGTTCTGGAGCCCTACCGTTATCGTAGGACAGTATGATCTGTCGATTTTTGTTGTGCTCAGAGAGAATTGATTCCAATTCTTTGAGTGTAATTTGTGATATGTCCAAGCTTGCTAAAATGAGAAACCAACAGTAAGTTTATATCAAAGGTAACGAATTTAACTCACAGTACCAATATCAGAAGCTTTCTCCTTCGGAATCGCTCCATCTTGTTGTAAGGGAAACACAGCCTTCCCAAACTCGAACGCCGGCCCTGGTGACCCAAACTTGGGCAGTGATATCGCCGACAGCTGTTTCAACCCCTCGGCCACCACGGCCGTCCGCTCCAGCGTTTCCTTCAACAGCCCACCGGCCCTCTCCAGCTCCTTGTTGTGTTCGCCAGCAGTGCCTTGACCGTGTCCTCGCCCTGGCGCAGCTGTTTTTCGAGCAGTTCACGGATGCTCGAGTTGGCCAGCAGATGCCGGGCATGGTTGCTCTGAGTTTTGGCCACTGCCTCGGCCACGATCTTCACCGCACGCAGCATGGCAATTCTGCAGATAGCTATCCTTGATCTCATCACATGACGAATTACAGTTACAAACAGCGCTGACTTGTACCTCCCACCGTTCCATCCTACAAAAACAGATTCAGATGGTCAGCATACAATTGCCGGGTTGTTCTGAACGTCGTCGGGGGTTGATCTCCGGCGTAGTAATTGAGGGGTATGTTCTCCGGTTACACGTCGTTGCTGCCGAAGCCGAAGGTGGGAGATGCCCGTTGGCGACGCGCAATCTGCGTGCAGCCTCCGTGAATGAGTTCAGCGAGGACAGCCATGGTTGTGGTGCTGGCGGGTTTAGGGATCAAACAGATGGTTTCAAAGATAAATATTAATGTACTGCAATCTATATTTTCAAAATTGCCCACTCACCCTGTTCCAGCTTCTCCAAAACAGACCAAAAAAATTCTGGCAAGTGTTCCTGATCTGGTCACACTTTTTGGCATAATGTTCGTCATTAACGAGAATAACGCCAGCACTGACCGAACTTCTGAGCGAGCTGCGCGAACCGAACTGTTCAGCAGTCCAGTGCTCACCTGGTCCAGGTTGATGAGGTCGTCCTTTTCGACGCAGCCGGAAGCGTTAAATTTGTTCCGTGGCCTCGCTGTTTTGTTCCGCCCGGCCGCTGGTTACTTTACTAGTATTTCAAACAAAGGGCCATACTTTGTTCCGGCCTTTGTTTTGAAATACATTGTTATTGTTCCGAACAAGGGGTAGGACAGTGAGTAACTGAGTGACTCAATTTCTCAATGTTACTCAATCTTACTCAAAGTTACTCAATTTTACTCCTGAGTAATTTGAAGACAGGTTACGGAATTTTCGAATGCTCATTTTGACAGTTGAAATCGTTGAAATGTTTACAAACAGTAAAGCTCAGAAAAGATAAGGAAATTGGTTGATTTTGGTTGCAGTTTTTTTGTGCTAAATATAATAATTGCACTAGGCTGGGATTGCGACATGCGTCCAAAGACGACAAAATTGCTGATCTATAAAAAAAACTGCCAGGTTCCATGATATGGTAGATCTGTTAGATGTACAGAAGGAGAACCTAGAACTTGCGATGTGCGGGTGGCGGCTTATCAGAAGACATGCACCGTTCCCGTCCCCCTTCAACAACAGAATTTTCCTGCTAAAGAACACCTCGTACGGTTCTTGTGTGGATGAGATGGCCTTTAATCTGCTCCAGCTCAATATCCCAAAAAATATTCTCCCCAAATTCCGGGAGGTTTTCAGACCACTTGTGTTTATTTTCTACAGAAAACGAAAAAAATCAAGCCAGATTTCAGTGACTGGAACCTGCGTGGATGAAATGAACTGGTTTTTTTCTAGATTCGCAAGGTATTCTGAATTAGAACAGCGGGTGGGACAAGACTCCAGCGAGATTGAAGGAGGGACTCAACGGGGTACGGAGAATAGAGTAATGCAATAAATGATAAACAAAACTAGACCAATTATATTTTGACTAAATTTTCTCAGACCAATACAACAAAAGGCATGCCCTAAAACATACAGCTCTTGCTCGAAATTTGATTGTTTGGCCTTTGGCGTGATGCATTTTCAATGATTGGATACCCAGTTCTGGATGGACTTGCTGATGATCGACGAAATCGCACCTTCGTCCTCGGCGTCCTAGATGTAAATTTCCGCCGCAAATCTTTGTCCCCTAAAGAGAAACTTCCCTGTCCCCCAACATCTTTCAGGGCCGCAATCATGGGGCTATGTTGAGTGTTTCCGTCTTGCTAATAATCTCAAACTGCATGTTGAGTTCAATTTTTGGAACCATTTGATCTTTTGTTCTTAGAGCACCTCTTCCTTCGGAACCTTTTTGTTGTTGTGGTGATCTGACTGGGCGGGAAGCTTTTAAAGTCGCGGTCATTCAAAACTCACAAACTCAAGCCGACTTTAGCATCACGTACTGGCCACCACTTGGGCCCGACTTCAACTTCCTGAACCCGTGTATCCGCCGCCAGCCTATTTTCAATCCTGGTCGTTTTCGTCAGAACATGGCTCGGTGCAACACTCCAAGGTGCTTGCTCACGGGCGGTCAAATATTTGGTCCTACGTACTGACCCCCAAGGAGAAATTTTTTTCCCCCCAGGGAGATGAAGATTTTTCATGGACCAATTTTACACAAAATTGAAAACTTTGGGCCGCCGAAACACGTTTTCTGCTCTTTATGTTTTTGACAATCATGCTCGGTGACAAATGTCGATCCAAACGTCAGTGTCAAAGCGGGTTACGTCGTTCGTGAAAAACTGAACAATTTTGAGTAACGAGAGTGGCTCAATCTGACTCAAAATTTTTCAAAATGTCTCAAAATTACTCACTGTCCTACCCCTTGGGTACAACGGTTTAATCTGGAGCAAGCGAAGCCGTCCAAGGTACCACTCGACCCCGGCTACCTGCAGCAGAAGGAGGAGGAGTGCAAGCCACTTCCCAACAACCAGGACTACCTCAGCTTGATTGGAGGTCTGCTGTACGTAGCGGTGCACACCAGGCCAGATATTGCAGTGAGCACGTCGATCTTGGCCCAGAAGTCCAGCAAGCCGAATCAACAGGACTGGAACGAAGCCAAGCGAGTTCTGCGCTATCTGGATTCGACGATCAACCACAAGCTCCAGCTGGGTGCCACGAATGAAGAATTGCAGATGTTCGTTGACGCAGATTGGGCTGGAAATTCACGGGACCGGAAGTCAAACTCTGGCGTACTGTTGCAGTTCGGAGGTTCGCATGGTGCACAAGGAAGCAAACCTGTGTGGCGCTGAGCTCAACCGAAGCAGAGTTCGTTGCCTTAGCTGAAGGATGCCAGGAGCTCATCTGGACTCGCAGATTGCTAGAAGAAGTTGGAGAGGCAGCTCTTGGACCAACCAGGGTGAACGAGGACAACCAGAGTTGCATCAAGTTGGTAGAAAGCGACAAGATCGAGCGACGAAGCAAACACATCGAGACGCGCTATTTTTTCGTTCGAGATCTGCAGGAGAAGGAAACGATAAGGTTGCAGTATTGCCCCACGGAGAACATGCTAGCTGATGTGATGACGAAGCCGCTTACCAGGATCAAGTTGGAGAAGCTGCGTTCGGCGATTGGGATTCGACCGGATCAGTTCGAGGAGGAGTGTCGGTGCAAGTAGGCGTCCTGATTGAGGACCCAATCGTAGTAGACGTTATTGATGACGGAAAATAAAATTATTATTCTTGTTCAAACCACTGAGCTGAGTAGTTTACTTTTTACGAGCTCTACCACAATCCAAAAAAACCATGAATTTTGATACCCATATTGCCACCCATATTGGTTCTGTAAAAGGTCCTCCGGGCCCCGGGGGAACCTGCTTTGAGATCATCGGACACTCCAGGTTGTGGCCAACATTGTCGAAATGGCCATTTTCAATGAGAACCGCCACATCATGGCGACTTCCACCGGTCCGCTTCGCTCGAATTTCCTCCTTCTGCTACTGCTGGTTCTTCCTTCTTGTTTTGGCGGTCCTCTCATGGTGCGAACCCATTTTAGTCAAATTTGAGTTGTTGATTGCGCATTTGCAAAATGCCTGTTCTCCTCGTTTTTCTCAATATTGAATCAACGCCATTTCATATTTGGAATCATATTCAAGCTCAAAAATCAAAAATGAGACATTTTTTTTCAAAATTCGATTTAAAATTGGCAAAAATTCTAAAATCTCTGACCAATAATATGACTTCCAACGCTTCCAACATGTTTCAAAACTGATCTGGTTTTGTGTTATCTAAGATGTAGGCCAAAATGACGACATTGGGATACAGATACACGCGCTTAAACCAAACTGTATTTTTTTCGAGGGAGGGATCACGAAAAAATGAGCATTCTTTTTTGAGCATCAGGTCGAGTTCTGTCCGAGACGTTCTAGCCAGTGTTACCACATGCTCGTCTGTATCAGAGGGTCCAAAAATCTGTCTTATCTGCACCAAGCATGGCGAATATCTGTACCATTATCTGTACGGTATATTTTTTGTAAAAAACTTTTTTTTAACATGCATTTTGAACAATCTTATGACAACACTAAATGCTGATATGCAGCTCGGAAGAAATGCAAAACTCCATATAAAAAACACCCAAGAAACGGCCAAGAAAAGACGTTTCTTCGCGTGACGTTCCTTCGCGCGATGTTTGTTTGCAAAATGTTCTAGTGAAAAACTTAAATATTCAGAATTTGTTTATTTTATTGTAACTAAAAGTTATAAATGTTTCAATAATTTTGTAATCGATATTATAATATTGAAAATTCCGAATTGCCTTATGATGCCGAATCTCAAAAAGCAAAATCTTGAAATTAAAAGGAAGGATTTTGTATTTTGCTTGAAAAGAAGTAAACCAAAGAGAAAATCCATAAACACACAGATTCAAAAATACAAATATTAAAAATAAAAATCTAAGATTAAAAAATAAAAAGAAATATGTATACAAAACAAAATTTAAAAATAACAAATTCAAAGCTTTAAAATTCTAATAATTAAAAATTAATAAAATTTAAATAATATAATTAAAATAATTCATCTATTCAAAATCCTTCAAATTAACAATTAGAATCCAAAAAAATTAAAATTCTAAATAAAAAGCTAGAATTTAAAATCATACCCAGATTTAAAATTTAAAAAAATATCAAAGAATTTAAGAATTTAAGAATTTAAAAATTTAAGAATTTAAGAATTTAAGAATTTAAGAATTTAAGAATCTAAGAATTTAAGAATTTAAGAATTTAAGAATTTAAGAATTTAAGAATTTAAGAATTTAAGAATTTAAGAATTTAAGAATTTAAGAATTTAAGAATTTAAGAATTTAAGAATTTAAGAATTTAAGAATTTAAGAATTTAAGAATTTAAGAATTTAAGAATTTAAGAATTTAAGAATTTAAGAATTTAAGAATTTAAGAATTTAAGAATTTAAGAATTTAAGAATTTAAGAATTTAAGAATTTAAGAATTTAAGAATTTAAGAATTTAAGAATTTAAGAATTTAAGAATTTAAGAATTTAAGAATTTAAGAATTTAAGAATTTAAGAATTTAAGAATTTAAGAATTTAAGAATTTAAGAATTTAAGAATTTAAGAATTTAAGAATTTAAGAATTTAAGAATTTAAGAATTTAAGAATTTAAGAATTTAAGAATTTAAGAATTTAAGAATTTAAGAATTTAAGAATTTAAGAATTTAAGAATTTAAGAATTTAAGAATTTAAGAATTTAAGAATTTAAGAATTTAAGAATTTAAGAATTTAAGAATTTAAGAATTTAAGAATTTAAGAATTTAAGAATTTAAGAATTTAAGAATTTAAGAATTTAAGAATTTAAGAATTTAAGAATTTAAGAATTTAAGAATTTAAGAATTTAAGAATTTAAGAATTTAAGAATTTAAGAATTTAAGAATTTAAGAATTTAAGAATTTAAGAATTTAAGAATTTAAGAATTTAAGAATTTAAGAATTTAAGAATTTAAGAATTTAAGAATTTAAGAATTTAAGAATTTAAGAATTTAAGAATTTAAGAATTTAAGAATTTAAGAATTTAAGAATTTAAGAATTTAAGAATTTAAGAATTTAAGAATTTAAGAATTTAAGAATTTAAGAATTTAAGAATTTAAGAATTTAAGAATTTAAGAATTTAAGAATTTAAGAATTTAAGAATTTAAGAATTTAAGAATTTAAGAATTAAGGAATTAAAAAAAATTAGTTAGACTGTAATCCATATTCATACAGACTGCAGTCCCGATTGACCCAGTTGACGGTACATAGCATAATTTATCGAAAACTTTCAATAAAATTTACTTTGACCAGATTCCATTTATTAAATAGTTCAATGTGACATAATGGCGTTACCTTTCAAGAAACAAATAATAATGTTTTGAAAAACGAGGATTGAATTTTTAAATATTCAGGCAACTACAAGGCGGTTGTAAATATGTTTCAAATTTAGTGCATGTAAAGTATGGAATGCTAAAGAGGAAATTTTTATTATCAAACTTTTTTTTTGCAAAAATGCGTTAAATGCAATAAGCAAGATTATGGATATAAAAAATATCATGTTGTTTTCATATAATTAAGCAATATATTCAAATTAATAAAAAAAATACAATAAACTTTATGACTCATTATTTTCTGTATGATTCAGTACAACTTTTATCAAATTTTTGAAGTATTTTAGATTTTATTTTACCTGTGTTCTCCTTCGTTTCAAAATCATTTTTGAGAAGAATGGGAAATATTGGAAATTATGTTATAACTTTATTAGAACGAAATGCTATTAATTATTTTTATTAGGTCCTTGTCGGTACTGAAACCTGGTTAGCAATGAGTCTGCTTTTGTAAATGCAGTTTTCTTAAACCTAAGAAAAACCTAAAACTACAGAGGATCTTGTGTGTAAATGTTAGTGGGAGGGAAACAATTACCCACGGCGTACTGGGGGTTAGTATTAAGAGAGACTCCTAGTTCAAAATATTCTAGCATAAATGGATCTAAGATCGTTAAAAAATATAAGCATGATCCATTTCTAAATGTTTCAAAAGTTAAACTAGATTTAATCAATGAAAAGTTCTAAAATATTGAGATAATTGCAATAACTTAACTATTCAATAATATCATTTTTAATAAGAATCTGTTTTATCTGAAAATCTGTACAAATCAGTACGGTGACCCAAATATCTGTCATCTGTACGTACAGATTCTGTACTCAGATCTTTGCTGAAAATCTGTACCATGACAGATAAATCTGTACATGTGGCAACGCTGGTTCTAGCCATTTACAGTGGTGCCAGAGGGTTGAGCCATTTACAGTGGTGCCAGAGGGTTGGTCCCGTTGGTCCGAGATATGGTGTCCCTTTTTACAATCAAAATCTGACTAAAAAATGTCTTGCAGACTTTTGTTCTGAAAAGTATGCACTCATACTACCGTTCAGAAAACTCAACTGAACGAATATTACGTCCTTCCCAGCCGACCCCGCGAAACGTCAAACTCGCGCGAGGAAAAATCGAAGAAAAAAAAAGTTTTTCCGCGGCGCTCCCCACTTCGATGCATTGAGCAACGCACCGCTCGGTTTTGCGGTTGTTTCGTTTTGTCGCGAGCGCACAGTTTTTTCTCTTCTCTCTCTCTCTGTGTTGTGCTGCCTCCCCGCATAATCCAGTGAAAATCGGTGGAAAAGAGTTGGCTTTGGTGCGATTGAAATGTGTCCCTGAAGGTTGAATCGACGGGAATCGACGCCAAACATGGTGCCATAAAGTGGGTCGAGACGGGTCGACCAGTGTGTCCTGTGTGTGCGAAACGCCTGCTGCGATTGTTGGAAGAAGGTGGTGGAGGAGTAGGTGTGGAAGAAGAAGCAGCAAACACAACTTGACCCCGGGGGAGGGGGAAGGTAATTCGGGAGGATGAGTTCCGGACCGAGCGCGCCGGAGATCGAGACGGTCACCATCATCAGCGATGACTCGGACATTGAAATGACGGAGGTGACTCCGAAGGTGAAGGGAGGGGGGCCGAAGGTTGAGACCTCTGGGGGAGGAGCGGATGAGGTGGAGGGTCGTCGGATTAGCCGGAGGAAGAAGCCGAAGGTGGAGTACTCGGACACGAAGCCGGTGGCGGCGGCGGGGTCGG
The DNA here is from genome assembly GCF_015732765.1 of Culex quinquefasciatus. Taxonomy (NCBI): domain Eukaryota; kingdom Metazoa; phylum Arthropoda; class Insecta; order Diptera; family Culicidae; genus Culex; species Culex quinquefasciatus. The sequence goes on from NC_051862.1 coordinate 83,473,701, forward strand.
TCGCGTCGGATAATGGCGGTGGGAAGGCGGAACCGCGCGTTGAGCCGAAGGTGAAGAAACGGGAGCCGGAACCGGTGGCGGCAGCGGTAGGGAAGGAGGAGGGAAAGGGCGAGGCCGAGGCGAACCCGCACAAAGAGATTCTGACGGGGTTGGAGGGTGCGGCGTTCCAGTCGAGGTTGCCCTTTGAGAAGATGACCGCGTCGGAGGCGGTTTGCTTTCCGGAGATTACGAAGCACGGGTTGGTGGCGCAGCGGGTGTTTTTGAACGTGCGCAACCGGATTCTGCAGATGTGGATCGAGAATCCGACGGTGCAGTTGACGGTGGAGAACGCGTTGAAGAACATGGAGCAGCCGTTTGATAGCGACCAGAATCTGGTCCGGAAGGTGCACGCGTTTCTGGAGCGGCATGGGTTCATCAATTTTGGAATCTTCAAGCGGTTAAAACCGTTGCCGAGCAAAAAGCTGGCCAAGGTCATCGTGATCGGGGCGGGGATCTCCGGCCTGTCGGCGGCTCAACAGCTGCAGCAGTTTGGCTTTGACGTGATCGTGCTGGAGGCGAGAGACCGCGTCGGAGGACGGATAGCAACGTTCCGGAAGAATGCCTACACGGCGGATCTGGGCGCGATGGTCGTAACTGGGATTTGGGGCAACCCGATCACGATCCTGAGCAAACAGACCGGCATGGAAATGTGTCCCATCAAAACCGCATGCCCGCTGTACGGAGCCGGTGGAAAACCGGTCCCAAAGCACAAAGACGACATGGTCGAGCGAGAGTTCAACCGTCTGCTCGAGGCGACCAGCTATCTCAGCCATCAGCTAGACTTTAACTACGCCGGAAATCATCCGGTCTCGCTCGGACAAGCCCTCGAGTGGATCATCAAATTGCAGGAAAAGCACGTCAAAGAAAAGCAAGTCCAACACCTCAACAACATCATCGTTTGGCAGCGCAAACTCGTAGACAACCAAAAGGCCATCCAGGACACGATGGACTCGATCGGCGTCCTCCGCGTCAAACACCAGCAGCTCGTCGACGCAAAACCCCCCAAACCAACCGAACCGGACGCCGGCTACATCGAGCACGAGTTCAACATCCGCTCAACGGCCCGCGACGAACAACTCGCCTGGAAGGAGATCGAACGGCTGCGCACTAGTCAGACGGAGATCGAAACCAAACTGCGCGAACTCGAAACCGAACAAATCAGCGAAGTCTATCTGTCCTCGAAAGACCGCCAGATCCTGGACTGGCACTTTGCCAACCTCGAGTTCGCCAACGCAACCCCGCTCTCCAATCTCTCCCTCAAGCACTGGGACCAGGACGACGACTTTGAGTTCATCGGCAACCACACCACCGTCAAGAACGGCTACTCGTGCGTTCCGATCGCCCTCACCGAAGGTCTCGACGTCCGGGTCAACACCGCCGTCAAGCGTATCAAATACTTCCCCGGCGGCGTCGAAGTCACCGCAGATCTCAAATCCAACAGCTCCACCGTCCACTACAAGGCGGACCTCGTCCTGTGCACGCTCACCCTCGGTGTCCTCAAGCTGGCCATCTCGGACCAATCCACGAGCCAGCTCAACACGGTCCGCTTCGAGCCGCCGCTCCCCGAGTGGAAACAGTCTGCCATCCAGCGGCTCGGCTTTGGCAATCTCAACAAGGTGGTGCTGTGCTTCGACCGGATCTTCTGGGACCCGAACACGAACCTGTTTGGGCACGTGGGCAGCACGACCGCGAGCCGCGGGGAACTGTTTCTGTTTTGGAACATTTCGCAGTCGCCGGTGCTGTTGGCGCTGGTGGCCGGCCAGTCGGCGGCCATCATGGAGAACGTGTCGGACGATGTGATCGTGGGTGAGTAGTTTCGAAGAAACAAACGCGTCGCTTAGAAACGACTTTCACTGTGATCCCAATCAAAGTAACTGTGTATTAGTAAAAATGCGCTTCCCGAACACGGACGTCAATTCTATGTACCTAGTAGTATTGGATCGACATGTTTCAAAATCGTTAGATTATTCTCCTTTGAGGGAATATAAACGTTGCAATCAGAAGTTCTTGCTCAGAACCACTTTTTTTAGCATAGTTTCCACTTTTTTTTTGCTTTTGATTGCGGAATCACATCATTCGTTTTGCGGTATTCCATGTTAGGTATATCGTTCCACAAACCAATATCATTGATGGCACGTAGCTTCAGGGTTTGAAACTGCTTCTTTGTGACCACCATAGTCACCCTCCTACACTTTCCGCCTTACGGCATGAAACATTCTGCTGCTTTTACACTCGACTCCTTATAATGGTTTCTTGACCACTCCGTTGTAATTTTGAGAAATCCGCTTCCTTCTGCTGCCTAAACTTTTTGGTCACGGTAAAAGCGTGAATGGCTTTGGCCTTTTAGGTTTCTGGTGATTTTGCTCGAAATCGTCTGAACAGCGACATCCCTGGTGATTTTGATGGTCCAAAGCAGACAAAGAACGTCTTGACAAGAATCAGTATTCAAGAACGTACCTTACCTTCTCCGTCGAATTGTACTGCTTGATAGTGACATTTTCGGCAATTTTTAGTCGGAAGCCGCTGCCGGTATTATCTTCATCGCTTGTCGATTTGAAATCATAGCTGCATTGTTCCAATTTTGGCCTCGAATTTGGAAGACCTCAGAAGGAACTGTCATTTGGATTAGATAATGGAGTGTGACGTTCGTCGCGGATTTTTTTTTTAGTTGCGAAAGAGACAGGGACTTTTTCGATTGTGTTTGCGATTATGCTTTCCAGGTCCTCTAAGAGCGTGAGTGCCGATCTTCCGGTTAGATGGTACGGTCTCCAGCCATGTCGGCACAGCCGAAGTAGCTCGTGGACACATGCTGGATCTCGAAGCCGATGTTCAGTATCGTGAGTGCCTATTCCGGGTCATCCGTTGTTGTGCTCAGCGGGTGTGAGCGACCTTAACGCGTGTTGAACTGCCTTGAGTGAGCTATCAGGGAACTGCCCCGATGCCGGTGTTCTACCAGTCCGCTGCAAACAGGCCATCAACAAACTAGGATTTCGAAAATATGATTATGCCGCAATGACATGGAACATGGATATGGTTCGAATTAATTAGTCATTTCAAGCGTAATTACTTTGGTTTTGAAAAAAAAGTTGAAATTTACCATGTTTATGATTCTCTTATTGCTGCTTACAACTAAATAACAAAAAAAAATGTCCAGCGAGTTGGTTCAACAGGTCACCAACGCTTCCTGGACTCATTATGCGTGCCACGCCGACCGATTTTCTCCCACGTCTCAACGGATAACATACACTCTTTTGGCTTTCCTCGCGCCACATCGACTAATCGGTCCATCCGACGAATTCCTCACACGACTTTGATGCTTTTCGCACGCTCCAACTAATTTTCCTCAAGGACAAAAAATGCCCGTGTAAAACAACACAGTTTGACAGGCATTAATTCGTTTGAAAAAAAAATGTGGCAACTAGATTGAATTAAAAAATATCCGTTAAAAAATCATAACGCCTGCTACCGTTACGGAAGCCCAACAAAAACAACGGAGCCACACAATTTCTTCATCTTTGTTGTACTTTTCGTTTTATTATTAACTGTTCACATTCATTTATTCACTTCAAATTGTTTTGCATTTTTGCAAATAATTTTAACAACTAAGGCTGGTACAAATATTTTTAAAAGTTTTTGTCACCCCCCTTCAAAATTGGCCCGAAAAATCAGGGGGCAAAAAAAATATTTTTACAATAAACTTCAAAATTTCAATGAAAATTCAAGTGCAACCAGCTGAAATCATATTAAAATGCATTCTCTTGCCTGGATTAGTTTATATAGAATGCAGGGTTGTTACGGACGGCGCGGATTTGCTGGCTAATTTTGCTCAGGCGCGGATTTTGCGCGGATGGCAATTTTGAAAATGTTTGTTAATATTTTCTTAGTACGAAACGTCGAAAAATTATTTTTTATATGTTTCTTGTCATTTGTTAACATCTCCGGCTCTGAATATTTAATGTCTTTTGAGTTTTGAGTAATGATTTTTAACCTTATTTATTTTAAATTTTATGCTGGATTTATTAAATTTTTAATTTTGTAAATCAAATATTACAAACTTTTCCCTAAGATATAGACATTAGAATGTGTAACAAAATCTATTATTGGGGCTTGTTCTGGTGGGCGCCAAATATGAGCTTGATTGGACGTAACAGAAGCTGGCCTCCACTTTCGAATTTTGGAATGGAATTTAATCGGCAGAAATATTTTTTTTCTAAATCTAAACATTCTTGGCGAAAATAAAAAGATCAGAACATTCCAAATTCAAAGCTTCAGAAATTCAAAAATTCGAAAAAAAATTGTTTTAATAACTATTAAAACAAAATACATATTAATTTTTTTTTCGAAATTTCTAAAATCGTAATTTAAAAAATCTGAAATTTCAAAATTCAAAATTTTAGCAATCTGAAATTCAAAATACAAAAAAATTGGGTTATCGAAAATTTTTAGATTAAAAAAAAAAATCAAAATTAAAAAGTCAAAATTTAAAAACTAAAAAGTATCAAATTCAAAACAATATAGAAAAAAAATTCTAAAATCTAAAATGATTTTAGTATCCTTAAGCTTATAAATTCTTAAATTCTAAAATTCTAAAATTCTAAAATTCTAAAATTCTAAAATTCTAAAATTCTAAAATTCTTAAATTCTAAAATTCTTAAATTCTAAAATTCTAAAATTCTTAAATTCTTAAATTCTAAAATTCTTAAATTCTTAAATTCTTAAATTCTTAAATTCTTAAATTCTTCCCTGGGCTTTGTCATAATGAGTGTCATAGGTTTGATGCTTGTTTGGCAAAGAGTATGATTTGATTCGATGTGGAATTAAAATCGAAGTGTTCAGTATATTGCTGAAGCTTCCATTTTTACACATGGACACCACTTCATGCTGCGAGAACCCACTTTGGCGTAGTCTCAGGGCTTAATCGATGGCCGGTAAGCTGTCATCGAGACAAGGAGGTTCTCTGATAGTGGAAATATCACATTTGTACAATGAACCGCTACATATGTGATTTTTCCCTATCTTAATGTGGGTGTCAGGTTAGGATGCGGGTTTAAAAAAAATAGTGATTGTAGAATTTAGGATTTTAACTATAAATATCAACTTTTTATACTTTGCCTTTAGTTATTTAGGGACAAAATTAGTAACAGGGAATTTAGTAATTCTATCAGAATCGGTGATTTTCATTCAAGTAGCATAAAAACCATTCAGATTTGTCAAAATTTCCATAGAGTCTCGATCAATCAATAGTGAAATGATATCGGACTAAATTCGTTGATCTGTTGAACTAACGGTTGTCGGATTATGATTGTATCGACCATTGTTGCGAATCGAGGATCTACTGGAATTCTGACGAACAAATGGTCGTCTCTTTTTCATTTCACGACTTGTAAAATATCAACTGTTATTTTTTTTTAAGAAGCCAGACAGGTTTTAAAAGAAACGTTTTTTGGTTAATAATTAAAATGTCGGGGATTTGAGATAAGAGTAGCTTTCGGATAGGTTGCTTTAAATCTTGTATTCAATTCAAGTTAGGTAGTTATCCGCAAATGAATATTTGGACTTATATGAATAATTGAACATTTTGGACTTATGAATAACACACAACTGTGCATTTATTCTAGAGTCAGTTCCATACAGCGTCAGTGTTTATTTGGTCGAAGTGTACTAATTCATTGGCAGATCTGATTCTAGTTGTAATGTACGACAAGACTACTGACGGACGTGACAGGACGAGGGCCCAGTTTAGAGGTTTCGACATCAACGATGTGCGGCTGGATCACCCTCCCAAAAAAAAAAAAAAAAAAAAAAAAATTCTTAAATTCTTAAATTCTTAAATTCTTAAATTCTTAAATTCTTAAATTCTTAAATTCTTAAATTCTTAAATTCTTAAATTCTTAAATTCTTAAATTCTTAAATTCTTAAATTCTTAAATTCTTAAATTCTTAAATTCTTAAATTCTTAAATTCTTAAATTCTTAAATTCTTAAATTCTTAAATTCTTAAATTCTTAAATTCTTAAATTCTTAAATTCTTAAATTCTTAAATTCTTAAATTCTTAAATTCTTAAATTCTTAAATTCTTAAATTCTTAAATTCTTAAATTCTTAAATTCTTAAATTCTTAAATTCTTAAATTCTTAAATTCTTAAATTCTTAAATTCTTAAATTCTTAAATTCTTAAATTCTTAAATTCTTAAATTCCTAAATTCTTAAATTCCTTAATTCTTAAATTCTTAAATTCTTAAATTCTTAAATTCCTAAATTCTTAAATTCTTAAATTCCTAAATTCTTAAATTCTTAAATTCTTAAATTCTTAAATTCTTAAATTCTTAAATTCTTAAATTCTTAAATTCTTAAATTCTTAAATTCTTAAATTCTTAAATTCTTAAATTCTTAAATTCTTAAATTCTTAAATTCTTAAATTCTTAAATTCTTAAATTCTTAAATTCTTAAATTCTTAAATTCTTAAATTCTTAAATTCTTAAATTCTTAAATTCTTAAATTCTTAAATTCTTAAATTCTTAAATTCTTAAATTCTTAAATTCTTAAATTCTTAAATTCTTAAATTCTTAAATTCTTAAATTCTTAAATTCTTAAATTCTTAAATTCTAAATTCTTAAATTCTTAAATTCTTAAATTCTTAAATTCTTAAATTCTTAAATTCTTAAATTCTTAAATTCTTAAATTCTTAAATTTTAAATTCTTAAATTCTTAAATTCTTAAATTCTTAAATTCTTAAATTCTTAAATTCTTAAATTCTTAAATTCTTAAATTCTTAAATTCTTAAATTCTTAAATTCTTAAATTCTTAAATTCTTAAATTCTTAAATTCTTAAATTCTTAAATTCTTAAATTCTTAAATTCTTAAATTCCTAAATTCTTAAATTCTTAAATTCTTAAATTCTTAAATTCTTAAATTCTTAAATTCTTAAATTCTTAAATTCTTAAATTCTTAAATTCTTAAATTCTTAAATTCTTAAATTCTTAAATTCTTAAATTCTTAAATTCTTAAATTCTTAAATTCTTAAATTCTTAAATTCTTAAATTCTTAAATTCTTAAATTCTTAAATTCTTAAATTCTTAAATTCTTAAATTCTTAAATTCTTAAATTCTTAAATTCTTAAATTCTTAAATTCTTAAATTCTTAAATTCTTAAATTCTTAAATTCTTAAATTCTTAAATTCTTAAATTCTTAAATTCTTAAATTCTTAAATTCTTAAATTCTTAAATTCTTAAATTCTTAGATTCTTAGATTCTTAGATTCTTAAATTCTAAAATTCTTAAATGTTTTTATTTTTGAATTCTCAGTTCTTAAATTCATGAATTCCACAATTTTTGAAGTCCTATTTTATGTAAGAGATTTTGAAATTATGACAAGACATTATTTTAAATATCAGCAATTAAATTTCTTCCGGAGTGAAATTTTAGCGAGGATTTTGGATTACAAACTGTATAAAAAATCTTAGATTTTGAATATTTAGAATTTCGAAATTTAAAATTTTATCATATTTTAATTTTAGTTACATTTTTGAAGCTAAATTTTTAGGTTTTTAAATATTGTATTTTCTATTTTGAAGATTTTTTTTTCATGATCTTGCCTTGACCGTTTCTTGAGGATTTTTTTTTTAAATGGATTTATTGCTTTCATTCTTTTGGAGCCTCTAACCATAAAACGAGTTTTTTTTTAATCAAATACTTTCTGAATTAGTTTTTCTTCATTAAAAAATAAAATTTCTTCAATGTTGGTCGCGATATTTTTTTATATGGCGTGGATTTTGCGCGGTTTCGGATTTTAGGTCGGCGCGGATTTGGCGCGGTTTTTTTTCGACTCTCCCGTAACATCGCTGAGAATGTTAACATATAAAACCATTAAAATTTCATCCAATTCGGTCGATCCAGTTACGAGTTATGTAGAAAAACGTAAAAAATCTCGATTTTGCTCTATGCGGGAAGGGGTTAATAACATGTCAACGATAAAAATCCTTCTTTTGACAGGAATTGGAAATCCAGAATCCTTGGTGAAGTATATACTGCCGTTCTACGCATAATTGTCCCATGTCAGTTTTGGACGAATTTGACTTTATGACATTTTTAAGTTTAGTTTTATGTGTACTTTAAGAAAAACACATAAAATCTAGTACTTTGTTCCCAAACTCATTAAAAACAACACCATGTCTGTTTGTCCCATCGTTAAACTTCTACGCATAATTGTCCCACCAAGTATTTTCTAACACGGAATCATCAGTTTTACTAAGCATTATGTCTTGTTTACCAGTTGTATAGCAAGATAATCACAAACAAGGGTGATAAACTGCTAACTGGGGTGATTAGGGACACATAGGGCGAATAGGAACCCACGGGACAATTATGCGTAGAAACACAGAAATCGATCGAAAAATTTCAATCGCGTTTTTCTCAGTTCCATTTTTTTGAACATGGGACAATTATGCGTAGAACGGCAGTATACCGAGTCAAAGAAGTGAAAACCCGCCAACGATCCGGAAAAGCAGGGCTGCATATTCCAGACGACTCCGACTCCGACTCCGGCTTTCTGAGATTAGTCGACTCCGACTCCGGCTCCAACCGACTCCGACTCCGACTGCAACTCCGACCTACCAACTCTAGCCGACTCCGACTCAAGCTTTCAACAAATGATTGGCTCCGACTCCGACTCCATATATTTTTAAATGTTTCAAAAATTAGTTTACTATTATTTTGAAAACATTAATGGATAGGATTATTTACATTCTCTCTAAGCGTCATGTTTTTCTCAAGGAAAATAAGTTCGAATCACAAAACAGCAAAAAAGTTTCTAGGTTAGAAGTTTTATACGTTATTGAAACAGAAATTAAAAAATATCTCCAGTTTTGAAAGCATTTTCAGAAGCACAGTTTTGTAAGTAAATTTGGATTTATTTACTTAACTGGGACCCGTGGTGTAGCAGGCCAAGTGCGAATGATTCTGATGATATCCCTTCAGTTGACGCTCAGGCGAGGAACATCCTGGAAGGAGCGTCACTGACTACGTCCGTAGTCCTGTTAGATCTTTCTTGATCAAGACAGTATAGCTCTGGTTCCTTGCAAGTGTCCTATTTTCTTACCTCCACGTTGGCTTGGTTTTCATGATGACCTAGCTGGTGGCCTGTGGAAACGGATCGTAAACCTTTGACCAGCGAGGGTCAGAGTCGAGACGGCTAGAAGAAAGGGGCGCGACAATGTGGGAAAGGGAAGTATTTTGTGATTGTAGACGGTATTGTTTTGATTCGCAGTATGTTGAGTCAACTGCTGTGGATGTACCTGAAACATCACACAACGGGGTTTCTCTTCTTTCCGTTTTTATCTATCATCTATATTCTGTTAATTTTGTTTCACTGATTCTCTAACGCAGCTTCTGTTTACTATCCTCCATTTGATTTCGATTTTACTTATTTGATTCTCTTATTTCTCAACGCTTTTCCACTCAATTTTACTAATTGATGCTGCTGCAACAAACTGTCTGCTTTCCCTTAATTTGGCAGCGATGTCAATTTTGTTTATCATGTGCCTTTTCTTTATTTATCTATTTCAATAATTTCTCATCTTCCCTGTAAATTGCCCATCATAACAATAATCTAAGCTTGTTTGTTATCTCTTTTCATTAACTATTGTTAATTTGTTTATCTTCTTCATAAATTACTATCTTTCTTTTACTATTGATTCTTTACATAGTATATTTCTTTCACTGTCCATTGTTTTGAAACTTCACCTTTTTCTTAAGCAAGTGAGGTTCGAGCCCTGACTCAATTTATGAAATGATTAAAGGATTAACGCAAATATTACTATTGTTCTTTTGAAAAACTTTTATAAAATGCTTAGGACCAAAATATTGTAACAAAACACCGCGACAAAAGAAATAGCAACAGATAAACACGACTCAACAATAGGGAAGATTTCAGGAGAAAACAATACACAGTAAATAACAAATAGTTTTTGAATTCAAACTAAAAATAAAACAGTTTTTGCTTTAATGAAAGTTGATAGGCACACTATAAATGGTTAGGCGCTTATACTTACATCAAACCCTACGTAATGTACCACCCCCGGCCGAGTTAAAATGCGTAACCGGAAAAGAAGGTGTGCATGCCTGGCACGAACACTCAAAGCGTGTTCTAGCGTGCTGCTCGTACTGACTCAGAGCAAGGGTGAGATGTAGGTGTAAGGGCAGTGCGTGTTCGTCGGGAACCTGGTGCATAAGATCGGTCAAGGCCCGTTCTTACACTGAAAATTGCGAATTGCGAATTGCGAATTAACCGGGACCCGTGGTGTAGGGATAAGCGTGATTGTCCCGGTGGCATTTTTCGAGACAAGATTTGTCTGATCTTGTCTTCCGTTGGACGGAGAAGTAAATGTTGGTCCCGGTCCAACCTAGAGGTTACGTCGTTAGCTCAATCCAGGTGTAGGAGTCATCTCCCTGGGTCCTGTCTCGGTGGAGTCGCTGGTAGGCAGTTGGACTAACAATCCAAAGGTCATCAGTTCGAATCCCGGGGTGGATGGAAGCTAAGGTGTTAAAAGAGGTTTGCAATTGCCTCAACAATCACGCCTTCGGACATCTAGTATCGAGTAGGAATCTCGCAATCGAGATCGCCAAGGCAATGCTGCGAATAATTTGATGTGTCTTTTTTATTGAACCTCAAATTTAAATTTAATTTATTAAAATCTAATAAATTCAAATATTAAATTTTTATTTTTTAAATGAATCATTTAAAAATCCTGGCCTTAATGATCGATTTATAAATTCAAAAAAACGAAGCTTTATGAATGATCGTGCACTTCCATCAAAATATATGAAAAAACTTAAATTTGGATAAAAAACCAAAATCCACAGGTAAAATATTTTCTAGGTCACGGATATTTCAAAATCACCACTAAGCTACCTTTCCAAGAAGAAATTTTTTAGGTACATTGATTTGCAATGATAATCACCTTCCGCCATTTTGGCGTGAGACGTACAGTATGAGAAAATTTTTACCGATTGAATAATATTTAGATTTTTTTTAAATATTTGAAAAATAAATTCAAATCTTATCATTTTTTTATACATTTTTTAGGTACTGAAATCTTGAAATTAGTTAAACGATAATTTGCAACGATATCAAAAAAGTTTGCCTAAAAGTCAACATTCTCAGATTTTAGTAGGGATATAGTAATCATTATGATAATCGATATATTTAACATATTCAATAATTATTTCAAAAATAGTTACAACTTTTTTTTTGATATTTTTTGTCAATTTCAATTATTTTAAATGCAACACTTTGATTTGCCAGGGATTATTATTTTTAATCTTTTTATATAGGGGAAGTTCTCGTATGTTTGGCAGGTTAAGCACTCGCTCCTAACTCCATCCAATTTGCTGATTTCTACTATTTAAACAACTAATTTTACAAAACTTTTGATAGAAACTTGCTTGCTCACATCTTATTGAGCTATTTATCACTCGAGGTCAGTTGAAAACGCTTTTAATTAGCTTTAATTGAATGTCAAAGTTCTAACCTGCCAACATTAGCGGCACGCTGGAATTAGATGCTGTTCCCCTACCTCGTAACTTTTTTTCCCTGAAAATGATTTACGTAAAACCTCCAAGACAGTCGCTATCAGGGTAAAAGATGACTGTGTGTTAGGGTGACAATAAAACAAATCGACATCAGGCATACCTTCTGTTTCGATTCCTTAGGGAAAAATAAGTATCTGTGTCAATTTTCAGCAAAATCGGTTATAGGTAAAGGATTGCTTTTTAACTTTGAAGTTTATAAGGGGAAAATTGCAAAAATGTATGCATAAAAACATAGTTTCAGTATTTTTCTGCCAGGTGGCGCAGGTCTCGCCCAAAATTGTCCAAAAGTGAAATTCCTGTAAAAAAAAACGAAGTTGACTTTATAGCTGTCGGCCACCATAGCTAGTACCAACCACTAGCGTCTTCCTTTTATCTTCAAGGACTTCGCCGCCCTGGGCTCCTAAGTTTATGAAAGTATGGCACGGAGCGACGGCCCCGAATACTCATATTACACAAAGAATTTTAGAGCGCCCACCGCGGGATTCGAACCGGCGACCTCTGGATTGTGAGTCCAGTGCGCGGTCCGATTAATCCACACGGGCGGGACCTGTAGGATTTTTTTTTATTTTTTTAGTAAATAGCAAAATTATTTTTAAATCCCCAAAAATAAAAAAATTGCAACTTAGTGCATGCGACTTAAGAAACAATTTAAAATAGAAATAATAATAAATAATGAAGAATTAGCGTTTAAAGTCTGACGTACATCAAAAGCCAAACTTGAAAATCGCCTTTTTTCCCCTCTACCCCTTCCAGGCCGATGCATCGCCGTCCTCAAGGGCATCTTTGGCAACTCGTCCGTCCCGCAGCCGAAGGAAACGGTCGTGACGCGCTGGCGGGCCGACCCGTGGGCCCGCGGCTCGTACAGTTTCGTGTCGGTTGGCTCCTCCGGCAGCGATTACGACCTGCTGGCAGCGCCCGTAACACCCCGGCCGGAGCGACCGCCCAGCAGTAGTGGCCTCAACGGAGCAACAGCCGCAGCGGCAGGTCACAACACAACGAACGGCAATGGCTGTGGTGGCGGTGGCGGAGAAGACGACGACGACAGCAAAGCGGACATTCCACGGTTATTCTTCGCTGGTGAGCACACGATACGCAACTACCCGGCGACGGTGCACGGGGCGCTGCTGAGTGGCCTGCGGGAAGCGGGCCGGATAGCGGACTACTATCTAGGATTTCCCAACACGTACCCTGATGCTCCGAAGGAGGAGCCAAAAAAGTAGCATTAACTAGCAAGAGAGAGCGAGAAAGAGAGAGAGAGTGTGATTTTAAGGCAAAACGATAGTGTATTACTAAAGAAAATAGGAGAACAAACTAAAAAAAAAAAACAGACAAATGGTTCGAGTGAGAACTTGGCCATAGAGACAAACAGAAAAAAAACTTAACTCTAACTTATTATTGAGATGTCGCTGCAGTTTACTGAATAGTGAAAAAGCAATGCACACCACTAAAAGCACACACACACAAACGTCGTCTGAAGACGCTGGCGAAAGCTTTACGACGGGATATATCATTGATTGTGACTGATGATAAAGAAAGATTAGACAAAAAAATTACACACACACAGAGACACAGAAACATAGTTTTATTCTAGGTATTTGAGATTAATTGAACACACAAACACACATAAACACCTTTCAGGCATTTAAATAGATGTGAGATAAAATGAGGAGCGTGGGATTGTTCGTCGTTGAGGAGACCTGGGTTGAAGAAGCCTTGAAGATCTGAACGTTGTTGCAGAAAGAAGAAGTTTTCGAACGCCAATCATCACACATACATGACGAAATCCAGGCAGTGAAAGCAGCTCCAGAAAGAACAACGATTGACTTGAGTTTGACGAAGCTAAATGAAGGTATGTACATTTATATTAACTCGGTGTTACTTATCCATCTTATACCTATTTATGAACTGATTTTTAATTTAGAAGATATATTTAGATGAAGATATTTTAAAAAGTTAAATGAAAAAAAAATATATTGGAGCATTATCTTCTTCTTTCCAATGTTATTACTTACACAAACGTTATTCACCTTCTCATACACTTTCAAGATCTCTTTTTCAAACCTTTTTTAAAATATATACCTATCACATTGTAATATCGGTTTTGTAATTTTTTGAAAAGTTCAAATTATTTTATCGCATTTAAATTACTTACTGAAAGATGTGGACATTTCGTACAAGATTATCATAATTGCAAAAAAAAATCCCAAAGTTTTGCTGTCAAGTGACAGGTTGACAAACATTATTCAATATCGAAATTTCGAACATTTTGAGCAAATATACACTTGGTTTCGGATTTGGCGGAGAATATCCCACTTGACTAAGATCACATACCTTGGTCTCAGACAAAATCTTGATCCACAGCCGGCTGTCTAGGCTCGCACTGTTGTTTCGTTGCCTAAATTAAAATTAATTGAAAACTAAACTTGAAACAAATTATGTCATTGCATTTGTCGCAACGCTTGTGTAAAGCGGATTTAAAATGTATTGTTGAGGATTTCTTGAATACATTTATTACTACTCTCAACTCATTTTTAAACATCTTTTTACCGACTGTGAATATAAGATTTCTTTTGAGTTTTGAGAAATGTTTTTTAACCTTATTTTGGGTTTATTCTATACTGGATATATTCAATTTTTAATCTTGTTAAATCATATTTCAAACTTTTCTCGATGATATAGACATTAGGATGTAACAAAAATGGATGTTAGCTGGGATTTAACCCATAGAAATATTTTTTTTTTTCAAAAACTAAACATTCTTGAGGAAAAAATCAAAAAGATCAAAACATTTAAAAATGAAAGATCCAACATTCAAATTTTTAGAAACTCAAAAATTCAAAACATTTTTGATGTGAACAAAAATAAAAAAAAAATCAGATTAAAAAATTTAAAAGATCCGAAATTTCCCAATTGAACATAAAAAAATCTGAATTTCAATCTCCAAAAATTTTGGAATTTAAAATCAAAAAAATCAAAAAAACTAAAAAATATCAAAAAACAGAAATGTTATTTCCAAACTCATAAATTTTTAAATTCCTAAATTATTAAACTCATAAAAAATATTAATATATTTAAATTATTATCAATTTTTTACAGTTTGGACCTGAAAAACAATACCTGCAGAATTCTTAAATTCTGGACCTTTTACAAAATTAAAAACTCCAGAATTCTTAAATTCACTAGAGTTTATGCCTCACTCACCTTACTGAGGAAAGGCTTTAAAATCACTCGAAAAATGAACTTCTTAATTCGACCTCGTAGACCTGCCCACGTATTTCTATCGACTCAGAATCAAATTCTGAACAAATGTCAGAAAAAATTACAGAAAAAAAACTGACAACTTTAGAGCATTTTTGTAGTCATTCTTTAGGTTAGGGCTACTTGTACAGGAAACAAAATGTATTTTAATTTTCAAATCTCAAGATTAAGATTTTTTTTAATTTTATGATTTTTTAAATAAAATTTGGATCTAAATTTTTTAATGTTGGAATTTCTATTTTTGATTTCTTTTTTTACGTAAATTTTTGTTTTGCCTTTTCCCTCTAACAAAAATTAATTTCATATTATTATGAAACTCTTTTGTATGTTTGTTGCGAAATTATTTCTCTAAAAATGGCGCGGAAGTTTTAATTCGACTTCTCCGTAACAACCCTTTCTACAAACAAAACTAATTTGGGGATACAGCGGAGATTTTCTTTTATACTCTTAAAAAATTGGAGTATCAACAATTTCCGTTTTCCAAATCCATTCCCCGCTTTACCTCGACCAGAGTCGAGGGACAAAAATTGGAATAAAAATTGCACCAACCTAAATGAAAACAAATAAACTAAAAATGAAACAAAAATAGCATAAAACAAGAGAAGCATAAATTTTTGTGAAGCAAAAGTTGTTGAAAATGATCTCTTGAACACGGCAAAAATAAAAAATAAATAAAGCATTGTGTTTTTCTATTTACCTTAAATATTGTGGGGGTCTTCTAATGATTCTAATCCTATGACCAAAGAAGACATTTTGAGTGCTTAGTCGACCCATGTAAATCTCCGTACATTTTCGACAGGCGACATATATGTTTTTTCGACCTTTTCAAATATTAGGCAAGAATTTAGAATACCTTTAAAGTAGTTTATGCAACAAGTTGCAAAAAGAGGATTTTTTCAGCACGAGTCGTACATTTACCCAACGAGATTCACCGAGTTGGATAAATACGAAGAGTGCTGAAAAAATCAAGTTTTGCAACGAGTTCCATACAACATTTTTTGCAATTCCGAAAAACACCCTTTGAGTGGAATTATAGGTCAAATAATAATGTTTTTTGCAAATTAACAGTTTAAATCCAAAAAATATTGCAAAGTTTTACTTTTCGAAACAAGTGCTGAAAAGTTCAACTTTTCAGCATCCCTTTTTTGCTGAAAAGTATAACTTTTCAGCATTTATTTTGAATAGTGTTACTATTCGATTCTGTTATTTTTGGTCCAGAAAAGTAGGCCTTTTCGTCGTTCAAGAATAACAGAAAAAATAAGTAGTTTCATGACGGAATTGAAAAAAAATTTTTTTTGCAATTCCGTCGTGAAACTACTAACTTTTTCTGTCATTCTTGAACGACGAAATAGCCTACTTTTCTGTACCAAAAATAACAGAATCGAATAGCAACACTTTTCAAAATAAATGCTGAAAAGTTCTACTTTTCAGCACTCAAATGGGTGCTGAAAAGTTGAACTTTTCAGCACTCAAATGGGTGCTGAAAAGTTGAACTTTTCAGCACTTGTTTCGAAAAGTAACACTTTTCAACATTTTTTTGATTTAAACGATTTATTGACCAAATACATGAAAATTTGACCTAAAATTTCACTCAATAGGTGTTTTTCGGAATTGCAAAAAAAATTGTATGAAACTCGTTGCAAAACTAGATTTTATCAGCACTCTTCGTATTTATCCAACTCGGTGAACCTCGTTGGATAAATGTACGACTCGTGCTGAAAAAATCCTTTTTTTGCAACTTGTTGCATAAACTACTATTTTGCAATTCAGCTGTGAAACTGTCATCTTTTCCTGTCCTTCTGGAGAAACGAAATGGCCTACTTTTCCCTACCAAAAATAACAGAATGAAAAATTAATACCTTTCAATACCAGAACTTTTCAACACTTGTATCGAAAAGTAACATTTTCAATATTTTTTGTTTTTAACGATACTTGTTGCAAAACATGATTTTTTAAGCACTCGTCGTATTGTACGACTCGTGCTGAAAAAATCTGCTTTTTGCACCTTGTTGCATAAACTACTATTTCCACAATGAAAATCTGGCGAATGGTTGTCGAGTTGTCGTCTTTTGGCAAAAACACGAATGACAGTTAGGAAAACCTAATTTAATCATTTTTTATTCTTTGTCAGGCTGTATCTCAGCAACTAATTTTCCGATTTCGAAAGTCCAAAAACAAAAATTATTGTAAATTTTCTCAGCTTCAAAGTTGTGGGGCTTTTTCCTCTAAAAAATATCAAAAAATTTCAATGAATAAAAAATTGATGAGGGAAAATAATAATTTTCCAATCTGCATAAATCTGTCCCTCTTTATTCAGGATAATGCTCCATAATATCTACAACTTTGTCGAAGACTCCAAATCGATTAGAAAATTACTGCGAACAATTTTGTTTGAATATTTATGTATCTTTTTTGTATGGACAGCTGCCAAAATTGTATAAAGATTTGTAAAAACCAATGATGAGCCAATGATACAAAATGGCTTATTTGGAAATGAATGAAATTAATAAAAGTAATGAAAATAGCTTATATGGAAGTCCACCACAAAATTTTAGCCACATGAAAAAAACAAAAAAATAAAAATGCGTGAAATCGGACAATTACGTTAAGAATTTTTCACAATGGTTAGATAATAAGGACAAGCGAGCAAACAGGTCTGTCTTAAAAGTTTAAACAAATAAGTTGTTTGAATAATAGTTATCGGCGAATTGGATGGCAATAGGACCGAATTCTTAAGGGGTTACATACATGTAGAAAATCACAAAATTTAATATTACAAAAAAAAATATTGAATCCACTAAAAATATGATTTTCAATCAATCCTGAAAGTTTCATGAACATATTACATGATTTAACTGAGTTAGAGACGATTTTGAAGATCAAAGCGGACTGTCAAACTTTCTGATCGGTTTTCTCGAAACACCGAGTTGATTTAAGGGTGCCTCGATATTTCGAGATGGGATGGACCAAATTGGCTGAAATTCGGGGTGAAGACTCTCAAGACATATCCCGTAAGCATGACGAAGCTCGATTTTGAAATTTTGCTTTTTAAAAAACACAAAAATCAAAAACTGATTATTTTTTATACGAAAAACACAAAAATATTTTTATCTTTTTTAAAAATAAGTTTTTTGAAAATCGGTCTTTGTCTTCACCGTCTTCACCAAAATTTTGAGACGATTTGGTCAAGGCAGTGTTGAGATATCGTAGCACCCGTTTTTTGAAACTGCTAACTTCAAATAGCTGTATCTCGGCAATGATACAACCAAATGTCTTCAAATTTGTTTTGATAATGTATATTTTAATGCCCTGAAAACAGATTTAAAATGTAATTAAGTGTGTGCTCAAACCAACCTCTGATTTTTTTGTCGATTTACATGTATGTAACCCTTTAATCTGCAAACATATGAGCAATTCTCTGAGATTTCGGTCATTCGATTTTTTCTGTATTTTTTAATCTGGCTGAAACTTTTTTGGTGCCATCGGTATGCCCAAAAAAAAAACATTTTGCATCATTAGTTTGTCCGTATAATTTTACATACAAATTTGGCAAAAATCTGTATCTTTTGAAGGAATTTTTTGATCGATTTGGTGTCTTCGGCAAAGTTGTAGGTATGGATATGGACTACACTGAAAAAAAATTATACACGGTAAAAAAATGGTAATTTTTAATTTCATTTTTTTGTCACTAAAACTTGATTTGCAAAAAACACTATTTTTATTTTTTGATATGTTTTAGAGGACATTAAATGCCAACTATTCAGAAATTTCCAGAATGGGCAAAAAATCTTTGACCGAGCAATGATTTTTTGAATCAATACATTTTTTTCAAAAAATTGAAATATTGGTCGCAAAAATTTTTCAATTTAATTTTTCGATGTAAAATTGAATTTGCAATCAAAAAGTACTTTAGTGAAATTTTGATAAAGTGCACCGTTTTCAAGTTATAGCCATTTTTATAAAACTTTTTTCAAAATAATCGCAGTTATTGATTTTTTAAAAATAGTGCCCATGTTTGCCCACTCTTGAAAAAATATTTTTGAAAAGCTGAGAAAATTCTCTATATTTTGCTTTTTCGGACTTTGTTGATACGACCCTTAGTTGCTGAGATATTGCCATGCAAAGGTTTAAAAACAAGAAAATTGATGTTTTCTAAGTCTCACCCAAACAACCCACCATTTTCTAATGTCGATATCTCAGCAACTAATGGTCCGATTTACAATGTCAAAATATGAAACAATCTTGAAATTTTCAGATATTTTCGCAAAAAATATTTTCAAAAATTTTAAATCAAGACTAACATATGAAACGGCGAAATATTGAATGTTTGGTCTTTTTAAAAGGTTAGTCTTGATTTAAAAAATTTCAAAATATTCTTTCGAAAAGATCGGAAAATTTCACGAATGTTTCATATTCTAACATTGTAAATCGAACGATTAGTTGCTGAGATATCAACATTAGAAAATGGTTGGTTGTTTGGGTGAGACTTCGAAAACATCAATTTTCTTGTTTTTAAACCTTTGCATGGCAATATCTCAGCAACTAAGGGTCGTATCAACAAAGTCCGAAAAAGCAAAATATAGAGAATTTTCTCAGCTTTTCAAAAATATTTTTTCAAGAGTGGGCAAACATGGGTACTATTTTAAAAAAATCAATAACTGCGACTATTTTGAAAAAAGTTACATAAAAATGGCTATATCTTGAAAACAGTGCACTTTATCAAAATTTCACTAAAGTACTTTTTGATTACAATTTCAATTTAACATCAAAAAATTAAATTGAAAAATTTTTGCGACCAATATTTCGATTTTTTGAAAAAAGTTGTATTGATTCAAAAAATCATAACTCGGTCAAAAATTTTTTGCCTATTCTAGGAATTTCTGAATAGTTGGCATTTGATGTCCTCTAAAACATATCAAAAAATAAAAAAATAAAAATAGTGTTATTTTGCAAATCAAGTTTTAGTGACAAAAAGTGAAATTAAAAGTACCAAATTTTTTTTCCGTGTATAATTTTTTTCAGTGTAGTCCATATCCATACCTACAACTTTGCCGAAGACACCAAATCGATCCAAAAATTCCTTCAAAAGATACAGATTTTTGAATTTTCATACAACATTTTTGTATGGACAGCTGCCAAATTTGTATGGAAAATTATATGGACAAACTAATAATGCAAAATGGCTTCTTCGGGCATACCGAAGGCACCAAAAAAGTTTCAGTCGGATTAAAAAATATAAAAATTAAAATTAAAGAAAAATGACCGATTCCGTAGAGAACTGCTCATATGAGAATTTCCCCTACAAATGAAAAAAAGCAAATATAAACGCAAGGTGAGACTTGGGCACAATTATTGATCAGATTTACCTTCTGAATATGAGTAGTTATGGTATTGATTAAATGATAATTTTATTTAGTTCAAAAAAAGATGCCAACGACACGCGACGTTCCCAAGCGGTCACCCATCTAAGTACTAATCGCGCCCGATGTTGCTTAACTTCGGTGATCGGACGAGAACCGGTGTTTTCAACATGGTATGATCGTTGACAAAGCTGGTGTAGTTGATTGATGGTTTTGTACTGTACACGAGAGGGATAAAAATAAAGAGTCTTATTAGACAATAATCTACTCCATCGACTCGTTGTTGATACTGAAGATGCTCTGCTCAGTGGGAACAAATTTGTTTTGGTCGCTTGTGTACAGTTCCCGAAGTGAAGGCTGAAGTTGGTTGCGATGCCATCGGCTGGAGATTTTGAACGAGCCGGGATTGTTTCGTGATTTTCACGAAGTCTACGGAATTGTTTTCCCACGTTCTGAAGCACTATGGAGGGTAATTGAGCTCGATTTACGTTGATACTCTGTGATTAATCTTTTTTTATCCACTTTTCAGAAATCTTCTTCGAACAGAACGATGACGATGGTCCACCAGAGTTGGACGGGGACACTGTCGAGTACGTGGAGGAAGCTGACCTGATCAGCGAGTCAGCGGTGGACGAGCGTGACTTTGCATACAACTGTAACGCTTGCAACATGACGTTCCACTCGGTGGAAGACCACATCCGAGAGCATCACCGGGAGGAGAAGGTCGTGATCGAAGTGGAGGAAGAGGTAGAAAGCTCAAGAATCGATGAGGAAGCCTATGGATTTGTGGAGGTTTCCGACGAAGATGAAGCTATTACCACCGGGGACAACTTCAAGTGCACCAGTTGTCAAACGTTGCTGAAAAGTGCCAGAAGTTTAAAGCTGCACATGAAAATGCACGACCCGAAGATCGGTGGAAAGAGACCGAGTCAATCGGAGAACCACTGCCAATCGTGTAATCGATCCTTCAGCGATTCCAAACATTTCCTGCTGCACATGGCTGGCCATGAAAATAACGAGTTCGAGACGGAACAACCCGATCCTAGGATATCCGCAGAGAATAACTCCGGAGGATACCCGTGCAGTTACTGCGGGAAGCGGTTCAAGCGGCCCTACGAAAAAGTCAAACACGAACGTGTCCACTCTGGAGAGCGACCCTACTCTTGCGAGGTTTGTGGCAAGCGATTCCGGGTGTCCAGCTGTTTGGCGGTGCACCGGCGCACCCACGACGACACGCGACCATTTGTGTGTCCGCACTGTAAGAAGAGGTATGTCTATTATGCTTTAATTAATTAAAAACATACATATTCATCATGGTATGATCGTTGAAAAATAAGCGGCATTGGCGAAACCCTTGCCTGCCTGGTTGATACCTGGGTCGGTAACATTTGTATGCTCATGCGCGTTCCCTTATCTTATGCATCGCTAGAACTGTTTTTGACACGGTGAGGTATATATACTCGGGGCGCGCTGTCAAACAAGCGTGTCTTTTGAAAGGAGAGCAGGTTAGCACTCCCCTTGACAAGGATGGAACACAAAATGGAGCCGGAAGGCACAATCCGGCTCCTACCCGTTTTTTTTGTTGCTTATTTCCGAAAATATTTCAGGTGCAATCAGATTAAAACAATTTTTAGCTTTAATATGTCTGTTGATAATGTTAGTATTTAGAATATGGCCGCCTTTAGACGGGCTTCGATTTTTGATCTTTAAAAAGCATTGGAAAGGAGAACTCTTAAAATTTTAGAAAATATATGAGTTGAAAGTTTTAGTTGTTAGTCAAAGTCTATGTGACTGCCAATGTTTTGAAAAAAATATTTTTTTTTTTGGGTCAACTTTGGCTGTACTTTTACTAACACTTCCTATATTTTAAGTAAAAAGAAGTATGCAGTAAAAAATTGAAAAAGTAACTGTAAAAACATGAAACAATTAGATAGGCAAAATGGAATGATAGTAGGTGATAGAATATTTCAAACGTAAACTAAACAAGATAAATTCAAATTAAAATACCAAAAATGAAACAAGAAAATCATAAAACAGAAAAAATAAAGGTTTTTGGTAGAACAAAAGTAGCTCAAAATGACCTCCTAAACACGGGAAAAATAAAAGTT
Organism: Culex quinquefasciatus; assembly: GCF_015732765.1. Classification (NCBI taxonomy): domain Eukaryota; kingdom Metazoa; phylum Arthropoda; class Insecta; order Diptera; family Culicidae; genus Culex; species Culex quinquefasciatus. Next base: position 83,496,051 of record NC_051862.1, read on the forward strand.
TTCGAAAGAAATTTGGGTACTAGAGGGTTAAACTGAAATCATTTACCAAAACATAAACCCATGTAAAGTTTTCTCTAGAACTCGAAAAAATAAGTTTTTACTCAATAGCCTAAAGACAATTTGGAAAAATTGGGTAACTTATGTAAAAAAACGCTTTTCCTCATTTAAATACAAAACAAATCGGTTTGTTTGTAATTCTGTAAAGTAAACAATTCTGAAACGGAATTCAATGCGGATCGTTTACAGATTCCGTTTCAAACGCAACATCCGGTTTCTTTAACGTGTCGCGAAATCCCTGCGAAATATGTTGCTGGTCTGGCCGGTCCGACGTCTGAGACGTTAATGATGGTCTGAAAACTGGCGCACTATCTTATATATGTTTCCGGCTCGCTACTTCTAGAGATCCTTAATGATCGAAGTGAATTTGACGTACCCAAACAGACACGAGTTTGACGTATCCAAACGAGCATTTGCCTTTACGCCCAGCAAAACTTATCAGTGTTGCCAAGCTCAAAACATACGTTGCCAGATCGATTTAGCCAGCTTAGACCAGTCTCCCTATTTAGGGTCTCTAGCTACTTCCCCTCCTTTTCTGCGACCGACACCAGTCGCGCTGCTTGGGTGATTTTCCCCTGTTTGCTGATCTTTCCGATCAAAATATTATCAAAATTTAAAACTCAAGACTAACATTTGAAAAGAGCCAAACTATACATCTTCGGGAATTTGATTCGTGTTTTAGGTAGGGTAGGGTAGTCATCAATGAGACACTTTTGGTTTTTAAACTTCAACGATTTTTGTATTTTTTTCATTAGCATATTTTAAAGAACTTTTTGTTGCATTTCCTTTCTTTTAGTTTGTTCTAACATTAACCAAAATATGAGATCGATCTGACGTCTACAGTCAGAGTTATTCAACTGTCTCATTGTAGACGCACTTGGCAGGAACAATGAGACAGCTGGGGAACCATGAGACACTCTACAAAAATCGATACTTTTCTAGTAAAACATCATGCTTTTATATTGTTCCATTGCAGGTGACTTGCTTTGAATATTTTCAAGCAATTTTGTCAACATTAAACTTCAATTTACAAAAGTTATACCAAAAAGTATATAAATTTTGTAAAATCCATATATTTTATCAAATAACTTTATATTTTTGGTTAAATGAAGTTCAAACTCAATAAATACGCCAAAAATCACTTCCAATTCATGTTTTGAAAGATTTCCACAGATTTTGAAAAGTTTAATGAAGAAAAATCAAAGTGTCTCATTGTTACCCATGGGTAGAAAAGAGTGGGGAACAATGAGACAGCCCTGGATTCTGGGTATATTCTAAATTTTGGTCAAACCCAATAAAAGGACATTGTAGCCCAACTCATGCCCTGTAAAATGACGAAAGAAATTTGGAGAAATATTAGTTTTTGTGTAAATGGCAGCCTATGAGCGAAAATGTAATTTTTAGTCATAATTTACTTTTACACCCCAGAATCAAACATGTATGAATAACTTTACAAGGGAGCATCCATAACCAAAGCCACAATTATGGAAGACGTGTATCCAGTAGACACACCTTTCCCCCAAATATGAGCCTGATTGATTGAAACTACGTCTTGTGAGAGCCATTTTATCATTGTTCCCCGTGTCTCATTGATGACTACTCTACCCTACTTTTAAATGTTGGGCTTGATTTTATATTTTGAAAAGATTTTAGTTTGAATGATTGGAAAATTTTACAAAGATTTAATAAAAAAGTTCAAAGTTAAAAAAAGAACCAACAATAAAACGGACAATATAGAACTTAAAAGAAATAAAAAAGTTTCAAATCATTTAAAAAAATCTTCAACAAATCAAAACAGATAAAAAATCTGTCAAGTAAAATAAACATAACAAACACAAAAATTAATAAACACAACGTACAGCCCCGACTCGATTATCCGATGGTTTGTATGGGACTTCGAATAATCGAATCATCAACAATTTTTCGACAGCCAGAGAGTCCACTGTATTTTTAGCATAAAAGTTCATAGACTGTATAACGAAAATTTACTAAAAAATCAAAATATTTTTGAAAAAAAGCATGTTAAAAATGTAGACCTAGAGTTTTTTTTAAATCGCGAAATTATGGCGAAACATGGAGTTAAACTTTCTGTCAAGCTGCTATGAAGTTTACCATAACAGCTGCAAAAGTGTCACTTCATGTTACCGGCTCACACTAGAGCTCACATTTCTCTTTTTAATTTTTCGATAAATCGAGCCAAACATTTCATTAGGGCACAAAACCAAAACGTAAACATTCGGGATTGTTCCACTATTCCATTCATTAGTACACTCTCTACATGCCCTCCAAGATTCAGATTAATAGCAAACAATTTCCTATTGAAAAAATCACAAACACAAAAGGGCACATAACAATGTTCACTCCAAACTAGACAAAAAGTTCAATTTTGCCCTTTTTTTCGTTAGTTTTTCGTAGTTGAGGAACTTTCTATGATATAAAGTGAACTTTTCATACATTCTTAACACTAATTCACTTCAAAACAAAGTTTGATTTACGTTTCACCAAGGATTTCTGCAGAAAAAACTTCGTCGAAATACAATATTTGTTACGGTCCCGCTGCTGCTGTTCAGTACACTTTTGAAGAATTTTTATGTTTCACATACCTTATCTACACCATTCGATCACAAAACATATCCAATTATCAAAATTTCCGCTGGATTCCTCATTATTTCTAACTAAACAAAAAGGCCCTTGAACATCATTCAAAACAACAATCGGGTGACAGCGCTTTAGTGCCCTTTTAGTTCTCTTCGAAATTGCATTCAGAAAGGGCCCATAATGAACAACAGTTGGAAAGTTAAAAGGGCCCAATAACGAGATTTTTTTTTATATTATGAGTTTTATTGCGAAAATCAACATAAATTAGAAAGCATTCAAGCAAAGTTGAGGATAATGATGTGTTTTATCGTATCATTTGTAAAAATACTATCAGTCAAGCTTTTTTTTCAATAGGAATTGAAACAAGTTGTCCACTTTTTACAAGCGATTTTCTAGAATCGCGGTTTTTGGTTTTGTGCCCTAATGAAATGTTTGTCTCGAAATAGGTCTTATAAACATATGAAAGACAATAGACAAATCCAGCGAAAGCTCAACGCTGCTTTTTGATGGTGAGAGATTTGACAGCTCCCATACTAAATGTCTCGATTTTCATACTTTTTGTTAATTATCTTTCAAAATAAAATACTTAACATATGAAAACTATATATTTTTGGTGCCCAAAATTCCTGCTGAATCGAATGGTGTACTTATCTCCATTGCAAATTTTTGAGCAGTTTTCATTTTAATAATATTCTAGACACATTTTGTGCACCTAATCAATCAATACTTTTATCATAAATAATCATTTTATTGCTTAAAATTGAGTTTTTCTGAGGTCCCATATTCAAATCCAGGTTTTTAAGCGAAGATGGCGTTCGAATGTTGAACGTCCGAAACGTCAAAATCGCGCAGTAGCACCAACATTAGAAAAAAATGTGGCTGTCATGCCATGGCAAACTTTTTTTCGTAATGTTGGTACCGCTGCATGATTTTGACATTTCGAGCGTTCGCCATTCGAACGCCATTTTTGCTTAAAAAGCTGGATACATGGAAGCTGTCATTTCTAACACCATTGGCCACCTAGCGGCCATTTCAAACTGGATTCATCTATAGTTTATAGGACCTTTTAAAAAATCTCTAGATATAAACTCGAGGGAATGCACTTTAAATTGTTTTTAAAGGATTTTACTTAAAATTCGATAGAAATTTTGAAGTTTTTTGAAAACAATGATCGTTATCCCCCTTTTTTATATTTGATTCCCTTAAGGAAAATAATTAAAATAAAAAAAAAATGTTTGGATTCAAAATAAAAAAAAAAAATCACCATTCACAGCTTCAAAATCCCGTCCGTCTACAACCACCACCTGAAAACGCACTCGGACGCCCGTCCCTACCAGTGTACGCTGTGCCCGAAGGCGTTCAAAACGGCCGTTTCCCTGCACGGCCACCGGAAAACCCACACCAAGCCCTTTCCCTGCGGTGAGTGTGGCCGTCTCTTTGGTTCACTCTACCAGGCCCGGAAACACATGGAGCAGGTTCATCAGAGAAGCGGCGGTGGCAAAGCAAGTCACGGGTGTGGCATTTGCGGTGCCGTTTATGGACGCGCTGCCGCGCTCAAGGAGCATCTTCGGGATGTGCATGGAACGATGGAGGTTGTTGAGGAGGAGTGTATCGTGATGGAGGAGGACGTTGATTGTGAATAAAACAGTTTTGAGATTATTTTTTTTTTCTCTAATATTTATTGGTTTTTTGCTCTTGCTCTATATAATATAATTCATGGTTAAATTGATCAACTTTCTTGTTTAGATTATTTCCTCTATTGCAGCAGTACCCTTTTTTCTGTGTTTTGTTTGTTTCACTGTAACTTTTTTTTCTGTTTGTTTCGTTTAAATGTAAATATTTTTCATACACGAGCAGTAAAAACATTGCTTATTACGCGGTAATAGCTATTGTATCATGTCTTGTTTTTTTTTTTCATTTAATTCGAGATAATGAATGTCACATTCCATGCGCGTCGTATGCGAACAAAGAAAAGAAAGGAAACAATTCGGCTAACAAATACAGTTTTGCGTTTTTATTAATTCACAATACAACAACGACGGTAAACTTTTAATTACTTCAATTATACACCTTGATGTAAGGAATTTTGCTTGCCTAACACTACTTTTTACAATTGAAACAGCGAACGCGCTTTGTTTTCTCTTGAGATTGGCCAATAATTTAAATAAATATACACAATGATTGAAGCGGCCAACGAATTGTTTTTTTCTGAGAATAGTGGAATGTTTAGTTTGTTTTTGCTATGCAATGCCTTCTTAATTCAACATGTAACATGCACAATTTCACAGTGAGTTTGAGTTTTTGTGTGTGTTTGATTAGGATAGTGTTGTAGCTTTAGTTCTGCTCGCGCTAATAATTGTTTCTGTTTTACGATTAGAGTCCTCTAACTTGTTTCTACTGGTAAAGATTCTCTTCGTTTGATATACTTTTTACCTTCTACTGTAATTTGCAATGTAGATTACTGGTTCGGTCGGGCCGGCAGCGGCGGAGCGCCGGCGCTTCGATTTGGTATCGGGGGAGGAACGCCGCGGCGAACCGGCAGCGGAGGAGGATTGGTTTTGGGCGGACCACCCGACGAACCCGCTGAACCGCCGCCCTGGGGTGAACCTGCACCCGAGCTGCCACCGCTGTTTCCGCCGCCGGGAGGAGATGATTTCGTTGTTGTGGTGGTTGGAGGAGGAGCGGGTTTGTTGTTGCTTGTGGTCACCACGTCCAGATCGTACACGTCGCAGCGCGGTGGCGGTGGAGGGGGGCCGCGGGGCTCGGGAACGGCCTAAATGTTAGGAGAAGAAGATTGTTTTTAGTAAAATCCTTTTAAAAAAACGTTACTTAATCCACCCTTAGGTGGTTGGTGCCTTCCTCTCATTCAAAGGGTAATGCTATCCAAAATAGACACGCTCGTGGGAAGGTCTTTAAATTACCTATCCAAATATAGGTCGCATGATATATTTGGAATACGTTTTCATCTAAATATCTGAGAACTAGCCTCCAAAAAGTGTATAAATAACACTTAATTGCTAATAACTTTTGATAGGGTTGTCAGATCTTCAATGTATTGGTCGCGTTGGAAAGGTCTTTTAAATACCTTTCTAAAAATGTATAACATGCTGGGGTTTCTTACAAAAACCACCCTTTTTACAATCTTCCGGACTTTAGTCAAAATCGTTTTTTTAGCATAACTTTTGAAGTACTTTACTAAACTTCATAATTTTCAATAGGGACTTATGGGACCCCAAGACGAATCGAATGAGACCAAAACGGTCCAAATCGGTTAAGCCAGTGCTGAGATAATCGAGTGCATATTTTTTGGTGCACAGACCCACATCCCTACACACACACACACACACACACACACACACAGACATTTGCTCAGAATTCGATTCTGAGTCGATAGGTATACATGAAGGTGGGTCTAGGAGGTCTAATTGAGAAGTTCAGTTTTCAAGTGATTTTATAGCCTTTCCTCAGTAAGGTGAGGAAGGCAATAATAGGTGTCGATCCACGTCCGGATGTGTTGATTGATGATTAAAGTCCGTTTCTTCAATTATCACATCTAGACTTTTTTTTATTAGGTCCTATAAACATATAAAACCTCGTATAAAACCTATAAAACACAATAGCTTATAGGACCTTTTTTAAACACTGGAACGCCCAACGCATGTCCAAGTTACACGGACGATGTTTTTGATCGCAAAAATTACAAATTTGGTTAAATTCTGTAGTTTTTTTTTTTGAAAAGGTCCTATAAACAAAATTTTCAATTTTTGCTTTTTGGGTGTTTTTAGAACCTCCTTGAGTCAGGGGTAATCAAAAACACCCAAAAAGCAAAAAATGAAAATTTTGTTTATAGGGCTTTTTTTTTAAAAAAAAACTCCGGAATTGATTTCTGCAAAGTTCTAGGATCATCCTAAAAAATCGCTGGAAAAAAGAATCGTCTTGATTGGGTGAGTTATGCCCGAGAACCAGCGCACAGTGGGCGGAAACCCACCTCTAATCCCATTAAATTGAAGCCGCTGTTTTTTTCTTCTGAAAAATAGTTTTTCTTATGTAAAAAAATCTCAGGAATCGATTGCCGCATAGCAAACCCACCGGAAATGACGGGAAAGGGTCCATTTTGCCCCATATGTCCTAAAAATTGGAATTTTCTTGATTTTCACTTTACAAGTTAGCCATATTAACATTTATAGGATATCTATATACATATTTTGACGTAAAATTAGCAGGAGAATCGAATGGTGACATTGTCGAACCATTTGGAGTAACCCATTTTGCCCTATGGGCCCTTTTTGGCGAATTTAAGTAGTTTTACTCCTTTTATAGCATTTATCGTAGGAATTTCGTAAAATTATTTCTACTATGCGTGCAAAATCGGCAGAAGAATCAAATAATGCTTATTTAGGATCATTCATAATAACCCGTTTTACCCCAAGGGCCATTTTTTCCAATTTTCCCTAATTAAATTTATTTATAAGTGTTTTGCGTATAATTTTAACAAACTAATCACTGTTATTTGTACAAAATGACCATGAAAACTGAAAGACACTGTTTTGGAATTATTTGAAACTTCCTATTTTACCCCATGCCCCCTTTTCAAAATACCTCATATAATTTGAATTGTTTTTTGAACAATTTGCAAAATATGGTGATAGATTAATTACTTTGTAACGCGTAAGATGACCAAGTGAATAAAATATTTATATATTGGAATTGTTTGAAATAGCCCATTTTACCCTAATAGTCCTCTCATCATGCTTAGGCAATTTAGTTCTCTTTAGAAGCTATTTGCGTAGAATACTTATTGAATAATGATAATTATCTGTATCATTTTATACCTGCCCTGTTGTTTTGCAATCATAGTTTTCAAAATATCTATGTATTGACGATTTTTGTTGGTCCGAGAAAAAAAATTGCGATACTGGTCTTCTAAATGTAAAAAAAAATCTAATTTTTTTTTTTAATCGATACCAAACATGCTGAATATGATGTAAACTGCAGGAAAGTCGAATAGACTTCTATTTTCGGTAAAATTTTGATGTTTTTCGAAATAAATAATTAATGGATTTTATAATGATAACGATAATGTCAATGTTAAATTTAAAATATGTTTAGAAATTAAAATATTTTTTAAATTCTCTTTCATCTCCATATCAGTAATTACCACCACCTGAATCAAATCAGGACTACAGCCTGATTAGGGAGAATAGATTTTACAGCATATAATTTGAAATTACAGAACTTATTTTGATGTTAAGTTTCTGTCTTATCCGAAAGCAATAATGAAATATTCATCTTTTAATGTATATAAAATTACAAAGAAAATATTTTTAAAGAAGGCACTTCAGATCAGAACAATAAAATTTTAAGAATTTTCTTCAATAAGCCAAATTAATATGCCCAATTAAAAATTATTTGCAAAAAAAGTTTATGAGAGATTTCTTTTGTCATGTTTGACCTCTCCTCACTTTCGCAAATTAGAAAAGTCCATCAGCAAAAATTATTCCATATCTGGTATAAATTTTCAGCCCAAAATTTCCTAACTTAATTAATTTTAAATATATTATTATTTTTTTAAATATTGGTTTCTCAAGCAGTCAAATCCGTATACCAGATTATAAAAGGCATTATTTTCTTGTGCTTCAAAAAAAATAAATTCATAAATATTTCCCTCTAAGACAACTGAAATAATTAAATGCAAAATAATAAGAAACAATTACTGACAAGTTTTTGGAAATCAGTATTTGATAAATTCTTGTATTCCTGCATTATTATTTAAAGGCCATTTCCGGCTTGTTGTTACATGTTAACTTTGCCAATGATTTTCGTTCATCTCAGAGAACCATTTTGCATAATAAATTTGTCCATATAAATCTTCATAGCTGTTTGAAGTAATCTTTACAAAAAATGTTTCTTGATACTTCGGCAAAGTTGCAGGTAAAGATGAGAAGACATTAGGAAACAATAATTTTGTTATGACTATTACTATTTAACAAACAGTGGCAACACTTTCACATGAATATATATGGAAATGAACTAATGAATAAAGATTAACGTATAAAAATGATAGAAACCTGAAAAATAATACAACAAAATTATGTATTGGATTTTTGTCAACAAGAAGAAAGAATGGAAATTATAATCAGAAAAGAAAGCAAAAACAATTGTTTTAAATACATAAAACCTTATTGGTTGTTTAAAAAAAAAGAATATGCTTTTAAAGTAATTTACTCCAAATGTGTTATTCTTTAAGCGTTTATTGTAAAAAATTCTTTATAATTTTTTCTATTTATTTTTAAAAATTAAAGTGAAAAAAAATAATCATTCTAAAATAATTATTTAGCCTGATATTTGATCCTTTTTATCAAGCAATTTTATCAGAATCAAAACTCTGTTCCGCAAGGTACCATAGTAGAAATGTTAAACATAATATAATTCTTCCAAAATATTAAAAAGAAGAACAAATCATATTAAAAACAATTTGCAAACAATTTTGAATACATATAAATATATATTCCAATAAAAAAACGAGGAAAAAATATAACTAAAAAAGAAATTTATGTTTGAAAATAAACATTAAATATTTTATTTTGAAAAAATATTGTGAAATCTTTTACGAACAATTTTAAGTATATTTCATCAATTTAAACTATAACATTTAAGTTAACTTCAATTTAAATAAAAGTCAAAAATCTAATTATTTCTTTATTTCGATTGATTATTTTATAAAATCAAACAGCTTGATTATTTGATTCTAAAACCTCATACATATTTTCCTTCGATATTGACACATAGAGTATACCTGTACAAGGATTTGCAAATTCTTGAAAATCCATCAATTAGTAACATGATTTCTGTTGAAAAGAAAGTCCTATGATTTATCAATCATTTCTTCGAAAAAAATTGAAGAATCAAATAAAACCATTAAAAATAACATTGCATTATCTATTTATATGGTTAAATTATGTTTTTCTCAGTTTGAAATAATTAAATTTCACAGAAAATCTTTTGTATTTACACCTTAGTTTTTCGATGAAATTAAGGTTCTATTAATTCAAAGAAAACAAAATATTTTTTTTTCACTTAAAATTGTATCGATTGAATTACTGTGATCGCTATAATACATATATTTTTAAAGATTGATAAATAGATCGCTTGAGTTGATCCACTAAGGTTATGAAGATCAATTAATCAAGTTTTCATTCCATCACATCTTAATTTTATGTTTAAAAGAAGTTAATGAATTAGGATTTTTGTATTTATTAATTTTTCAACAAGATCAATCAGTTACAAACTGTTTATTCTGGTCAGGCTGTAGATGTTTACATTGGGAACGAGCAGGATGCACTGATCATTTACAGTTCAAAGTAATCTCAAAATTGCTTTGTTCAGTTCTTCTGTCCATAAAACACAGATAATTGTCATTATTCAATAAGTATTGTACGCAAATAGCTTCTAAAGAGAACTAAATTGTCTTAGCATGATGAGAAAACTATTAGGGTAAAATGGGCTATTTCAAACAATTCCAAAATATAAATATTTAATTCACTTGGTCACCTTACGCATTACAAAGTAATTAATCTATCACCATATTTTGCAAATTGTTCGAAAAACAGTTCAAATTATATGAGATATTTTGAAAAGGGGGCATGGGGTAAAATAGGAAGTTTCAAATAATTCCAGAACAGTGTCTTTCAGTTCTCATGGTCATTTTGTACAAATAACAGTGATTAGTTTGTTAAAATTATACGCAAAACACTTATAAATAAATTTAATTAGGGAAAATTGGAAAAAATGGCCCTTGGGGTAAAACGGGTTATTATGAATGATCCTAAATAAGCATTATTTGATTCTTCTGCCGATTTTGCACGCATAGTAGAAATAATTTTACGAAATTCCTACGATAAATGCTATAAAAAGGAGTAAAACTACTTAAATTCGCCAAAAAGGGCCCATAGGGCAAAATGGGTTACTCCAAATGGTTCGACAATGTCACCATTCGATTCTCCTGCTAATTTTACGTCAAAATATGTATATAGATATCCTATAAATGTTAATATGGCTAACTTGTAAAGTGGAAATCAAGAAAATTCCAATTTTTAGGACATATGGGGCAAAATGGACCCTTTCCCGTCATTTCCGGTGGGTTTGCTATGCGGCAATCGATTCCTGAGATTTTTTTACATAAGAAAAACTATTTTTCAGAAGAAAAAAACAGCGGCTTCAATTTAATGGGATTAGAGGTGGGTTTCCGCCCACTGTGCAACGCCTTGTTCAGGTGGTAAAGCTTTATCGTTTCCGAGTCGCGAGATTGCGCCATCAACTCAAGGAACATGGCCTTGAACTTAGGCCACTTGGTGTACTCGCCGTCAAAAGTCGGGATCGGGGCTTTGAGTGGCTGTTGATGGATGATCACTTGTGCTGGAGCTGGGGGTTGCCGCATGATGCGTTTTTCAATCACAGAGTATGTGAAGTCGTAGTACTTCTCGAACCGGACGTACACTCGCTCCTGGGTGTCCATCTCCTCCTCAGGAATCAGCGCCACAATCTCGCTGTGGAATCGTGAGTACTCGTTGTAGGCGGCCTGCAGCTTTGTAGCGTGTCCCTTCACCTGCGCCGGATCAATTGGGGTTGGCACATTTACGCTTGAATAAATACGAAGCAACTTGTTCATCGCTTGGTCCCGCTGGCGTGCAAGTGACTTGATTTGCTTTGCCAGTTCAGGGTCATCGACAGTCGATGCCAGTTCCACAATTTTTGTGGCCGTTCTTGTCGAGCGCGCAGAGTTGCCACCGTTTCCGTTTGTTGATTCTGCAAATCCCAGGAACGCAGAATCATCCGGATTTTGCGGGTTCTTCAACGGCGTGTAAAACTCCGACATTCTGCAGTTTTTTTTTTCTTGCAGGGTTTTTTTCCACTGTTCTGCTTTGCGCAGGATTCTTATTTTCACTGTTCTACCTTTTGGCAGGGATATTTTTTTTTTACACGTTCGATTGTTCGAATTCGTTTAGTTTTCGCACGGAAATTTCACTTTTTGAGTTTATTTTTTCGCACTTTAACCCAATTGTCCTCGGACAACACGCACTCAGAAGCCGCAATCCGGATCGTAACGGACCATTTGTTCGGGCGGAATCGAATGTTCGGAGAATACACATGGACTGTATAGACGGCGAACTTCTGGGTGCGGTTCACTTCGGGCGGACAATGAGGCAAATCACTTTGGATCGGAATCGAGAGTAAGCGGCAGCAAAATATAAAACTATTTCACCTTTATTTCTCTAGAAAATTTCTCTTTTTGCGGTCGCGGTACGGTCGCGTCGGTTGCTCAAGCTCGAATCATGGCGTCCAACTCCCTCCAGGTTGTCAGCACGCTTCCGTTATGAACCCACACTCTTGCACTCAGCACCGAGGGGTTCGACGCTGGTACTCGCTGAAGAACTTCCGTACGGAACATACCCCATAGTGCGCGGTTACTCTGCAACGTGTTTTTCGGAGCCTTTTATTTGATATTTTATTTTTCATAAGTCCTTCTTTTATCATCGTTGATCAAAAGGCATGCCGCCGGTTTAGTTCGTTTAATTTATTGTATTAATTTCATTAAAATCGGTTACGTGGTGTCCTGCTTTCTTTTCGTTTATATTCGTTGATCGTAATAATTTATTTCAACTGGCAGTTTTAGTATTAACTCATCAAACTATCGATTTTATGAAGAATAAAGCGTCTTTTATTTACTATTTTTGTAACATGCTCGCGTTATCTCAATTGTACAAACAGTTAAAATATACTGATACGTCCGATAAAAAAAACTTTTTAATTGATGAATTATTTATCATTCCGCAGTCGGCTGCCTAAGATTTAAAAAATTTCAACCGATAAACAAAATGCTCATGGTCACATCACTCCCACTCGTGAATCCTGACCTCATACCCATCTACTAACCCCCTCAAAACTCATGTAATACTTTGTCGGAGATGCAGTCGATTGGGCGGTCTCTATCACTCAAGTATCGGACTAACATTCCCATCCACTTCCCCGTGACTCTACCACTGGTCGTGGCCGGCGCATGATAGGGGCCTTTGAGAAGTTGCGAAGCGAGGAAAGATAGCGCCCACTCATCTTCCACGGCTCGTGGATGTAACTTCTGGAGGTTCTGGTCAATAACGGAGTAGCAACTGCGGGTGGGCACCTATGCTTGCTTATGCTTATGCTTAAAATTTCAAAGAAAAGTTTCAAAAAATAAGAAATAAAAAAAAACAGTTTATTCAATTCAATTGTGTTTTTATTAGAATTTAACAGTTCTGCTCCAGGATGTTACTTTTGCAATTCAGAGATTTGGAGAACCTTTCAACTGAGATCAATTCATAAGCCTTTGCAGGGAGGATACATATTTCTAAGTTTAGATTTTGCTAACTGGGTGTTCTTTTAGGGAAAATAAATTTTGAGAAAAAACCCTAGATCTATGAAAAAAAAAAAACAGTTTAAAATTAAAAAAAATACAAATATTAAAAAAAAATATTTAAAATAAAAAAAAATAAAAATTTACAACGATTTTTTTTTTAAATTATGCCGTTGCAAATATTTTTGAAGTTTATGTCCCTCGGCTCTGACCAAAGTCGAAGGGATGGCAAAAAAATAAAAAAATATAAAAATTTAAATTACAGGCCTAGGTTTCGATGGAAAAAAGTGTTTTAAAATGCATTACAGTTGCTTTCCAATAATTAGTTTTTGAAAATCAAACACCTATCTTCATCATATGGAGAGTTTGATGCTCGATTAAAGCTCCTAAAATACTTTTCAGGCTACAAACTTACCAACAACAGCACCGCCTCGAGTAAGCACGCAAATTTAAGCCACTTACAGGCCAACCCGTGGTGTAGGGGTAAGCGTGGTTGCCTCTCACCCAGTCATCATTTTGGTGGCACACACATCCACACGCAAGATCAGAGGTTAACTGCTTAACGAAGGTCGCCATCAATATCTTTTCACTTGCGCTAACGATTTCAAAGCGCTTAAGATATAAAATAGCTTCCAACTACCGGCAACAAGTTCTTGTGCACATTCTTTAGCCACTCACTTGAAAAATATTTGCAACGGCCTTAAAAATTTATAAAAGGAATTATTATCTTCAGCTCCATCTTCACCGTTTCCAGAAGAACTAGGGTAGAGGACCCAGAAATCGCCCACTTTATAGTGGCAATCTAGGAAATTTGATGAGAATTTGATGACAATTTATGGTTTTTGGTTCTATTTGTTGTAGAATGTTGATAAACTATTTGATACTAAGTTTCCACAAGGTTTTTATCATTTACATGTTCATTTTTGATAAAATTTTGCGTTTTAATAAAGTGCTCTGAAGAGCCTATTTTCGCCCCCCTAAATCCAATTTTCGCCCACCCTTGGAACCAGTTTTCGCCCACGACAAAAATCAAGAAATCAAATGAAATTATGACACAAAGCTAAGCAAATATGGTCTCCTATTGATACACAACATGTTTCCGAAGCTAAATTTCATTGATTTGCACATATTTTGTCGTACATACTATAAATTGAGGTTCAAAAATCTAGGAGTTTTTTTTCAGATATCCTACTTATTTTGAGATTCTCTGTCTATTATAACTATAATCAAAACATGTTCTCACTCTCACTAAAAAAATATGACTGAATAAAAATTTGTGATAGAACTCACGTGTCCCTGTTCACCCAAGATAAGAGCACACAGTTACAATTAGCTCCATGTTGTTGTTGATTTTGTTAGGGGAGCTTTAACCCTATGGGTCATTTGCTCCCGAATTTACTCAATATAAAACATCGAGTACCTCTTAATAAAAATATTAAAGCACATGTGTAACTACTTTTCCATCCTCTGCTTAATTTGTTCTCCTATGTACCAGTAACCTTTTACAACATTTGAACCAAAACCCCTTAAGAATGAAAGTAATTAAAATGATTATTAAACCCTTAAAAATAATCTAGAATGTTCCAAATATATTTTCAAGCACATTTCGCTGCGATTAGAAAAGTTTCTATGGTAAACGAAAACTGGTTCTAGATAAAAACTTAAAACACAATACTAGATTTCGCCCTGGTCGAAAATTGGATCGCATGTTTTTTCATGACCCCAGAAATCGCCCACTTTATTATATTGAAATAACCTTTGGTAAACGTTTAAATCAGGTAAATCACTAGATTTTCATGAAATTCAGACATATGGTGAACCAATGAATTATTTATTTACATTATTTTTGGACAAAATTAGTTGTTTTCCCTCATTAACATTATTACCCGCTGTAGTCTAAATTGACAAAAATATGGCGTCTGCAGTAAGGCTTTTTTTGAAAAGCTTATAAAAACTAAATAAACAATAGAAATTCATTAGGAAAGTTTAAATTAGTACTAAAAATGAATGAAAATGTAAACCTGCATAATAAATTCAACAAAAAAACGGTATGAGTTTTCTAAATACAGATTAAATCCAGTAGGTGGGCGAAAACTGGAGCAGGGCGAAAACTGGGTCCTCTACCCTACTGTCACCTTCTTTAGCTTCGCGTAGATCGCTTCCTTCTCGGGATGATGTACGTTAAAGATGCCTAGATTTGTTTTTAATATTGCGCGTATTCTCGAAAAAGACACGCGGCAAACCAGCCTCGGAACGACGCGCCGCACTTTCGGCAAATGCGCGCTGTCAAATCCCATACTGCGCGTTTTGTTTTTGTTGATCTTCTTCTTCAAATCGCCTGGTATTGTTGCCAGGAATGTTTTTTATTGCACCAAAAGTGCAGAAAATCGCTGGCAACAATGTCTACGTCACATTCTGAAATGCCGCACGGCGTATACCTTTGAGAGAAACGGACAATATTCCAACGCCCAAGACTCCAACAAAGTTGGAACGGTAACTTCAACTCGCTGCACAGTGGGCGGAAACCCACCTCTAATCCCATTAAATTGAAGCCGCTGTTTTTTTCTTCTGAAAAATAGTTTTTCTTATGTAAAAAAATCTCAGGAATCGATTGCCGCATAGCAAACCCACCGGAAATGACGGGAAAGGGTCCATTTTGCCCCATATGTCCTAAAAATTGGAATTTTCTTGATTTCCACTTTACAAGTTAGCCATATTAACATTTATAGGATATCTATATACATATTTTGACGTAAAATTAGCAGGAGAATCGAATGGTGACATTGTCGAACCATTTGGAGTAACCCATTTTGCCCTATGGGCCCTTTTTGGCGAATTTAAGTAGTTTTACTCCTTTTTATAGCATTTATCGTAGGAATTTCGTAAAATTATTTCTACTATGCGTGCAAAATCGGCAGAAGAATCAAATAATGCTTATTTAGGATCATTCATAATAACCCGTTTTACCCCAAGGGCCATTTTTTCCAATTTTCCTAATTAAATTTATTTATAAGTGTTTTGCGTATAATTTTAACAAACTAATCACTGTTATTTGTACAAAATGACCATGAGAACTGAAAGACACTGTTCTGGAATTATTTGAAACTTCCTATTTTACCCCATGCCCCCTTTTCAAAATATCTCATATAATTTGAACTGTTTTTCGAACAATTTGCAAAATATGGTGATAGATTAATTACTTTGTAATGCGTAAGGTGACCAAGTGAATTAAATATTTATATTTTGGAATTGTTTGAAATAGCCCATTTTACCCTAATAGTTTTCTCATCATGCTAAGACAATTTAGTTCTCTTTAGAAGCTATTTGCGTACAATACTTATTGAATAATGACAATTATCTGTGTTTTATGGACAGAAGAACTGAACAAAGCAATTTTGAGATTACTTTGAACTGTAAATGATCAGTGCATCCTGCTCGTTCCCAATGTAAACATCTACAGCCTGACCAGAATAAACAGTTTGTAACTGATTGATCTTGTTGAAAAATTAATAAATACAAAAATCCTAATTCATTAACTTCTTTTAAACATAAAATTAAGATGTGATGGAATGAAAACTTGATTAATTGATCTTCATAACCTTAGTGGATCAACTCAAGCGATCTATTTATCAATCTTTAAAAATATATGTATTATAGCGATCACAGTAATTCAATCGATACAATTTTAAGTGAAAAAAAAATATTTTGTTTTCTTTGAATTAATAGAACCTTAATTTCATCGAAAAACTAAGGTGTAAATACAAAAGATTTTCTGTGAAATTTAATTATTTCAAACTGAGAAAAACATAATTTAACCATATAAATAGATAATGCAATGTTATTTTTAATGGTTTTATTTGATTCTTCAATTTTTTTCGAAGAAATGATTGATAAATCATAGGACTTTCTTTTCAACAGAAATCATGTTACTAATTGATGGATTTTCAAGAATTTGCAAATCCTTGTACAGGTATACTCTATGTGTCAATATCGAAGGAAAATATGTATGAGGTTTTAGAATCAAATAATCAAGCTGTTTGATTTTATAAAATAATCAATCGAAATAAAGAAATAATTAGATTTTTGACTTTTATTTAAATTGAAGTTAACTTAAATGTTATAGTTTAAATTGATGAAATATACTTAAAATTGTTCGTAAAAGATTTCACAATATTTTTTCAAAATAAAATATTTAATGTTTATTTTCAAACATAAATTTCTTTTTTAGTTATATTTTTTCCTCGTTTTTTATTGGAATATATATTTATATGTATTCAAAATTGTTTGCAAATTGTTTTTAATATGATTTGTTCTTCTTTTTAATATTTTGGAAGAATTATATTATGTTTAACATTTCTACTATGGTACCTTGCGGAACAGAGTTTTGATTCTGATAAAATTGCTTGATAAAAAGGATCAAATATCAGGCTAAATAATTATTTTAGAATGATTATTTTTTTTCACTTTAATTTTTAAAAATAAATAGAAAAAATTATAAAGAATTTTTTACAATAAACGCTTAAAGAATAACACATTTGGAGTAAATTACTTTAAAAGCATATTCTTTTTTTTTAAACAACCAATAAGGTTTTATGTATTTAAAACAATTGTTTTTGCTTTCTTTTCTGATTATAATTTCCATTCTTTCTTCTTGTTGACAAAAATCCAATACATAATTTTGTTGTATTATTTTTCAGGTTTCTATCATTTTTATACGTTAATCTTTATTCATTAGTTCATTTCCATATATATTCATGTGAAAGTGTTGCCACTGTTTGTTAAATAGTAATAGTCATAACAAAATTATTGTTTCCTAATGTCTTCTCATCTTTACCTGCAACTTTGCCGAAGTATCAAGAAACATTTTTTGTAAAGATTACTTCAAACAGCTATGAAGATTTATATGGACAAATTTATTATGCAAAATGGTTCTCTGAGATGAACGAAAATCATTGGCAAAGTTAACATGTAACAACAAGCCGGAAATGGCCTTTAAATAATAATGCAGGAATACAAGAATTTATCAAATACTGATTTCCAAAAACTTGTCAGTAATTGTTTCTTATTATTTTGCATTTAATTATTTCAGTTGTCTTAGAGGGAAATATTTATGAATTTATTTTTTTTGAAGCACAAGAAAATAATGCCTTTTATAATCTGGTATACGGATTTGACTGCTTGAGAAACCAATATTTAAAAATAATAATATATTTAAAATTAATTAAGTTAGGAAATTTTGGGCTGAAAATTTATACCAGATATGGAATAATTTTTGCTGATGGACTTTTCTAATTTGCGAAAGTGAGGAGAGGTCAAACATGACAAAAGAAATCTCTCATAAACTTTTTTTGCAAATAATTTTTAATTGGGCATATTAATTTGGCTTATTGAAGAAAATTCTTAAAATTTTATTGTTCTGATCTGAAGTGCCTTCTTTAAAAATATTTTCTTTGTAATTTTATATACATTAAAAGATGAATATTTCATTATTGCTTTCGGATAAGACAGAAACTTAACATCAAAATAAGTTCTGTAATTTCAAATTATATGCTGTAAAATCTATTCTCCCTAATCAGGCTGTAGTCCTGATTTGATTCAGGTGGTGGTAATTACTGATATGGAGATGAAAGAGAATTTAAAAAATATTTTAATTTCTAAACATATTTTAAATTTAACATTGACATTATCGTTATCATTATAAAATCCATTAATTATTTATTTCGAAAAACATCAAAATTTTACCGAAAATAGAAGTCTATTCGACTTTCCTGCAGTTTACATCATATTCAGCATGTTTGGTATCGATTAAAAAAAAATTAGATTTTTTTTTACATTTAGAAGACCAGTATCGCAATTTTTTTCTCGGACCAACAAAAATCGTCAATACATAGATATTTTGAAAACTATGATTGCAAAACAACAGGGCAGGTATAAAATGATACAGATAATTATCATTATTCAATAAGTATTCTACGCAAATAGCTTCTAAAGAGAACTAAATTGCCTAAGCATGATGAGAGGACTATTAGGGTAAAATGGGCTATTTCAAACAATTCCAATATATAAATATTTTATTCACTTGGTCATCTTACGCGTTACAAAGTAATTAATCTATCACCATATTTTGCAAATTGTTCAAAAAACAATTCAAATTATATGAGGTATTTTGAAAAGGGGGCATGGGGTAAAATAGGAAGTTTCAAATAATTCCAAAACAGTGTCTTTCAGTTTTCATGGTCATTTTGTACAAATAACAGTGATTAGTTTGTTAAAATTATACGCAAAACACTTATAAATAAATTTAATTAGGGAAAATTGGAAAAAATGGCCCTTGGGGTAAAACGGGTTATTATGAATGATCCTAAATAAGCATTATTTGATTCTTCTGCCGATTTTGCACGCATAGTAGAAATAATTTTACGAAATTCCTACGATAAATGCTATAAAAAGGAGTAAAACTACTTAAATTCGCCAAAAAGGGCCCATAGGGCAAAATGGGTTACTCCAAATGGTTCGACAATGTCACCATTCGATTCTCCTGCTAATTTTACGTCAAAATATGTATATAGATATCCTATAAATGTTAATATGGCTAACTTGTAAAGTGAAAATCAAGAAAATTCCAATTTTTAGGACATATGGGGCAAAATGGACCCTTTCCCGTCATTTCCGGTGGGTTTGCTATGCGGCAATCGATTCCTGAGATTTTTTTACATAAGAAAAACTATTTTTCAGAAGAAAAAAACAGCGGCTTCAATTTAATGGGATTAGAGGTGGGTTTCCGCCCACTGTGCGTTGGTTGGAGCAGCCGAAGGAGCGTTGGACGCTAAAACGATAAATGAAGGCAACTACGAGCGGGCTTGGGAAATTCTTAACGAGCAGTTTGGAAATCAACGGGTGATCGTAGAAACTCACATCCGTGGCTTGTTGTCCCTTAAGCGAATGCTCTCCGAGTCGCACAGCGAACTACGCACCCTTCTCAACGAGTGCACCAACCATGTTGAGAGTCTAGACTACCTGAAACAGCCACTGACTGGAGTGTCCGAGTTGATGACCGTCCACTTGCTAACCGCAGCTTTGGACATGACTACTCGCAAGCTGTGGGAGCAGACGCTGAAGCCTGGTGAGTTGCCAAACTACGCTGCGACAATTGCTTTCTTGAAGTCCCAGTGCCAAGTACTGGAAAGATGCGAATCCGCCTGTCCGCCTGCCACAACGAAGCTAACAACTAAGCAGCTGGTCCCGGCGTCGAAGGTCGGCCAACGATCTCACGCGGTGACGGCCAGCTCCGAAGAATTCACCGAGAAGTGCGACTTCTGTGGATACCCGCATCGAAACTACCAGTGCAACAAGCTCAACGGACTCACCAAGCTGGAGAAGGACGAGAAGGTTCGAGCTCTTGGGCTTTGCTTCAACTGTCTCCAACGGGGCCATCGCTTGAGTAGCTGTCCTTCAACGAAGACGTGCCAGAAGTGTCACAAGCGGCACCACACGCAGCTCCACGACGACGGCACGCATCCCGAGCAGGAGACGAACATCGCTGTGACTGAACCGCCAGCCGACGACCCTGGGCATAACTTCCTGCCGACGATGGCGATCCCGTTGGCACCCCAATCGCCTGGAACCAACGTCACGACAACCTGCTCCCTGAGCGCATCTGCCCCCAAAACAGTTCTGCTGCTTACAGCGGTGGTTCTGGTCACCGATCGCGACAATCAAGCTTACCAGTGCCGAGCCCTCTTGGACAGTGGTTCCCAAGCAAACTTCATAACTGAAGCCATGGCCAACACCCTTGGCTTGGAAAGGAAACGTGCTAACGTTCCCATCTCTGGAATCAACAATGTGAAGAGTCTGGCCAGAGACAAAGTGGAGGTCCAGTTCAAGTCCCGATGCAGCGAGTTTTGTGCTACTCTCGAATGCTTGGTGACCCCCAGAGTCACTGGCACCATCCCGACGACCGACATCGACATCTCCGGATGGGTGCTTCCCGACGGCATCCACCTTGCCGACCCGCAATTCTTCAAGACTAACAAGGTGGACATGCTGATTGGCGCCGAGTTGTTCTTTGCGCTGATGAAACCAGGACACATCACACTCGACGACGATTTGCCTGAACTACGAAACTCGCACCTAGGATGGCTGGTCACAGGTGCCTACCGGCCTGCAAGACATAACGAAGCTGTTCAATACTCCCATGTGGCATCACTTGAGTCGGTGGAAGAAGCGATCCGCAAGTTCTGGGAGCTTGAAGAAGTTCCTCAAGCCGCCACAATGTCCTCTGAAGAGCAACGCTGTGAAAACCACTTTACATCCACCTACTCAAGAGACCGTACTGGGCGGTTTGTGGTTCGATTGCCGCTTAGGGAGAACGCCGACGACGTGGACAGCTGCCGGAATCTAGCATTGCGACGCTTCTTTATGCTAGAAAACCGGCTGCAACGTAACCCTTCCCTGAAGGTGCAGTACGTGGATTTTGTGCGCGAGTATCTCCAGCTCGGCCACTGCCGGGAAGTAAATTTGGCTGACGATAACCCGAATTTGAAGCCATACTATTTGCCGCATCACGCGGTACTTCGCCCAGGCAGCTCGTCCACGAAGTGTCGAGTTGTCTTCGACGCCAGCGCGAAGTCGGCACCGACAAATCTGTCACTCAACGATACGCTGCTGATTGGCCCGGTGGTACAAAGTGACATCTTCTCGATTATGCTCCGCTTTCGCCAACATCGGTACGTTTTCACGGCGGACATTCAGAAAATGTACCGGCAGATTCGAATCCACCCAGACGACACACACAAGCAGCGGATTTACTGGAGAGAGCAGCCGAACGAGCCGTTGAAGATTCTTGAGCTGCTGACCGTAACCTACGGCACAGCTTCGGCTCCTTTCCAGGCTACCCGAAGTTTGGTCCAGCTCGCCAACGAAGAAGCGGAGAACTTTCCAGTAGCTGCAAAAATAACAAGGTCCGACTGCTACGTGGACGACGTGTTGTCAGGTGCACCAACACTCAACGACGCCATCGGAGCCCTAAATCAACTGAAGGAGATGCTGGCTCGAGGTGGATTCCCGATCCACAAATGGTGCTCCAACTCGCCAGAGGTCCTAGCGCACATCCCGGAAGAAGAAAGAGAACCGCTGAAACCACTCGCCGATCGACACGTCAACGAAGTTATTAAAGTTCTCGGCCTGCTGTGGGATCCGAGCGCCGACCAACTGTTGATTGCTGATTGCTCGAAGGCAGCAACTGAACGCGATCCGCCCGCTACAAAGCGAATCATCTACTCCGAGGTGGCCAAGCACTTCGATCCGCTCGGGCTGTTCTCACCTTCGATTCTGCTGGGAAAGTTGCTGGTTCAAGGCTTGTGGCAATGCAAACTAGATTGGAACACACCGATAAGCGACAACACACAAGCAAGGTGGAACGAGCTGAAACGCGAGCTGCCCAAACTGTTGCAGATCAAAATTCCTCGCCGCGTGACGCACGACGGCGCAGTCTACTACGAACTACACGGATTTGGAGATGCGTCAAACGTGGCGTACGGGGCGAATGCCTACATTCAAAGCGTGATGAAAGACGGAACCGTCAGATCTCGCCTACTAGCGACCAAGACCAAAGTTGCCCCTCTCCACTCCGTCACGATTCCACGCAAGGAGTTGTGCGCTGCCTTGTTGCTCGTACGATTGATCTGCAAAATTCTGGACGCTCTTACCGTACCCCTTCGCAAGGTAGTCTTGTACTCCGACAGCGAAATCGTTTTGGCATGGTTGAAGAAGCACCCGTACCAGCTCGAAACGTTTGTAGGCAATCGCGTCGCTCAAATTCTAGCCCTATCCAGAAACTTCGAGTGGAGGTACGTCCGGACACACCACAACCCAGCAGACATCTCATCTCGTGGGATGCTTCCCGGAGAGCTCATGGTTTGCGAACCATTCTGGACCGGCGGAGAGTACATCAACACAGCGGGCGTCGCTCAGGATCTACCCGACGAAATCCCCGACGAAGACCTGCCCGAGCTGAAGGCCAACGTGGTGGTGATGGCGGCCCTCATCCAAGAGCCGCTAGAGATTTTCAGCAAGAGCAGCTCGTACCGGCGTCTTCAGCAAACAGTCGCATGGATAATGCGATTCTTCGACAACGCTCGGAAACCGAAGGCAGAACGCAACTACAAGCGACATCTCACCGTACGAGAGCTACGACGTTCAACTAACGTCGTGGTGCGAGTGATTCAGCACGTCGAACTTGGAGACGAAATTCAACGAGTGAGAACGAACACGCCATGCAAGCGGATTGGAGAACTGAACCCGGTCCTCAACGACGATGGCTTGCTGAGGGTTGGCGGACGACTGAAGCATGCTAAACTTTCCGACGAAGCGAAGCACCAGCTAATCCTCCCGAATTCCCATCCGGTCACGCACAATCTGATTCGGGACATGCACGACGAACTTCTCCACGTTGGACCTGCTGGGCTACTGTCTGCAATCAGACAGCGATTTTGGTTGATCCGGGCCCGTTCGACCATACGACAAGTAACTGGATCCTGTGTGAAGTGCTTCCGTACAAACCCGTCTGGAATTTCGCAACTGATGGGTGATTTGCCAAAACAACGAGTTACGCCGTCACCTGTCTTCAGCATCACTGGAGTAGATTACGCCGGCCCAATTCTGGTGAAGCAGGGAACCTACCGGCCGAAGGTGGTGAAGGCGTACATCGCGGTCTTCGTTTGCATGGCAACGAAGGCCATTCATTTGGAGCTGGTGTCCGATCTTACGACCGATGCTTTTCTCGCAGCACTTCAACGATTCGTGAGCCGCAGGGGACTGGTTTCAGAAATGCACTCCGACAACGCGACAAATTTCCACGGCGCCGATAACGAGCTTCACCGACTGTATGAAATGTTCTGTAATCAAGCCGAAATCGACAGGATTGTGCGTTTCTGTCAAGTGAAGGAGATCCAGTGGCACTTCATCCCGCCAGACTCGCCCGAGTTCGGTGGCCTGTGGGAGGCGGCCGTCAAGTGTACGAAAACGCACCTGAAACGAGTGATTGGAAACAATACTCTTAACTTCGAAGAGATGACCACAATACTCTGCGAAATCGAAGCCATTCTAAATTCACGACCACTTTTTGCCATTTCTGGAGACCCGGCTGATCCAGAAGTGATTACTCCGGCTCATTTCCTAATCGGCCGCCCGATGATTGCAGTGCCCGAACCATCCTATCAGGACCTCAAAATCGGCCGATTGAGTCGCTGGCAACACCTTCAGTTGCTCCGGGAGCAATTTTGGAGGGCTTGGTCCCGCGACTACCTGAGCAGCTTGCAACCAAGGAAGAAGAATCGGATCACCACCACCAACGTCCGACCGGGAATGATTGTTTTGCTGCAGGACAAAAATCGACCACCGCTGCACTGGAAGCTTGGTCGTATAACCGCTGTCCATCCGGGTTCGGATAACCTGGTCCGCGTCGTAGAGGTGTTCAGCGAGGGCAGTACGTACACCCGATCGATCACGAAACTGTCAATTCTACCCATCGAGGAAAACCAAGGCCAACCTGATCAGCGAGGAAAGGACGATCTCAACTGCCCGGGGGAGGATGTTCCGTACGGAAGTTCTTCAGCGTGTACCAGCGTCGAACCCCTCGGTGCTGAGTGCAAGAGTGTGGGTTCATAACGGAAGCGTGCTGACAACCTGGAGGGAGTTGGACGCCATGATTCGAGCTTGAGCAACCGACGCGACCGTACCGCGACCGCAAAAAGAGAAATTTTCTAGAGAAATAAAGGTGAAATAGTTTTATATTTTGCTGCCGCTTACTCTCGATTCCGATCCAAAGTGATTTGCCTCATTGTCCGCCCGAAGTGAACCGCACCCAGAAGTTCGCCGTCTATACAGTCCATGTGTATTCTCCGAACATTCGATTCCGCCCGAACAGGGTATTTCCATATAAGCGAGCGGCCAAAAATATTTTTTTGCTTTTTTGTGACTTTTTTGTGTTGTTTGTACTTAGTATAATGAAAACAAATGAATTTTGATATTTTTCCAAAAAAAAGTTTAATTTTCGATTTTTTCATATATTTGAGGCCACATGCATTAAAGTGGTGAATTTTAATATTCTTGCTCTGTCTATTTGATGCACGGAATGGCGGTTTATGCTATGTTAAAGTTTCTGATTTACGTTCAATCTCTCTCCCCTTCTTCTTGAGTTAAAATCCACCTCTCTTTGAATGAATTTCTAATTTTAATAAACGTACCTAAGTACCAACAAAGTCATGAATATCAAATCAATTTCAAAACATGCATAGTAGGTACATTATTTCTTCCTCTGCAGGTAAAATAATATGCTTTTAACCAAGCGTATACGCGAAATCATTAATTTTCCTGCATGAATCAAATATTCAAAATGGCATAACTCAAAAAGTGCACATAAGTGCACTTTGAAATTTAGAGACAAGTTAGGACATGGTTCAAATTTTAGGCTGCAAAATTTTCAGATCGCACAAATGCACACAAAAAAAGTACTCCATTTACAAAGTTGAAAAAAACTAAATTTTGAATAATAATCCATCTTTTTTGATTTTTATTTTTTTTTTTTAGCGTGTAAAAGTGTGTTTTGAAAAATGTTATTGAAAAGTTGAATCAATTACCTTTCTGAATATATATAATGATGCAGGAAAAAATACATAAACAGCTACACAGTACAACTATGAAAAATAATCATTTTTTTGTCAAAAAACATGTTTTTTCTTACCATTTTCGCCTTTGAAGGTCTGCAATTCAGTGAATTTTGATCCTACAACTTTCAAACTCCGGATTTTTCTTAGTTAGAATGTTTATTTTCGAAAAAAAATACCAAAAAAATAATTAGAGTATGTCGGTTTTTCGATTTATGGCCGCCTGAAACCCCATAGTGCCGCGAGGTCCCGCTGCTCACAATCGAATCAAAAAAATCAAAATCGCGCGCTAATGGTCTATTCTAAATGTCAGCGTGTCTTTCGATAAACGATTCTATAGAAATGAGTTTTTCACCTTGAAAATTTAACACATTATTTGAAAAATAATTGCACAATTTACCCGACGCCGTACCTTCTGATCAACGGTGATATAGGAAGGGCTTTTAAAATAAAAAAAAAAAACAATTAATGTAATCTCAACTAAAGCACAAAAAATACCTATCACTGAAAAAATGACGCTCGAAACACGAACAATCCTGCAAAGCGTGCGAGCTGCCCCATCGTCCAAATTCCAGTTACGCGGATGTAGACATGCATTAAAAATAAACACTCTCAAACACACAGGAGCCATCACAGATTTTGAAATATTAAATTCAAAGTTGCATGTGATTCGTGGACTTTACGAAAATTCACTAACATAATATTTCTATGATCAAAACTGAAATATTGAAAAAATCTCAACACATAAACACACATAAACTATAGTTTTGCACCCAGATTTCTGTTACAGACATTTTAGTATCTTCAATACTACGGGAACTATCGATATAATTTTTTATTCATCCCCTAAATTACTGGCTTTGTAGTTATTTACAACAAAGTTTGACTATTTTCACAAACAAATTCTTGCAGGATTGGGTCCGTAAGTTTGACAATTTTGCAATAAGAAGACAACAACTTCCTTGGTTGCTGTGCACCCTTAATGTTTATAACATTCCAATGTTTCTCACCATGAGACATGTGTTGCTCTAAATTGAATGTTAACAGTAAATTTGTAATGTTTTGATCTTTTTATGTTTTTCCCTAAGAATGTTTAAATTAAAAAAAAGTTTTTCTATGGATTATATCCCATCTAAAATTAATAGGTAGAGAGCCAACTTCTGTTACGTCCAATCAAGCTCATATTTGAGATATGAGTACACTGCCGATCAAATAGAGTCCGTCCCATATGTAATTTCATCAATTTTGAGGTAATGATGCAGTTTGGTTCAAAATCATGAGAACTTTCAGAAAAAGCAATAACATTTTGTAGTTCATTCCAGCAAACTGTAGCAAATTTCACTTTTTCGCGGAATACTAACACGTAGCCTTATGAGCGGGACAAAGTTGTTTTGCGTTTTTCCGTAACAGTACGCCCATCGGAACATGCCCCAATAATGCTTTTTATTACATCCTAATGTTTATATCTTCGGGAAAAATATGATTCCAAGATTGAAAATTGAATGTATCCATTAAAAAATTAATACAGTGAACAAACTCAAAAGAAATTAAATAAAAATTAGTTGAGTCATAAATTTATCAAAAAAACCCTCAACAATGCCTAGATTATGAAAAAATCTCTTTTAGAAGATTATTTCGGCGTTTCTTATTAAGAACAAATAAACAAACATTTTAAAGAGAGTTCAATTTTGTTTCAGTAACAATCTCTTAGAAATCAAAGTTGTTGCACTCAACCCTTATTCCTAATATTATTTTTCGCGCCTGAGCAAAATTAGCCAGTAAATCCGCGCAAAGCGCGAGATCCGCGCCGTCCGTAACAACCTTGTATAGGGTATCCAATCATCACATCCCTCCCCTATTTCCCCCGTTGATCGCGAGGAGTCGACCAAAAGGGCAATTGGATGGTGATGCTGTCATTCGGCACATTTCTGACGCATTTATTTTCCTTATCGTTCCAAGATAAGATAGGCTAAGCTAAGATCTTTTCAAACAAAACTCTAGAAATCAAGTTCAAAAAATTAAAATCTGACCACCTTGATAGATTCTCAATCATACTCACAATATCATCATTAATCTCCTCGTAGATCGCACCCGTATCCTGCTGCTGCTGGGGAGAAGACACGCCCGAAGATCCGTGAGCGGGCGAGCCCAGGATGGGACTAGAACTGGCGTACTCCTCGATGGGGGGCGTCGTTTTGGACGCCGACTGGGGCGGCACAAGCGGCTGCAGCGGAACGGCCGGCTTCTGGTGCAACTTGGAGGCCATCAACACTTCGGCGCCCAAGCTGATGACGCCGGCCTTTGGATGATGGTGCTGCATTGGTTGATGTTTGGGTGATGCTTGCGGGGATTTGGGGAGTGGAGGTCTGCCGGGCGGAGCGGGTCGCAGCGGAGGTTGGTTGAGAGCGGGGGGACTTTTCGGTCGGGATGGGACCTCCGGAATACCGAGGCTGTTGTAATCACCGACTTGGCTATCGCAGAAGCTGACCGTGTTTGGGGTGCAAAGGAGGATTTCCTTCTCTACTGTTTGGATCCAGTTTTCGGTTTTAAGTTTAATAGTAAGATTTACGCCACACACTTGAACGGACTGCTTTTGGGCGGCGGTGAGAGCGGATTGTCCGTCGCGGAAGGTAACCCACATGGTGTCGCCGACGAAGCGAACCAGCGTGACTTCACCGATTTGGGTGAGCTCCTGGATGAGTGCGCTCATCAGGTTCTCGTCGTAGATGCTACCTTCGTCCTCATCACCGGACTCGGCAGAAGGATTCGCCGCTTGGATGAGGATCGTTCCGTCCGGCGGTCCGAGGTCTCGGATCACGTCGCCAAACACCTGCGTCCTTCGTTGTTGGTCAATTTTACAGATTTCAACGTCGATGATGGCAATCACCGGCCGATGGTCACTCTGCTTGAGCTCCGCCCGGCCGTAGTGCACGAGCCGGCCCGGGTTCCAGTTGGGTTGCTTGTCCGCGTCCGGACTTTGCTTGCGCCGTCGCCACAACACTCGATCAGTCCAAGCCGGCGCTCGAGCTTTTTCGCTTGTGTCGTAATCATCGCTGAACAAGTCGTACTTGTACGTCGGCGGGAATGAAATTTCCCCCTCGAAGAAGTCGTTAAACACACTGCCAGTGTTCTGCTGGATCCTCAGCTGGTCGTACTGCAGCACCGACTCAATGTCCCCCTGCTTTAACGACTCCTTCAACTCTTCCTTGTCCATGTCGATTCGGTAGTTGAAGTCCCCGCACCAGAAAATGTAATCGTGCGACTTGAGCGATCTTCCCATCGGGAAAGCAATCTTCCTCGTAATCTCCGCGTAATCCGCGTTCCGTTCCACCACCTGGGACTGTCCAGCGGCAAAGTGAGCGCACACAAAACAGATCGACGTCCCGTTGATCACGAACCGGATCGCCGCCGCACCCTTGTTCCCAGTAGCGCCGCCCAGACCCGTCTTGACACAATCGATGGCCACGTCCCGGATGTACGCGGCGTGCCGCGGTCGGATGTAGATGTACAGACAGACACCGACCAGCTGCTGGTAGGTTAGCAGAACGTACTCTTCGTCCCGGCTGATGACCTTCTGCAGCTCTTCGGCCCATGCTTTGGCGTTGTCGGAACTGGGGAATGAAAGTTTGTTAGAGTACGTCGTTTATTGGAAAGGTCAACCCTACGCCCTACCTGGCAGCTACGATGTTCGACGCGTTAAGATCTACAATTTCTTGGAAGCCAACGGCGAAGATGTCGATCGGTGGCTCGTTGGTGTCCTCCGGGTGGCTAACGTCAACTAGAGCTGTAAGCAAAAAAAAAAAAACGTTAGATTTAAGGTTTCAAACAGGGATGTGGAGTCGGAGTCGGGTACTTTCCAGAACCCGGAATCGGAATCAGCATTTGCACCCAAGCCTAGCAAAATTTGAAAGCGTTACCAGTTTCGAAACAAAGTTGCCAGCTGTTTTCATCCGTCTCTGTCTAGTCTCCCTAGCTGGGGTGTCTTGTCTACTGTCTAGACGTACTTTGTCATCAGCTCACCGAGAGCCAGGAATTATTCTACTTTGTGCAGGCAAAAGCAAAAATTCAGACAAGGGCACTGTTTTAGTTTGGAATTTTGCTGTTTATCAAAATACGTTGTCGCCACTGAAATTCGCTGTGCGGTTGCCGTTACAATTTGCGCACTTAACCCTTAATAATCCAAGTCTTTTGCCAAAAAATAATTTATGATCTGCAAAAATTGCCAGATTTTTTCAATAAATTTTGATAAAGTTTTGAAAACATTTATTGAGACTAAACGTAGGCCATATTTTGACAAACGTCCTCAAAAGCTAAAAATTGTTCAAAACAATATATCTCCAAAATTACAGAATGAATCAAGACCCCGGATTCACCGGAACTCACTCCTTAAGTGGCAGGAAAGTCAAATCAGCTTCGGATTATTTCGGTCATGAGGTCGGCGTATTTTGATCCGGGAAATTTAAAAATTTGAAACTTAAGAAAACCAAAAATGATATTTCAATTTGTTTACACAAATATAAAAAATGAAACATTCAAGGCTTTCAGAATTTAAAAAAGAACTAAAACTCGAATTAAAAAAAATAAGATTTTGCAATAAAAAATTTAAATATTTAAAAAATCTGAATACAGTTAAAAATATCATAATTTCTGAAATTTCTAAATTTCAAGAATTTAACAAAAATTTAACAACTTCCAAAGCTGGAATCTGCAATACTAAATTACAAAAAAAACTATAGATTTCTTTAAAATTCTAGAATCCAAACAATCAAAAATAAAAAAAAAAATAAAAAAAAAATTCTAAATATACAAAATTATAAAAAAAATCTATCATTCTAATATTCTAAATTTACCCACTCAAAGCGTTCCGTTTGAATTCCGTTTAGAATTCCGCTTGAGCGAAAAAAGTTCGATTCGAATTCTAAACAGTGTTCGTTTTAGATTCTAAACCGCATTCCGTTTCAAACGCAACAACCGGTTCCGTTTGAGTTTTCGCCGCAAATCGGTTCAAGCGGAATTCAAACGGAATTGAAGCGGAATGGACGGGTCAGTTTTGACAGCTGCTTCTTCTTCTTGTTTTTATGCAGTGGGTTTCTTTTTTGTTTAGGTTGAATTGAAATTCAACCAGAAAAAAACAGATAGGAAATTTTTAAACATTGAGATTATGTTTATTAATTTTTCATTAAAAAAAACCAATCCCTGCCCCAAGTCCCCCTTTTAAATGATCTTTATTTTCGCAAAATTACAAAGGCTTTAGTGTGATGCTGGTAACAATCGTCGTGCCATATCCGCGGTCAACCGGTGCTGCTTCTTGCTGCTGGGCGTCCACGTAATCCGGGTAGCCGATTCCAGATTGGCCGGTGGATGGTTGAGGTCATTTGAAGCTGCGCCCGTCGTAAACTCGATGCCGCACTAAAAAGGCCAGTGATGGACAGCGAAACTTCTTGTAACAAATCTAAGGCTCGCCGAACAGCGATCGGATTACTTAAGTATTAAGTTGCGTCACTGCTGGCACCGGAACCGGCGAGCGCGTTTAGTACGAGCACCGGCAGTTTGCCGTCCATCAGGTTCGGCGATTTAGACATGACGGCGTCACTCCGGGTGTTGTTGTTGAAGCGGCGAACTTTTCTGCAAAGGAGACACACAAAGAACGACCCTCGTTAGAATTTGCTGTTGACGACATCCCACATGGAATAACCACCTGTCCCACCAGCTAGAACGCCAGCATCGTGCCCTCAGTACGCATGACAGGTCCAACCTTATGCTCGCACACTGCGCAGCTGAACTAAGTAGGCGTTGATGACCAAAGTCGTTCCGCAGGTTCTGGTCTTACTGCCTGGCTGGTTCCAGTACCCACAACCCTCAGCGGTCGCATCGAGCTTGGCCGTTTGTCAACGGTGAAATCGAGGAACACCTCGCGATTGTCCACCTATATTAAAATAATTTCAAAGTTAGTTTCGATGATAAAAAAGCAACAAAAAACTTACCTGACCAACGGAAACCGGAACTCGATTATTTTCCGACACAATCGTCCGGTGCTGTCTCCCTTGGCAATTGGCGAGAGCACCGAATGTGCATCTCCAGAAAAACACAAATCCCGAGGACATACCGATTCCATTGGCCGGAAATTGGCCACAGTAGAAAAAATCTTCGAAACCAAATCGCACGTGTTTGTTCTTGTTTGACGTTTGACTGAAAAAGTGTTGGCTGTTTTACGCAAAAAATGACAACAAAACCGCTTCGGCGAAATGCAGCGAAATGTCACGAAGGTTCGGCCGTACACCAGCAGGTGTCGCTAATGTGCCAAAATTGCTCAAACGGAATCTAAACGGTGTCCAACCGGAGATTCCGTTTAGAAAATTTCGAAACAATTTTCGAAGCGGATTCGAAGCGGAATGAACCCGTCATGCGGAAAACGGTTTGATTGGGTAAGACCCTCTAAGGGAGCGTTCTTGTAATACGTAACGCAAAATATTTTATTTTTGGACCCCTCCCCCCTCGTAACATACAAATTAGAAAAAATAATGTTTGGAGCGTAACACGGCCTTCCACCCCCAACTGGGTTACGTAATATATAAATGCCCCTTAAAATTAAAAATGCACAGCTTCAAAAATTCTAGTACTCTTGAAATTAAAAAAAAATAAGACATAGAAAATTTAACAATCAAAACTATAAGAAAACCAGCATTCTAAAAACATAGAGGAAAATTTTTAATTTTTTTTCTCATATTAAAAAAATTGTTCGAAAAATTTCAAAATCTTGAATACAGAAAAATGTTCTGTTTTGCTTCTAAAAATATAAAAATCTAAGCTTCCAAAATGGCAAAATATTTAAATTCTTATCTTAAATTTCTAAAACTAATAAAATTATTAGAAATTCTTAAACAAAAAAAAAGAAATTCTATTAAAATATTAAAAAAAAAACAAAAACAAAAACAAAAACAATTGTTGTATTTTTGTATTTTTGTATTTTTGTATTTTTATATTTTTGTATTTTTGTGTTTTAGTATTTTTGTATTTTTGTATTTTTGAATTTCTGAAAGGATAATTATAAAAGTTATTCAAAATGGACTGGACCAAGGTCACCGGATAAATGCTTGCACTCAAAAAAATGAGTTCGCGTAAACGTGAACAGAGTTCATGTCAACGGGAACCAGGAAGAAAACTGTTCACTTTCATGGTGCAATGCACTATAAAAGTTGAACAGTTTTCGTCCTGCTTCCCGTTGGCATGAACTCTGTTCACGTTTACGCGAACTCATTTTTTTGAGTGTGGTTTTCCGGAACCATGTCAACAAGTAATTTATTTTTGTACGTGATGCGAATTTCCATTGATCCATATTTTTCCTTGAAAATAAAACGAACTACTGGTCAAATGTAACCAGAAGCATAAAAATCCGTTAAAATGTACTAAGATGCATTTCCATAAAAATTCCCAGAACCGATTCCAGGAAAAATGAGCCGTCACATGACGTGATTTGGTCAAACAATGCAAACAGTAATTTTCACAGTTTCACTGGGGGAGCTCCTGCGTGGTTCCGAAAATGGCCATAATTGACGCATCTTCAAATAAAGAATCTATAAAGCATGTTCAAGAATATTCAGGATGTTTGTATTATCGCTAATTTCGATTGAAATCGAGATACTCAAAATAGCCATGGTGGCACAGTAGAGATAGAATTTTGCCAACGGTAATATAAATTGCGAATGTTTTACTAGATTCATTTTATTTCTTTTGTTTTGAAATGATTTTACACCCTGAACTAAGTAGCCCATCAGTATGGGAAACCTACCTGACCGAAATATCAAGCTCATATATGCGTTTATCCTAATGTTTTATCATCGGTCTGATGGCCGAGTGGGCTAAAGCGCCAGTCCTTACTGTTGGTGCCGGGTTTGAATTCCGTCGGTTGCAACTTTTTTTGTGTTGCAAAAATTGTACATGCAGTGTGTAATATTAAGTGTTTATTTTGACGAAGGTGATGTGCACGCTATTGCATGCGATTTTACCATCGGATTTATTGCTGTGTAGTGACAGAGAACACCTTTCGATCGTTTCGCGTAAAATTCATCGTCATCGTCGTTTGTGTTTTGTTATATGATGGCATATTATTAATTTGCGTCGCGTACGGTAAAAAATCGCAATCGGGCATTACATCTGGGCGGAGAAACGATGCTAGATGGAAAACCTTTTCTGATCTGGACCTGGACATCATTACACACAAAAGGAAAACAACAGAGAACAGAGCTTCGAGAATTTTGTGAGATCAGTCCATACCGGACATTTCGGAAAATGAGATATGTTTGCTTGCTATCTACTAAATACGCACCGATCCCTGTTTTGCCTTATGGGATTGGAAGTTTAAAGATATGTCGAGGACTCGTCTGGTTCTTGCTATATCTTTAGGCGGGGCCAGACAATGCCCAGTGACCTCGGAATTGGACCGCAAGGAGCTCTGTCATTCTGAAATGGGTCACTGGAAGCAGCGCGAGGGCTAACACCATCTAATACCCGGGACTGAGATAAGCTGTATCAGCATAATCAAGTCTGATACTAACTATACTTTCCCATAATTTCGCTGCCGGCCAGCGGGTATTGGATTGGACCACACACACACAAATCGAGATACTCAAAATAGCCATAACACAGCAAAACTTGAATGCTCCAGGTTGCATTTGACTGATAATTATCAGTGCTTTCAACGAAAAATATGGATCTAAGAGTGAACATTTCCCTAAAAAGCATGATGATTATCTTTTCCGTACTAAATCTACGTGTTTTCGTTAAAAAAAAATGAAAACTAGGTATGTATTTGTATAACTTGAAAAAAATCAAA
Organism: Culex quinquefasciatus; assembly: GCF_015732765.1. Taxonomy (NCBI): domain Eukaryota; kingdom Metazoa; phylum Arthropoda; class Insecta; order Diptera; family Culicidae; genus Culex; species Culex quinquefasciatus. The sequence continues at coordinate 83,530,594 of NC_051862.1, forward strand.
AGTCGAAATAAAAAAAACTAAATTTTCTGTTGAATACAAAGTCACACAAATATATGAAAGTTGAATGATCATGATTCTTCACCCATCACTTCATCCACGTGGTTACCATGATCGAGTCACAGTTCATGCTTGAATCCGCGCGCACCCTGTTCGCGGGCGCCAAACAAACTTCGCGTGGCCATAGTAACGACAGCAGGCAAACGACGCCGTCCGCTGGCGAAGGTGAAAATCTTGATCAACCAGTGGTTCTGCAATGGCGGCCGCTGAAAAAATCGATTCAAAATTTTGAACTAACAAATCTCCTAAATGCGAAAGATTTTCTTCAACACATATAGGCATTTTGGAAACGTAAATTACTCAAAAAGGAATTGTAGCAATAAAAACTAGTATTCTTTCAGCCGTATCGGAGAAATAGCTTAGCAAAGGCAACGATTTCATATTTCCCCATACATTCGCGAATCAATCTAGCAAAATTATAATTTCAAACTTTCAATGTAACAAAAGGGTTCAACAGATAACATTGAAAACTTTTCAGTTTGTTCAAGATATATTACTTTAGGAATTGAAACAGTTTGAAAGCAATCTATCGAGTCAATTTCATGTTTTGGTGATAGAAATGAAACTTGGGCGGGTGGACGATTTTCCGTCTCCGGTGGTGGCTTAAAGGATTTTTTTTTTGAAATTTTATAAAATCAAAAAAGATGACAATAAACTAAAATTTTTATATACAAAAGTACAAAATTTCAAATATTATAAATTTTTGGCTTTCAAAAACTAAAAAAAATGCAAAAAAAGTGCAAAAATAAAAAAAAACGTTCCTAATATTGTAAAATTCAAAAATCAAACAATTTTAAAATAATAAATTCAAAAAAATAATATTTCAAAAATCTAAAACTTATAAATTCAGAGATCTCTCAAACTCAAAAATAGAAAATTAATTTAATAGTAGTTTATGCAACAAGTTGCAAAAAGAGAATTTTTTCAGCACGAGTCGTACATTTATCCAACGAGGTTCACCGAGTTGGATAAATACGAAGAGTGCTGAAAAAATTCTCTTTTTGCAACGAGTTCCATACAACATTTTTTGCAATTCCCAAAAACACACACTGAGTGAAATTTTAAGTCAAATTTTCATGTATTTTGTCAATAAATCGTTTAAATCAAAAAAATGTTGAAAAGTGTTAATTTTCGAAACAAGTGCTGAAAAGATCAACTTTTCAGCACCCATTTGAGTGCTGAAAAGTAGAACTTTTCAGCATTTATTTGGAAAAGTGTTGCTATTCGATTCTGTTATTTTTGGTACAGAAAAGTAGGCTATTTCGTCGTTCAAGAATGACAGGAAAAGTGAGTAGTATTACGACGGAATTGCAAAAAAAAATTTACAGCAATAAAAAAAAATCTTTAATTCTGGAGTTTTTTTTTTGAAAAGGTTAAATAAACCAAATTTTCAGTTTTTGCTTTTTGGGTGCTTTTTAATGCCCCTGGCTCAAGGCGGTTTCAAAAACACCAAAAAGCAAAAACTGGAAATTTGGTTTATTGGACCAATTAAAAAAAAATTGAAATTAAACAAAATCATATCCAAAATAAAAAATACAGCAATTTTAGTTTTGAAATAGAAAAAAATATACACAAAATCTATAATGCTAAAATTCTGCAATTAAAAAGATTCTAAAATTTCAAAATTCAAAACTCAAAAATTTAGATGAACAAGTTTAAAAAATCTAAGAATAAAAAAATCCAAATAAAAACAAAAAATCAAAATACAGAAACTCTAAATATTTTAAATCTGATAATTACAAATCAACTAAATTACAAAAACAAAGTTAATAACCTTAAAATTAGAAAAAAAACTGAAAGTAACCATCTTCCTACAAATTTTAAAAATTGAAGAAAAAAACCCTCGAAGTATTTTTTTTTGGAGAGTCAATCAATATTGCACAAAATTAACTTTCAAACAAAAAAAAAAAAAAAATCAAAAAATGCGTTTTATAGTTTATGTTTTGTTTGAGCACTTTTAATACTCTTTTAACCTCCCGAGACCTCTCACAATCAATACTCACATCGCGATCGCGCCAACCGGTGACAGTCGAGCAGCCAGTCCGCCAGCGACACGTCCTTGTACGCCACGCTGCGAAAGTGCTTCCCACCGTTAACGTTGTACGTTCCGCACGCGACCCGGATCTCCGACGGCAGCACAAACTCCTCGTAGCGGCGGCACATCTCGCGCAGGACCGGCGTCGGCGCTGGAAGAAGATTGATTAGATTGTTTTTGCTGACTTGTTGAGAAGGGACTCACCGTGTAGCATGTTAGAGGGGAGCAGGATGCGGGCCCGGTCGGCGAGTTCCGAACTGAGCGTTGAACCCACGAGAAGGACGTCGATGGCTTCCTGCTTGGAGCTGTCCAGCAGGTTGTTCTGGATGGTTCGGGCGGCCGAGCGGGCTCCGTCCATGAGCTTGGAGCCGCCCTGGATGGCACCGGTTCCGGCGTAGATCTTGCTCACCTCGTTGCCGTTGTTGATCCACATCTGGCGGAAGATTTCCTCGAAGCGGGAGCTGATTTGTTGCTTCTTGTCGGAGAGGGCGGACATTTGCGAGATTTGCTCGTTCAGGATCTCCAGCCCGATGTACGTCTGGACGCAGTTGGTCCGGTCGAGGCAGTCCAAGCAGTTGGTCCGGATGGCGCCCTTTTGCTCGCGGAACACGCTATCGCCCATCGCGTGAAACAGGCCAAAGTCCGAGCACATGGCGTCGATTTTGGCCTTCAGCTTGGACAGCGCTCCGGTGTTGCCGCCGCGGCACTCCTGATGGTAATCGAACACGATGTGCGGCACGTCCACGTGGTTGGACTCTTTGTGGTGGCGTTGGAATTCGTTGCTCAGGCTTGCCTCACCTTCCTTGCTGCCAATCAGGCTCGTCCCCAGCAGGTTCACAATCGCTTGCTTCCCATACCGGGCCTTCATGGTGGTCATGTGCCGATCGAACGCCGACCTGGACGCTTCAAATCCTCGCGACAACTTTACCTTGTGCGATCCGACCTGCACGCCCGGTTGCTCCCAAAACAGCGGGACACTTCCCCTCGTTTGAATGTACGACGAAACTTCCCCGTCCAGATAGATACACTGCTCCGTCTCGACAAAGTTGGCCACACAACCCTCGTCGTTCGTTCCCCGCACATTGAACCTCGTCCCGGCCCGTTCACAGCTCAACCTCGATATGATCGCCGCCCGAGCCTGCTTGCTCCCGGCGTAAACCGTCCGGATCTCCACCGAACCGCACATCGCCTTCAGCAGCCAGAAATTATACTCCACCCCGAACCGCAACATGTGGATGAACAACATCCGGTTCCAGAAGAATCGATTGTCCGTATCCATCGTCCTCTTCCGTCGCTGCGCCGACAGCGTAATGTCAAAACTAGCTCCGCCGCCATTGCCTCCTGGCTGATTGCTGAACGAAAAGTAGAACGTCCCGGAGTTCAGCACCTTTCGAATCTCGGAAATACGGTCCTCGTTCGTGGGTTGGTACTGCAACGACACGAACTGCGTCTGGGTGATGCGGAAGATCTCGTTGTCGAGGATTTTTCCCACGGAGAAGCAGCCGGTGACCATCACCAGGTAGAGCAGGGAACTGTCGCCGGCGTTGAGCTGGAGCACGCCGAGGCAGCCATACGCGTCCAGGACTTTGGTGTACTGCTTGCGGACGATTTCGGTTTCCTGGGCCGCTGTGGGAGGAGGGAGAGAGAGGGAGGTTTGAAGACAATTAGGTTATAAGTAATTTCATTTAATCAAAATTAAGAAACGTGATAAATCAGCCAAACTATGAGCGAATTTTTTAGGATACCGTGGAGAATTTCCCCTATACCCTTAAAAAAGTGGAGCGTCATTTTTTCAGTTCGACTACGAATACACCAAAAATCAGTATGGTGAAGTGCGCAAACGAACTCAGCCAAGTGCGATTTTAAGTTACAGAATTTCAAAAAGAACTTTATCACAAGGACTCTAATTTTGATTCGTTGTCAACGGCTCACCGATATCTCGCCGGTTCACGGTGGAACCGGAACACCGAAATTATTTGGGACAGTGTGGTTGGCCCCAGCCCTGGTGGATGTTCCGATGGTGGGACATTTATCGAACTAGTGATCAAAAATGGTAAATTCGAGTTACACATTTCGTGATTGAACATGCGAAAAATTGAAAGTTTGACAAAAACATTGTAGGGGAGCTGGGGGTAAGACGGCCACCCCACTGTTTTACTAAGTATACTAATGAATATTACTAAAATGTTTAGCCATACTGTTTCTCATGCTAAATAATGTATATGGAGTCATCTTGGCCAAACATATGGTTTGAAATAGTTCACAAATAGCTCAAAATAAACAAATATTTTTTCAACTTGAAACTGGATGTAATTTTCATGCATTACAACTTAGGCATTATTGTTAGATAACAATATGTATTCCTTTCTTTAAATATTTTTTCATGTTAAATTGAAGTTTTCCCAAGATTATGTCCCTCGAAAAAGTTTAAAAAATGAGATAAGTTATTTGCAACAAAATGTTATATAAAATAAGTTATATGGGGGCAAGACCACACACATTTTTGAAGGTTTTTTTTTACTAATAAGACATATTTGTAGATAAAGAAAAGCATTTTCAAATGCTGTTAGATATCGGTTCGGAATATTCCTCACTGTAACAAAGCATTCATTGAGTAGTATCGTAGTATGAAATCCTTTCAAACTTTTCATAAAAATCGCTAATTAAATATTGTTTACATAATTTTTATTGACTTATTCTAATCGAGATACAAAAACTACAGTCGACACTCTGGTTGTCAATATCCAAGGGACCGTCGAGGAAGAGAATCATCAGTTTACAGAACGATGCAAAATAAAGCCTCGATTGAAAATATTTATTTCTTGATACCCAGCTATGGGAGAGAATCATGGCAACGTCCATCAAACAAAAACAAACTTATGTCAAACACCCTTCAAAGCTTCGTTTCACCAAGAAAAATGTCTATGCAAGCCATGAGAAAATAAAATTATTGACAACCGGAAGAGATTTTTAAAGCAAACAGAATCGAAGGGACCGTCGAGGAAGAGATCCTTCATGCAAGGGAAAATATCGAGGAATGAAGATAATTGAAGTATGCAGATTGAAGGGACTGAAGAATTCATCGATAGATGGAGAATTATTGATATCGAGAAGATCGACAGCCAGAGAGTCGACTGTAGTTAATTTGCATCAAATTGTGTATGTTTTGTTATGATATGAAATTCACTAAGGCTAAATAAAAAAAATAGGTGAACAGCATTTTTCTTCATATTTGAAACTTGATTTTTTTCAACCAAAATAGTTATGATGTTCAGAGAAGTCTGTTCAACCAATCATGTAGGTATTTGGGTGGATATAGCAAGGTTATTAAGTTAATTTATAATACTGACCGTCTTACCCCGCGTATTTAATATATATACAATTTCAATTATAATTTTAAAATTGCTGAAAAGTTTTGAAAATTGTTTTTAAGACCAACTACTTTAGGCCATTTATAAAATGGAATACTTGTAGATAAATATGTACTTAATTTGAGATCAAAATAATATGTTGTATTAATTTTATGAGCCTTCTCCCTGAGGGTGGCCGTCTTACCCCCATCTCCCCTAACAGTTTTTGTTCAGAAACTTATGTCGAACATTTTGCCACAAAAGCACATGAAAAGATAATTTCTAGAGATTTTTGAAACGGTCCTATAAGCTATTGTGTTTTATATGTTTATAGGACCTATTGAAATAAAAAAACTCAAGATTTGTTTTAAAAAAATCACAACAGATACTCTAAAAACATGCAAAAGACGGTAAAAAAAAGTGTGTACACCTTTCAAAATAAAAATTAAAATAAAGTTATTTGTTGATGAAAAAATCATCTTTAATCAATTTAGCAAAGAATTTGGATTGAATATGAAGTTCTCTAATTACTTAGAATAAAAGTTTGTATATCTTAAGAAATTATATTTAGAACTAAATGAGCTATTCTCTACCAAAACCGGAAATGGGGTTTGCTTTTTTTTTATTTAGCTCAAACTTTGTGGGGGCCTTCCCTATGAACAAAGAAGCTATTTTGTGTCATTGGTTCACCGATACATGTCTCCATATAATTTTGGCATAAAATGCTACGTAAATATTTGAAAATCTGTTACTTTTGAATGAACTTTCAGAACAATTTGGTGTCTGCGGCAAAGTTGTAGGTATTGCTGAGTACATAGTCCTAGATACATGGAAAAAAATAACTGCCAATTTTGTTATCAACAGTTTTTCACAAAAACTCTATTTCCCAATTTTTTTTTATTTTCGAGATTTTTTATATATGTTTCAGGGGACAAATACAATACAATGGGAAATACAATGTCCCATCCCAGAGGGTCCTGGAGCACCAAAACTTCTTAGCATGGTGGCTCCCAACGTTTAACTACCTAAACAAACAGGAACGTGAGCGGGGGATCCCCACGTTTCTTCCTCCCCTGTAGATTCAGAATTGTATTGTTGTTTGAACATTAGTGTTCATACTCAATCCAATTCAACGAATCATCTTTGCGGTTAACTTTACGCAGTTGGCCTGGCCGCTTCGACGTTTGAGATGTTTCAATGCATTCTAATGCAATGGCGCACTGCAAATGTTGATAATGACAAGAAGATGCTAGGCGTCAATCAACCTAAGGCATTCTCCAGGATGCCATCGAAAGACTGGCTGCGCTAGGGTTAGATTAGATTAGATTAGATATGTTTCAGGGGACAAAAACCCGCAACTTTGGAGCAGTAAATCTTCTGCCACCGAGTTATGAATTTTTGAAAAAATATTCGTTTTTGGAAATATTTCCAACAATGGTCACTATTTTTTTAAAACGAAAAACTGCAAATATTTCACTGAAATCAAACTTTCGGTGGCTATATTTTGAAAATGGGGCCCTTTATCAAAAAATCTGTAAAGTACTTCTGTAGTTTTTTTTAAAAAAAAGGTCCAATAAACCAAATTTTTAGTTTTTGCTTTTTGGGTGTTTTTAATATCCCTGACTCAAGGCGGTTTCAAAAACGCCCAATTTGGTTTATTGGACTTAAAAAAAAAAAAAACTCTCGAGCAATTCCAGCCCAAAACAGGAATTTTTAGGTACTTCTTTCTCAACCGTCTCCGATTTCAATGAAACTTTGTAGACATGTTATCCTACGCTCATATAAGCCATTTTTGTGTATATGGAGCCAGTTACACTCGATAATGACATTTGAGAAGGCCGTAAGTGTGTTCAATATTTTTGTATTTCGTAACTTAAATATTGCTGTATCTCCAAGCCGTTGCTTCGTATCAAAAAGTGTTCAAAGACAAACTTGTAGGAAATTTGACGGGCTTTCCGAAAAAATACACTGAAAGAAAAAAACACTCCATTTTTATGAGATTTTTTGATTTTTAAGTTTACAAGTCAAATTTGAAGGTGAGCCCACGATTTTTTTTCGTTCAAAATTTTTGTGAAGATAGCCTAAGATGTAACAAAAAGACTCACGAAAAATGCAGGATGGAGCACCTGACTTAAAAAAAATACAAAAATCATTTACTGAAACTGTTTTTTTTTTTCAAAAGGGCGCTAAACATCAAAATTTGCAAAAACCGATAGTGAGAATTGATTTTCCAGACAATTTTACATAAAAGTCTCCATATTGACCATTGTTCAGTCCAATCCTTGTGAAGTTACAGCGGTTTTAGAAATAAAAATGTTGAAAAAATAGGGTTTTTGATGGTTTTTGGCAATTTCTTTGTAACAGACTAGATTTTTCAGTCTCGAAAATATTTTTACCGAAAAGCTCGTCCAATTTTCCATAAGTTTGTCTTTGACCACATTTCAATTGGATGTATGGGCTTACAGCTATAAACTAGGTCAAAATTAGGTTTTTTTGTCCCCTGGGACATATGAAAAAATCTCGAAAATCAAAAAATACTGATTTTGAGAAATTGAGGGAAAATTTTTGATTATAAAATTGGGCATTTTTTCCGTGTACCTTTTTTTTCTAAATAGTCCTCAACAATACTTACAACTTTGCCGAAGAAATCAAATAGATCAGAAAGTTCGTTCAAAAATTACAGATTTTCGAATATTTACGTACCATTTTTGTATGGACAGCTGCCAAAATTGTATGGAGACTTGTATGGGTGAACCAATGACACGAAGTAGCTTATTTGGCCATAGGGCCAAATAAAAAAAACCCGATTTAATCCCACCTGGGGTGAGATAGAGCCTTTCTTACAAAAGGAAGTTAACGGCAGTTGATTTTTTTTTATTTTTTTTTTCAAAGAAATAGCAATATAAAGAATGGTCCATTCATAATACAATTCGAAACTCAACCATATTTTTTCATATAACTGAAAAGCGCTGGTTTTTGCCCCATTTGCCATGGCCGGTTGTAAACTGTGCTCGCACACAAGCATTTTCGATTTTTTAAATCAGAACACATTGTTTTTGAGACAGAGAATTAGCTCACAATTTGCGATGTTCGTAATGTTTGAAAAATGCAATTAAAATAATAACAAACGATTTCAATACTTCAATTTTCGACCGAATTTTCATTTGAAAACCGCCTGATTTGGTGAAAACACACTCCGAGTCCCCATAAAAAATGGATAAATTCAAATTTGGTATGGAACTGGTTCAGGTTCAGCACATCCCCTTTCAAATGCGCCCAAGAGAGCTTAAATCCATAATGTGGGCTCTGAGAAACCCCTACCACAAAATTGAGCACTTTTTACCACACACGGACGTCACGCGTGCTCTACAGTAAATTAAGCGCCAAAATTCGGATATTGGAGGTAGACGAATTCTGTCATTGTCAATCGATCGGGCGTCGAAAATCGATCGTCCATGATTTTTTGCAGATTTTTCGAATGAATATTTCTCGAGAAATGATTTGGGAACGAAGCTTGATTTGGCGTCGGAGCCAAAAGCAAACACTATACCTTTCTTTAGTAGGAAAGGCAAAAACATCAAAAAAATGGTCGAAATCGGCCGATTTCGTAGAGAATTGCTCAAACGTAAATGGGTAATTCTCCACCAACTCACACGAAATTGAAAAAAAGTTTCCCCGACTTTTCAATAATGTGCAGCCTGAAATGGTAATGATTTGGCAATTTGGTGTCAAAGAGACTTTTATGTTAAATCAAACGCACGATTTGATGGCTTACACAGAATTCCGAAAAAAAAGATTTCAAAAAGTGTCTACGTTGTTTATGGATGGTTCCAGCGTTCTTTCCAAATGTTGCTTTAGATATTTTAAAATCGCTTTGTTTGAAATAGTTTGAAATTGTGGAAAACCTTGCTTGCAATCTTGTTTGAATACAGATTTGATAGTTTTCATGTTCCCTGCGGTCGACAAATCAATGTTTGACCAACATTTATAAATAGCATACAATCAATAACCTGCAATGCGTTACAGGTCTCGTTTTGACTATAACCCAACGAAATCGATTCCGTTTGATGTTTTTCTTCAGGCTTAATTATTTTCGTTCAACCCTTCTCATCAACGCAAAAGTTAAAACACTGCAAAACAAAAGTGCCACGCTCTACACAGAAAAAAAAGTGTAAATTTACCCGACACTGAAACCGTGTTTCACTTGTAAACATGCTCAATGTAAATTTGAGAATCAATGTAAAGTGTTGTATTGCATTTAAACAGCCTCCATGTAAAATGAGATTGAATGTAATGAACGAATCTCTTGTAAATCAGCTTTTATTTTTGAAAATCTGAAATTTGAAAATATGAAAAACATGTAAATAATTGATTGATGTAATTTTTTTGTAAATGTAAACCAAAAAGCATTTTAATTTTAATTGCAAGTTTGTTTTGCGAATGACAGCCAAAGCGGAATTCAACCGAATTGATTCATTGTTGTGTTTGGTGCGTAGTGGAGTGGAAGTGTTTTGAAGTACCGGCGTCAACATTTCTGGACTTTTTTTTATTAGGTTCTATAAACAAATGTAAACATTGATTGTGGTGCAAGAGGATACACCTTATGTCAGTGTCCACCGTAATATGCGGGATACACTCACTGTTTACATTAGTTTAGGACCTGATCAAAAATAGTCCAGATTTGATGTTTGCTTTTTTAATATGTTTGTGCTTTCGATTGTCAGACAAATGTCGATTGGCTTAAACAAACCCAACCACAAACATTGTTTTGTTGGTAAGTTTCCTTTTCGAATGGTAAACATATATTTTTGCTTGGAACTCAAGCAAAACAAAAGTGTAAACAAAGAGTGTATCGTGCTCAAGCCTGTTGTAGCGCCGATGCTCATCCGCGTTGCTACAAAGCCAACTTTTGTTTACATTAGGAACTTGCAGGATAGAATGTTTACACTTCGTCTTTGGCCCATGTAAATGGTTTTTTGTTAACCGTTTGTAGTTTAAAATTTGATTTTAGGGTTGTAAAAAGCTCTGTCAGCACTAGACCAGACGTTTGCAGAAAGTGCATCTGTAAATTTGTTTTAAAAAGTAATTTCCACAGGTCAAACTTACCTTTCAACTTAGCAAAAGGATCCGGATGTTGAAGTACAATAATTATTGTACTCTTCTTGCCGGCATTTCGGAACTTCCTTCCTTGTTCTTCTCAAGCGGGTTCAATTCGGTGATCAGCTTGAAGATCCACCAGGGACAATGTTCACAGCCGCGCCGTTGACGTTCCGTTATTGGCAATGAAAGGTAGCTCCACCATGGGTAAGCGTCTGATCGACATCCCGGGTTAGCAGTTGAAAATTTCTGCGTAAAATTTTCAACCTTAATTCGTTTCAAAACACCAGATACTTAACCAAATATGTGTTGTTAATAAATTTACTTACTTTTGATAACTTGACCACAAAATAAACTTGTAAATTTCAGATTATTCACACTACATAAATGAATGAAATTTTATCTTTATTTTGAACAAAAGCAAATATTATCAGTTTGACAGATTGAAACCCAAATCAAAGCAACCGAAGAAAAGGAATCAAGATTGTCGGAGTTCGGACTGCACGCAAAAGTTGGCATGCCATAAATGAACTCCGACATGAAGAGCGTTTATACAAAACTGAGTAGGTATGTCTACTGCAAAAGTAATGTGTACATTTAATTTTTTACTTTTTTAATCGAGAAATAGGGTCCTAAAGCCCTATGCCAATTTTTATGTACAACAACTTTAAAAAAGATTGAAAACCAGTTCTGATCACTTTTTTCCATTTTAATGCAAAAAAGTAACAAATAGTAGTTTATGCAACAAGTTGCAAAGAGGATTTTTTCAGCACGAGTCGTACATTTATCCAACGAGGTTCACCGAGTTGGATAAATACGAAGAGTGCTGAAAAAATCAAGTTTTGCAACGAGTTCCATACAACATTTTTTGCAATTCCGAAAAACACGCATTGAGTGAAATTTTATGTAAAACTTTCATGTATTTTGTCAATAAATCGTTTGAATCAAAAAAAATGTTGAAAAGTGTTAATTTTCGAAACAAGTGCTGAAAAGTTCAACTTTTCAGCACCCATTTCAGTGCTGAAAAGTAGAACTTTTCAGCATTTATTTTGAAAAGTGTTGCCACAGAGTAATCCAGAGGGAGCACTGGCATTTAATTTATGGTTGCGTTACGTGGTACATCGTGGTACATCCCCCCTTCAGCAAAACTTTTGCTTGGCGTAACGCTTGAGGCAAACTGACATTTGAGGCGTTACTTTTTTCAAGCGTTCAGATCTAAGAGCTCTTAGGTTCAAATGACTTCTGTAAACTGTCAAAGTTTTCACATTTCCAAAATCAACACTGTGATTTTTTTAAGGCGATAAATTTAATCAAAAAGAATGCATGTGATATTTCCAGAACGTTGGTTGTGATTTGTTGAGAATAAAATTGAGTGAATATTTTGAACAAGATTTCTGGAGCTGCTGCGGTTCACTGATCCATTGAAGTCGGAACTTAAAGTTTACCCTTGTGACCGACCACTTTGTCGTGATTTTACGTGGACAGGTAGAGCAAATAGTCGAATTCACCAATTTATTTTTATATTAATATTTTCAGTTTATTTCTTCGAGGAGTGACGATCCATACCACCAGAAATATATGTTATGTTGAGTCGATCGATGCTTTTTGCTTTAGTTTACTTCAATTTATTATCCTAATCCTGGGCTGAATTGATGCACTGACTCCCAAATTTGCGGGACTAGAACAAGGACTATAAATGTGTTAAATTTTCATTATGTCTCCCGTGCATTCGGATGTTGGAAACGAAACAGCCTGCAGGTTTCTGCTGGCATTCATGACGCCCATACCTCCCCCCCTCCCTTTAATGTTCGGTTTGTCCCAGTGCTGTTGGGATGGAACCAAAAAAAATAAACTTCAGCGTCTGATGAGGATAAATTTGGACCCTTGGATGTACGACTCCACCTGATTCAAAGGTCAAATCACAAAAACTTCACTTTATGTGGTCGTCTTCTAACAGTTGCTAGAAGTGTCCTGCTTTTTAATGTTCTAAAGAAACTTTGAACAGATGACATTTTTCCATGCCATCCATGCTCAGCACTTGTCAAAACAAACAAATCGAAAAAAAAGCATGAGTTTACTATGATGAAATTTTTCATCGGGAAACCCATAACGCCGCTACGATTCCAAAGGGTAAACTCGTAACGCAGCCATAAGATTTGATGACTTTTGTTCGGACTGCTCCCTCTGGATTACTCTGTGGTGTTGCTATTCGATTCTGTTATTTTTGGTACAAGTAAAGTAGGCTATTTCGTCGTTCAAGAATGACAGGAAAAGTAAGTAGTTTCACGACGGAATTGCAAAAACAATATTTTACGATGTATCAACTATAGTCCCCTTGGTTCCTATCAAGTAGGATGCTTTTTGTCAGGAGGGCCGCACAGTTAATTGAAAAAATAATAAAAATCCATTTTAAATCCTTTGCGGTCGTGCAATGTGTTACAAAGGACCACAGAAAAATAAGCTTGATCGTTGATAATAATAATATCATACATTTAAGCTAAATTTTAGGACCAAACTAGAAAGAGAAATGTGAGCACGGAGTAAGGACGCTGCAAATATTTTTCAAAGTTTATGTGTTTATGTATTTTTAAAATTTTGACATGGCAACCCTGGTTGGCAGCGTTGACTTGAAATTGATAAAAAATATTGGGCAATCTAATATCACCAAAATTTAATTATTTAAATTTGTTCTTAGGCCCCAAGACATCCATCCCATCCCATGATACAGCACTTTTTTGGTTCTATCACTTGATTTCCTATGCAAAAGTGCGAAAACTAACTCAGCCAATCATTATTTCTGTTTTGGGTCCAACAAAGATAAAAATCTATAAAAATATTGTTTCTTCCCCTACCCAATTTTGATTAGTCGTAACTCCGACACAAATCCTGGGCCACCACGGAAAACCAGTCTACAACATGACAGGTCATTGAGTTTTGTTGTCAAAAGTGGTCATAAAGAAAACAAAAACAAAATCGAGTGAAAATATTACCGCGGCCGCGGCGGATTACTGCTTTGTGTACAGAAAACGTACCGAAGATCTTGCAGGATTCATCCTCGGAATCGAAATTTGCTGTGCCAACTGCTGGAGCCTCAATCCAATGATGGTAAAGAGTCGCGATCCGTAACATTTTGCCGCCGCGTACAACCGCGTTCGGATGACGAGTTCAGATGGTCAACGCGGCGGAGCACAACTCTGGAAAGGGCGGGTTAGCGCAGTGGCGCAGTGGCGCCTGCCACAATGAAATGACGGAACTGCTGTTGGAGCACAGAATTAACGTGAAAGTGGTCGATTTGGCAAAGTGTACTCTGCCGAACAAGGTTTTTGCAACCCGTAAAACAACGACCAAGGTAAGAACCTTCACGAAAATACTGTTTCAGTTGTTTAAAAATATTTTCTGTTTGCAGCACAGCGCGTGAGCGGCGCGTGGGCGACTAATATTTGGCAAATCTGCTGCTGGGCAACGTCGCTCAACTGGAAGGAAACTTGGTAAGTATCCGTCAACAATATCAACTGCCAAAACAGCAGATTAGCAACATGAAGTTGCTGCCTTTAGACGATATGATGGTTTAAGAAATGATTCAATTCTAGTAACTGATGAACAAGGCTGCTCAAAACAGTCTGGATCTGGCTACCGCCGAGGTCGTCGAAGAACGTCTTGCTGCTTGAAGCGATGGAGCCTTCGCAAACATACACCATGGCCAGTGTCAACACTGGATCGCCTAACAATAACTTGAAATTGTCGCGCCAACGGGCACCTCCATGAAGCTAACAGTTTCAGTTTAACAGGTGGGACAAATTTTTAACGACTTGAAATAAAATTGATGAATTTATATTCTCTTGTTGCAGGTCGTCCATGTCCATCCTCACTAGTTTAGTTCCAACATATGATTGAACTGCTCGAGCACGTGCAGATCGCGGTGGACTTCCTAGCCAAAATTGGGAACAACGAGCGGGAGCAAGTGGACGGATTTTGACCAAGGCACTGAAGGGGATCGCGACACTTGTGAGATTTGAATCTGTTGGCAGACGTGTAAGTAATGCATATTTTTAAAATTTCTTCTCCCATTCCGCAGAGTTATAATCACAAATTTCAGAATCATAAAGCTAACACTTTTAAACTATTTAGTCTAATTTTATATCACTCCGTTGAATTTTAAATCTGATACTTTTCAAACTTTAGCCAACATCAGTTTGAATCTTCTTTTGTCTTTTCTAGTCAATAATAAGAACAGATTAAATGAAGTCAAGTTCTTAAATTGATTAGAAATTTTTATAAAAGAACGTCTTTCAAACCAATATTTGGCTATAAATGCAGTTGAAATTTACATCAGATTTAAAATTCAACGGAGTAAAAAAAAAATTTCGGGTTTGCTAAATTTACATCATTTTCATCGGAAATTTACATGTTTTCGAAGCGCTTTTTGTTTGGCACGTTTACGTTGGAAGAAATGTAAATTTCAGTTGTAGTTGATGTAAATTAGCATCATTAATGACGTGCACTTTTGGTACATCATAAATGATGTAAATTTACCCGATTTTTTTTTTCTGTGTAGTAACCTTGTCTAAAGCGAAAGTGATTTTTTTTTTGCTTTTCCACCCAAGCCCATCATCGGCAAAAGAACCAAAACAGACCCCCCGCCGGGTCGATTACCTAATGGACTTAGAGTGTAGGTATTAGGTTAGGTATAGTCGCTTCTTTTACGATCCGCGCGTCGATTTCGAAATATGAATACTCACAGAGCACGGCCACGGCCTGCGACTCGAACAGCAGCGTTTCCGATTTGTTCCGGTGCTCCAGCAGTACGCTGTGCGGCGAAGGTGGTTTCGATTTCTCGAGCACGCGGAATCCCTTGGACATGGCCATCGTGGAGCAGTCGGTTTAATGGAGCTGTAACGGATAGTCAAGAAGAAAAATAAAGATGCTTGTTAGTCATTCACTCGCACACAAACGAGATGTAAATTTAAATTTGAGGTTTTTAATTTTTCAGATTTTTCACCATGTAATAATTAGGTTTTAGAAAAAGGAGGTCAGATTTTCGAACTTGTGGATCACCAACTCATATCAAAGAATGGTGCTTTCAACGATTTATGCAATCCTAACGATAATCATGCTGAACTTGCTCAAGCTAAACTCAATTCACGAATCATCTCTGCAGTAAACATTGCATAGTAGATCTGGCCGCTTTGGTGTCTGTGATGTTTCCAAACAGAAATAAAAAGATCAATCTAAAGAAGGTATTACACTACTTCAAATCGACAGTTTGTCTTTCGCTCGAACGTGTTTACAAATACGTTTGACAGGAAAACAAACTGTCATACTAAGTAAAGATTTGTTAAAAAATATTTGATGTGATGTAATACCTCCAGGGTTGTTACGGGAGAGTCGAAAAAAAAATCCGAGCCAAAGTATTTGATTAAAAAAAATCGTTTTATGTTTAAAGGCTCCAAAAGAAAGTAATGAAAAAAATCTTCAAAAAAGAAAATACAATATTTAAAAACCTAAAAATTTAACTTCAAAAATATAACCTCAAAATTTAATCCAAATCTAAAATTATAATATGATGAAATTTTAAATTTCAAAAGTCTAAATATTCAAAATCTAAGAATTTTTATACAGTTTGTAATCCAAAATCCTCGCTAAAATTTCACTCCGACAGAAATTTAACTTCCGATATTTAAAATAATGTCTTCTCATAATTTCAAAATCTCTTACATAAAATAGGGCTTCAAAAATTGTGAATTTCAAGAATTAAAGAATTTAAGAACTAAGAATTTAAAAAGAAAAACATTTAAGAATTTGCGAATTTAAGAATTTAAGAATTTGAGAATTTAAGAATTTAAGAATTTAAGAATTTAAGAATTTAAGAATTTAAGAATTTAAGAATTTAAGAATTTAAGAATTTAAGAATTTAAGAATTTAAGAATTTAAGAATTTAAGAATTTAAGAATTTAAGAATTTAAGAATTTCAGAATTTAAGAATTTAAGAATTTAAGAATTTAAGAATTTTAGAATTTAAGAATTTAAGAATTTAAGAATTTAAGAATTTAAGAATTTAAGAATTTAAGAATTTAAGAATTTAAGAATTTAAGAATTTAAGAATTTAAGAATTTAAGAATTTAAGAATTTAAGAATTTAAGAATTTAAGAATTTAAGAATTTAAGAATTTAAGAATTTAAGAATTTAAGAATTTAAGAATTTAAGAATTTAAGAATTTAAGAATTTAAGAATTTAAGAATTTAAGAATTTAAGAATTTAAGAATTTAAGAATTTAAGAATTTAAGAATTTAAGAATTTAAGAATTTAAGAATTTAAGAATTTAAGAATTTAAGAATTTAAGAATTTAAGAATTTAAGAATTAAGAATTTAAGAATTTAAGAATTTAAGAATTTAAGAATTTAAGAATTTAAGAATTTAAGAATTTAAGAATTTAAGAATTTAAGAATTTAAGAATTTAAGAATTTAAGAATTTAAGAATTTAAGAATTTAAGAATTTAAGAATTTAAGAATTTAAGAATTTAAGAATTTAATTTAAGAATTTAAGAATTTAAGAATTTAAGAATTTAAGAATTTAAGAATTTAAGAATTTAAGAATTTAAGAATTTAAGAATTTAAGAATTTAAGAATTTAAGAATTTAAGAATTTAAGAATTTAAGAATTTAAGAATTTAAGAATTTAAGAATTTAAGAATTTAAGAATTTAAGAATTTAAGAATTTAAGAATTTAAGAATTTAAGAATTTAAGAATTTAAGAATTTAAGAATTTAAGAATTTAAGAATTTAAGAATTTAAGAATTAAAAAATTTAAGAATTTAAGAATTTAAGAATTTAAGAATTTAAGAATTCAAGAATTTAAGAATTTAAGAATTTAAGAATTTAAGAATTTAAGAATTTAAGAATTTAAGAATTTAAGAATTTAAGAATTTAAGAATTTAAGAATTTAAGAATTTAAGAATTTAAGAATTTAAGAATTTAAGAATTTAAGAATTTAAGAATTTAAGAATTTAAGAATTTAAGAATTTAAGAATTTAAGAATTTAAGAATTTAAGAATTTAAGAATTTAAGAATTTAAGAATTTAAGAATTTAAGAATTTAAGAATTTAAGAATTTAAGAATTTAAGAATTTAAGAATTTAAGAATTTAAGAATTTAAGAATTTAAGAATTTAAGAATTTAAGAATTTAAGAATTTAAGAATTTAAAATTTAAGAATTTAGGATTTTAGAATATGGAATTTTAGAACTTATAAGCTTAAGAATACTAAAATTATTTTAGATTTGAGAATTTTTTTTTCTATATTGTTTAGAATTTTTTTTAAATCTTCAAATTTTTGTTTACTCAAATTTTTGGTTTTTTGAATTTCAGATTGCTAAAATTTTGAATTTCGAAATTTCTGATTTTATTTAAATTCAGATTCAGATTAAATTACGATTTTAGAAATTTCGGAGAAAAATTAAAATGTATTTTGATTTTTTTTGTTATAATAAAAACTATTAAAACAATTTTTTTTCGATTTTTTGAATTTCTGAAGCTTTTATTTGGAATGTTCTGATCTTTTTATTTTCGCCAAGAATATTTAAATTTAGAAAAAAAATATTTCTACCGATTAAATTCCATTCCAAAATTCGAAAGTGGAGGCCAGCTTCTGTTGCGTCCAATCAAGCTCATATTTGGCGCCCACCAGGACAAGCCCCAATAATAGTTTTTGTTACACATTCTAATGTCTATATCTTCGGGAAAAGTTTGTAATATTTGATTTACAAAATTAAAAATTGAATAAATCCAGTATAAAATTAAAAATAAATAAGATTGAAAATCATTACTCAAAACTTAAAAGAAATAAAATATTCAGAGCCGGAGATGTTAAGAAATGACAAGAAACATATAAAAAATAATTTCTACATAATCTTCATCTTCATTTTTCGACGTTTCGTACTAAGAAAATACAAACAAACATTTTCAGAAGAATATTCAATTAATAAAAATTATGAAATTCTTGCACTCAAATTATCGTTATTCCTGATAATATTTATCGTAATAACTTGAAAGTAATTCTATCTCTCTCAATTAATTTATTTATCAAAAATGCCATCCGCGTGAAATCCGCGCCTGAGCAAAATTAGCCAGCAAATCCGCGCCAGATCCGCACCGTCCGTAACAACCCTGTACCTCCTTAAAATTGCATTTTTATAAATTCATTTTGCTTTTTTTTCAAAAGGGACAAATACTTGGAGGAATAATTGTTATGACCTTGATTAACCTTTCATCAGTCGCACTTGAGTACTTTGTGAATGGTTCTCGTAAGGATGTTTGTAAGAGAAGCTGAAAACGCGACTTATCGAAGGATAAATCATGACAAATATCAACGATATTCTTTCAAAAACTTCGTGTCTACTCTATTTTTGAAAAAGATCATATTTTCAAAAAATATTCTGATTCTGAAAAAAAAATCAAATGGATTTCTTTTTTGCTAAATAAAAATTTCGGCAGATTTTCCAAGAAGCAATTCGTAAAAACTACAAAGTATTCCTTAAAAATTGGTCACATTCTAAATGTGTTATATATTCCAGCCACAGACAAACACAAAACAGCAGAATGCCCTCGAGAAGCCCATATGATTATCGCGCCACGTCTGCAAACGACCAAACGATGGATGATGGTACTAATTATGAGCATCATCGCTCTTTTTTTATTTCTCTGGATATGCAGACATCTTCAACAGAAGACAAAAACAAAAATAAAAACAGCTAAGGTGTGTGAGGGGGAGTCCAGCTCCAGTGCGCCAACCACAAGCAAAAGAAGTGAAGAACCCCCCCAGAGTTTGGGATTACCTTTTGATCTGGTCATTCGTTCGTTCTGTGGGCTATCTCACGACCTGGCCATTTTCCCACGACTAATAAATGGTAATTATATACCACTTGATGGGGCAGTGTTGCCGGCTGTGCAGCTATAAATAAACTCATTCAGAGTCACAAACTTTTCTTGCCAAGAAAAAACTTACAAAAATGTCATCTACGACATTGCTCTCAATTTGTCGTATGCATGTAACACCTGAGAGAGACGCAGCATACTTTTTGCTACAGCTCTAAGCCCTGGAGGATTACCTTCAAGTAATTGCCGCTGCAAACATGGAAGAGCTTTTCTGATACATCTGCTTCGCTTTGCCGCTTCCAGATGGGAAAAGGATTGTGCCCTTTATGCAGAGGAATTCTGCGGCAAAATGTTTCAGAATTGATTCTGGTTTTGTATCAGTTTGCTTCAATGGAAGAAGTCACATCGTTTTTTTTTTTGGTTTCGTTTTTTCAAATCGACGTTGTCGTGCTATCTTGCCGCACGTCGCGTTTTAATGTTTGAAAAACCGAGTTATCATTTGAAATGTTTACGGTAGTTGTGCATTTACGTGTGTCAAACGCGTTCTGACCTGAAATTCCTTTAGCCAATTGTCGCACTTACAGCAATTTTCAAGGTGTGTAAAAATAGCACGACAAGATTGAAATTGGAGGATCTGTGAAGGGCAAAGGGTGAGGCATTTTGAGCAGCACAAAATAGCGTTCTTACTTCAATTTGGCTCAAGATAGCACGACAACGACGAAATGTTGACGGATGTTTAATGTTCATACAAAAACACTAACAAAAAAATTCTAAAACATACGTATTTCCTAAGATGAAATTTTCTGTTTGTCTTTGGCAAAGTTGTGGGTTTAGGTTAGGACAAGTAAAAAAAAGATAGAGTCGGTCTCTTTGGGAGCGTTCTTTTATTACGTAACGCAAAATTCGGGATTTTTGACCCCCCCCCCCCCTGTTTGTAACGAATCGTAAAAGATTAGCGATTCCCCGCAAAATTTAAATATAAAGGTATAAAGGAGTTTTTGTTTTGGCCAAGTTAATACGATATTTTGAACAAATAGGGTAGAGAACCCAGTTTTCACCCACCCACCTTGAATTTATTATGCAGGTTTACATATTCATTCATTTCTAGCTCTGATTGAAACTTTTCTAATGAATTTCTATTGTTTATCAAGTTTTTATAAGCACTTCAAAAAAAAGCCTTTTTACAGCCGGGATATTTTTTGTCAATTCCGACTAGAGCGGGTAATAATGTAAATGAGAGTAAACAACTCATTTTGTCCGAAAATAATGTAAATGAATAATTCATTGCTTCACTGCATGTCTAAATTTCGTGAAATTCTAGAGATTCATCTGTTTTAAATGTTGACCAAAGATTATTTCAATAAAATAAAGTGGGCGATTTTTGGGGTCATGAAAAACCTTGCGATCCAATTTTCGCCCAGGGCAAAATCTACTACAGTCATCCCACATATTCGGAACACCCACAAATTCGGAACAATTTTGTGAATAGTATGCCAAATGCATTTTTTCTGGCGCCCCTGCTATTTTTAGGACCTTTATTTGGACATTCTTTTGCTATTTCACAAGTAAAAGTAGTTCTTTTGGGACAAAAAACTGCATTTCGAGACTATTTTATTCAGAGCCTCAGCAAAACACTGCCTCCAAATTGCCTGTTCCATAATTGTGGAATGTTATTGTGCCTCCCACAATTGTGGAACACCTGGATTAAACTGATATTTTCACAAAAAAAGTTATCAGACCATTCATAAAACATCACTAAGCTTGAGTTTCATTGAATTCAGTGAGTGAAGTCATTATTTTGTTAAAAATATGTACTCCAAGAGAGAATCAAAGTTTGTTTACATCCGTAAGAAAAAAGTGTTCCGAATTTGTGATTGTTGTTTTTCTTTAAAAACTTGATATAAAAGTTAAAATTTGCAGTTGTTCGATACAGCTTTCGATAGATCGCAAGAGTAGCTTTCAAATGAAGGTAAAAGCTAATCATTATGTTCAATTATCGATTTGTTATGATTTATTGAACATTGGCCGATCTGTAAACTGTTCCGAATATGAGGGATGAGTGTACTCACGTTTAAGTTTGACACCTTTTTTACACGGAGTTCACACACACTAACAAACGTTTGTTTTGATATTGTGCGTGAGCGCCGTGTAAAAGTGGCGTACGAAATCGGCAAAAAATCAACTTTTTTCGCTAAAATTGCGATAACTTCAAAATTTCAGCGATGACCTATACTTGTTGGGGTACTATTTTTTTTTTGTAATTAAAATACGCAACTTTGATTTATTTTTGCCAATTTCGCAAAAAATGTCAACGTCATTTTTCGATTTAAAATCAAATTTGCAATCAAAAAGTACTTCATCGGGACTGGCAACACCAGCCAGCAACAGTCAACTGTTCGGAGCTCCTCAAACTTTTCGTTTTTTTCGCCGTAATTAACAGTGTTTACCCGCGAGTTTGCTGCTCCAGCATGCCAAGGGCCGGCCGTGGCCGTGGCAGTTCGAGTGCGGCCTCGAAAAACCCGCGAAGTTCATCTACCGGCAGAGTGCAGAAAGGTAAACATACCAACGCCGCATCGACCGCCATCGCGCACGGGAGCGTGCCCGGTGACGTCACCGATCCTTCTTTTTTACACGTGTCACACCGTCCACGTGAGTCCCCAGTACGGACGAGACAATCGACCCGGGCATCCGGAAGTACTTCCGACCAGCAGCAGCAGCAGCAGTCCACCAGCACTACGACAACAACCACTTCCAACGTTCCCACCAGCAACGAATTTGAGATGCTGAGTGGAGAAGAAAACAACACCGCCAGTGACAGCAGCAGTGCTGGCGACGACGATGACGATGATGAACTTGCGCGCAAGCAAGAAAGCAGAAAAAGTGTAACTCTCCGAAGGAACGACGACCACCTCCAATTTTTGTTTTGGATACGTTGGCGGACGATGTTGACGAGTTGCTTGAGGGACTCCAATATTGTCTTAAAATTAGTAAAACTTCGGTGCAAGTGATTACGCATAAAAACAGAATTTCGACTTGGTAGTGAAGAAGTTGAAGTTGCGAAACTTCAAATTCTTCACATTTGACCCAGCAGAGAAGGTCCCAGTGAAGATCGTCCTTCAGGGATATCCGGACCGCCCGATCTCCGACCTGGAAGAACACCTGTCGGGCGTCAAGGTTAAGCCTCGAGAGGTTAAGGTGCTCTCGAAATCGACAACGGTGACAGGTACGTACACATTGTACCTCCTGTACTTCGATCGTGGGTCGGTCAAAATCCAGGACCTACGGCAGATCAAAGCACTGGACGGCTTCTTCGTGACGTGGCGATTCTACACGAAGAATCCGACCGACGCAGCGCAATGCCACCGCTGTCAAAAATTCGGACACGGTTCAAGAAACTGTAATCTTCCGCCCCGGTGCGTTAAGTGCGGTGAGACCCACTTCACCGAAAGGTGCAATCTTCCGCGGAAAGACCAGCTGGGGAAAACGCCCAGCAGCACAAAGCGCGCGTCAAGTGTGCGAACTGTGGTGGAAACCACACGGCGAATTTCCGTGGCTGTGCCGCGCGGAAAAAGTACCTCGAGGAGCAGGACAAGAAGAAGAAAGCGCCAGCGTCCCGCCAACCTCCAAAGACTTCGAGCACGAACGCTGCAGCAGCTGGCGGCGGAGCGGTTCCATCGACCAACCCAGCGTTCCCTCCCGGTTGGGGAGGTTCGTACGCTAGAGTAGCCGCTTCTGGGAGCGGTACTTCACCGGGACAAGCAGACGTTACCGGAGATGATCTCTTCACGCTTCCCGAGTTTTTCGCTCTTGCTGGAGAGATGCTCACGCGCTTTCGTGCCTGCCGGAACAAGGCAGAACAATTCCAAGCTCTGAGTGAGCTTATGATGAAGTATATCTACAACGGATAAGCTGCCTTGTGCAGCGAAGTTTTCGACGTCAAAAGACAAAACAAACTGTGATCTAGTTTTAAGCTTTTCTATCTCTATCCTTTTCCTTAGCAAATTTAGAAGGTTTTTTTTTAAATAATTTTTCCTTCTGTTGGCAAATCCATTGTTAGAATATCCAATTACATCAAAATGAACTATAGTACAAATCATAGTTGAAAGGTACTCCAAAACTCTATTAGGTTATAAGAATTACGAAATTGTGAATTGATTATTTACTAATAAAAACTAATTGAATTGAATTGAAAAGTACTTCAGTGAAATGTTGATAAAGTGCACCCTTTTCAAGTTATAGCCATTTTTAGGTAACTTTTTTGAAAAAAGTCGCAGTTATTCATTTTTTTTTTTTAAATTAGTGCACATGTTTGCCCACTTTTGAAAAAAATATTTTTGAAAAGCTAAGAATATTCTCCATATTTTGCTTTTTCGGACTTTGTTGATACGACCCTTAGTTGCTGAGATATTGCCACGCAAAGGTTTAAAAACAGGAAAATTGATGTTTTTTAAGTCTCACCCAAACAACCCACCATTTTCTAATGTCGATATCTCAGCAACTAATGGTCCGATTTTCAATGTTATGAACCATTCGTGATCTTTAAAAAAAAAACATTAAAAAAAATTAAACCAAGACTAACATTTTAAAAGAGCGAAATATTTGTCCCTTTTAATATGTCATCTAAAACATATCAAAAAACTAATCATTTTTATAAAGTATAGAGAGGAAATGCAACTTTCCCACAGAAAACTGGGGACAATGTAGCTGTCAAAC
The DNA here is from genome assembly GCF_015732765.1 of Culex quinquefasciatus. Classification (NCBI taxonomy): domain Eukaryota; kingdom Metazoa; phylum Arthropoda; class Insecta; order Diptera; family Culicidae; genus Culex; species Culex quinquefasciatus. The sequence continues at coordinate 83,554,714 of NC_051862.1, forward strand.
GAGGTCAAACTTTTAAAGTCACTCACAAAATGAACTAGGATTAAGATTTTTTGTTGACCTATATTTCATTGTCAAGCTCAGTATATATTCGTAGAGAAAAATTTCTGCAAATTGCATTTTTGAACAACCTAGCAAAGAACGAAAATTACTAAAAATAGGTCATTCTGAAAAAAATATTTCCAGAAATAATAAAATAAAATAATTAAATAAATACTTTGCATAAATAAAAACTACAATTTTATTGGTCAAGTTTATTCGAGTAACAAGATTTGGGTGAAATTTTTGTTTGCTCTTGAGAGTTTTGTCTTTTTTAAAAGTTGTCATTGATTCATAAAAAGCAGTAACCTATACGTATTTTGTTCAAATCAAGGCTGTGAAGTCGGGTAGCTTTTGAAGAGACCAGAACACCGGCTTCTGAAGAATTAGGGACACCGACTTTTCAGAAACTTCCGATTTCAACTCCGGGTGCGCCGACTCCACAGCACTGCTTTAAACTTTGCACAGTGGGGCCTAAACCCATGAAATTGATTATGGAAGATTTATTTTTTAACCCAAAAATAGTGATTGTTGGTATACATCCTGACAAATCGACTGGTAATTGGCACATCCACCGGATTGCCAAGAAAATGTATCTAATTTGCCTCATTTTTCGGTTTCGATTGACTACATTTTCTGGAATAAATTTAGTAAAGGAAGTTTACTGAAGTCTTCATAGACATCAATGTCTCATCGGGACATTACAAATTACATGCATGCCAAGAAATGGAATAAAATAACAGGTTCAAATCTTAGACGACACTTTGATAACAAAATTGTTCTTAAACCTTTCAAATTTCGACAAACAAGACAATCTGTAAAGGGTTAGGAATGATTTTTTTTAATGATTGACATTTGAGACAAGTTTCAGGAAACTTCATCATGTTATGGAAAAATGTTGGAGTTTGGTGTTCCGAAATTGCGCAAGACATAATGAAATCGTTTATTGTCCCGTCGTCCCCCTTTCTAAATGCTTTAAAAAAAAAAAAAAAAAACAACAAGACCTTATCTGAGTCAGCTGAGTAAAAATGTTTGGCAACAATGCACCCCTTTTATTAGGTTTTACACCGTGACGTCATTTGACAGCTCGTGTGCACTGTTTACATGGTCTTCGTCGATTGTCGATGAATTTCCCCGAACAAAATCGACGACCGCATCGAACTGTGCTAAGTCCATGTAAACAGTGCACTCCTTCTAACCTCCAAATCGAGTCGGCGTAAAACCTAATTGATGACATGATGATACACACAACACACACAAATTATCGCACATACCTTTCGCTTTCTTCTTTGTTGGGACTTCGTCCTTCCGTCCGTCCGTCCGCGCACGGATGATAATTCCAAGCAGACGTTAAACGCCCCCGCGCCAAGGTTTTCTCGCCTAACGACAATCGACACACAAGCACACACACGACACCAAAACTAGCTTCTCAACTTTCTCGGGGTGATTCCCATGAACTTCACACAATCAGCACTTAATAATTCCAATGAAAACAACAACAAAACACAGAAGAGGGCCGTCTTCTTGTTCCGTGGGAATGCAGCAGAAAATTTCTGGAGTGACGTAAGAGCCCTCAAAGCCCCCGCCACGTCCAGAGTCCCGACCTTTGCCTGGTCCAGGCAGCAGCTGCTGTTGGTGGCGTGTCGTGGAATGTCTCTTCCGATCTCCTCCACGAACGTCCTCCCCTTAATTTCTCTTCGTCGTGGCAACACCACCCAACGATGGCCTTTTGCCCTTTTCCCAGCGCACGAAAGGAAAAAAAATCTTCCTCCTCAAAATACCACCCGGAACATTCTCCGTCACACTCTTTTTCCGGAAACCCCGGAACTAATCACAACGGGAAGTGACGCGAAAGGGCATGATGGTCACGCGCGACGACCCGGAATCCGACGAACTGGACGCGCACACAATATTTTCACCCCGATTTGTGGACCGCCGTAAAAGTGGTCCGTTCTGTTCGTTTGACGTTTGGCGAATGAAAAATCGATCGCACGGCTGGTCCTCTTCGTTTCTTGTGGGCGCGCACTGATTTTGATGTTCGCCACTGGAACCAGAAAAACACGGCGGAACTAGCTCGCGACGGAACTTGGCCGGGTGGAAAGGGTCGCGAACGCGGCGAGACACATTTCTTGAACAGGTTTGCACAATTTTGAAACGAAATCAGCGTAATTTTACCGAAAATTGAGGATTAAATTTGTTTACACGATTTTGATTGCGTGAGGAAGTTTTGCATCTGTCACTTTCCAAAGTGCTTTGACGTTTACAGGTGTGATGGATTTGACAGATTGAGCAATTTAAAAGGTACACGTTACCCAAAACTTGCTCAAAATAAATTTTATTCTACTGATTCAAAATTATTATTTTATGGCTTTTTTGTTTTCTCCGTTTTCACAGATTTTAAGCAAGATTTCAAGTCAAATGTTGGTCGGGAACTAGGCCAATCGCATTTAATTTTTTTACGATTTGTATTACGTTGAGTCTGTCGAAAACACTTTCTGTGAGCTTTAAGGCTGGTATGCAGATCGGAAGGAAAGGGGTCAAGGAACAGCTTTACGAACAGCAGAACAAAGTAGAGGGAGCGATTTCTTGGGGCTTTTCTTCACCCTCTCTGGCTTGCTTTCGCTGCCGCTGCTGTCCATTTGACTTTTTTCTTGACCGGTTCCTTCCGAAGTGCGCATACCGCTTTAATTTAGTTAATTTATAGCCAAAGTGCTGATTGCTCGAACACACAAATGTGTTTAGAAAATAATGGTACGCAAGGGGCTGGAAACTCTAATATTTTTTTTTAAATACTGAGTATATTAACGATATTCCAGTATACTTGTTAGTATACTAACCGAAACGCAATAAACTGTTAGTATATTAAGATACTCTCAGTATATTGGTAAGTATACTGGCGCTATGTAAAGGAAATAATAAGTATACTAACATATATTTTGATATACTGGTTGACATAATAATTATAGCTCTAAGAGTTTCCAACCCCTTGATGGTACGTTTGTTTGAGTTCTACTTCCGCACTGAGTACCGCACTCAGAGCTGTCAAAGTGTTTGTTTGAAGAAACTCGCGCTAGTTCCGCACGAGTTTTGCCGCCATCTTGGAACTGAAACTGTAGTGCCGCACTCGATATTTTTTCAGTTTTATGCGAGTTCCACACTGTAACTGAAATTCGCACTTTGCTGAGTTCGTTTTCGCACTTTTTTATACGATTTTTTCAGTTCGACTGCGATTACACAAAAAAGTGTAATCGTATTGGGCATCTACACTCAAACCCCGATGGTTTGATACCAACTTTTGTCAAACGAACGGGGTCACTTTTTAGTTTGCCACCCTTTTTACACGGAGTTCATTGTTATCCGAGCATTCGTTGGTGAAGGTTGTCTGAATCAACATGACTCGTCGCGTCCCGGCGCAAAACGCCGGCAATATTGCCCTACCTGCGGCTCAAGCAGGCAAAAAAGTGGGAATTTCCAAAAGGAAGGTTGAGGCCTCAACTGATGGCCAAAAACCGGGGATTTCCAAGAGGAAGGTGCTTTTGGAAGTGACATCGAACAGCAAAAAGACGAAAAAGAGCGACGGTACTGTACCGATGGATGAGGAGGAGGAGAACTCTTCATCGCACGAGGAGCAACTTTTGAAGAACAACAAGTTTGCTGGACTGCCTGACGAGGACCAGGTAGCGGAAGCAAAGGAGAATGAAGTGAAACAGCGAAAGGAGAAACTGCCTCCTTTTTATGTGCGGCAATCAGCAGCAACGATCGACTTTCGAGCGGGGCTGGTTGAACTCATCAAGTCTGGGAAAGTCCTAGGCAACATTCGTCTGTGTCAGGACGGATTTAAGGTGCTGGTGCAATCCAGGCAGCACTATCAACTGGTCAAGGATTACTTGACCGAAAACGAGGCGGAGTACTTTACCCATGATGTCGTCATGGATAAGCCGTACAAAATCGTCGTCAGAGGTCTGTACGACATGCCAGTGGAGGAATTAGCTGCCGAGCTAAAAGTTTTGAAACTGGATGTGTTGGCCGTGCACAAAATGAGCCGACGCAACAAAGACATCAAGTACCGTGACCAGCTCTACCTGCTGCATTTGGCTAAGGGATCGACGACGCTTCCTGAGCTGAAGGCAATCCGAGCGGTTTTCAACATTATCGTGTCGTGGGAGCGATACCGACCAGTGCACCGTGACGTCACACAATGCTTCAACTGCCTGGGTTTCGGGCACGGAGGTAAGAACTGCCACCTAAAGCGTCGTTGCGCCAAATGTGGTACCGATGCGCACATCACATCCCAGTGCATCCAAGATTCGCTGGTGAAGTGCCTCAACTGCAACGGTGAGCACTCGTCAACCGACCGAAAGTGCCCCAAGAGAGCTGAGTTCGTGAAAATTCGGCAGCAAGCATCGACGAAGAATCAGCCTCAGCGTCGTAGAACTCCTCCAGCCCTGGTGGAGCAAAACTTTCCACCTCTTCAACCGCGACGCCAGGTCCCGTTGCCGTTGGATCCCAGGAAGAGAGCTGAGATGAATCATCCACGGCCGGGTTCCAGCCAGGAGCCGAGACCGCCACCACCGGGCTTCAGCCAGGAGCCAAGACCAACCCAAGAACCAGCAGTTGAGGAAAATGGTAATGATCTTTACACCTCAACCGAACTCCTCAATATTTTCAAACAGATGTCCGCTGCACTGCGTGGATGCAAAACCAAGACCCAGCAGATTGAAGTGCTGACCTCGTTCGTCATCCAGTATGGATCGTAGGTCCCTCAAGCTGCTGAATTGGAACGCTTGCTCCATTAGGAGGAAGAACTTTGAGCTGGTGGATTTTCTTCGCGAGAAGGAGATCGACGTAGCTGCCATCACGGAAACTCATCTGAAGCCCGGTGAAAAAGTTTATCTGCAAAACTACAAGATCGCGACGCAGCTCGATAGGACCGCCTCTGGAGGAGGAGGTGTGCTTGTCGCTGTTCATCGTGATCTCAAGCCACGCCGGCTGCCACACTTCAAGCTGGACATCATCGAGGCTGTTGGGGTGGAAATTCCCACTTCGGTTGGCCCAGTACTCTTCATTGCTGCATACTGCCCACGTCAGGTGAATTCCAGAGATGGTTCAGCAGCAAAACTGAAGAGCGATATCCAGAAGCTGACACGGCGGAGCGCAAAGTACATCATCGCTGGTGACCTCAACGCGAAGCATGAAGTTTGGGGCAACAGCAGGAGGAATCGGAACGGAGTGATTCTGCACAACGATCTGCAAAACGGATACTACAACGTTGTGAGTCCGGATCGTCCAACGAGGGTGGCTCGGTCTGGGAATCACTCAATCATCGACTTCTTCATTACCAATATGGCTGAGAACGTGGCTCATCCTGAGGTGTTTGAAGAGTTGAGTTCTGATCACTATCCGGTGGTTGTGGAGGTTGGAGCTTCCGTTACTCCGCAGCGGCAACCAACCCGGAAAGATTACCACAACGTTGACTGGCAGCAGTTTCAGCAAGTGGTCGACAGCAACATCGACTATGATCAACACCCGGAAACTTCTGCTGATATTGATCGTTCGCTGGAGGTGATCCAGCAGGCTATCAACCAAGCAGAGGCTGCCAACGTTCGGGAGGTTCCTGTTAATTTTAAGGTAACTGATATTGACGTAGATACTAAACACTTGATTAGACTTAGGAATGTTTATAGGAGACAATATCAACGGACTGGGGACTATGACAAAAGATTTCAGTGAACAATTTGAACAAAATCATACAAGACCGACTTGACAATATCAGAAATCAAGAATTTTCAAAACATGTAAGCCAGCTTGGGAATTATTCAAAACCATTTTGGAAACTTTCAAAAGTTCTTAAAAACAAACCAAAGCCTATTCCTCCTCTTATTGTTGAGGATTCTCCCTTGATTACATCCGAGGAAAAGGCAAATGCACTTGGGCTTCATTTTGTTAGTTCACATAATCTTGGCGCTTCCATGACCAGCCGTAAAGAAACATCAGTTACCAATAGTATTTCAACAATTAATAGCTCTACTTTTGAATTTCCTGCAGATTCCCATGTTTCTGGTGAGGAAGTCAAAGTTGCAGTAAAACAAATGAAAAATATGAAAGCTCCTGGCTTTGATAACATTTTTAATCTGGTGTTGAAAAAACAGAGTGATCAGTTCTTTCAACATCTAGCCAATATTTTCAATAAATGTTTGCAACTTGGTTACTTCCCCACCAATTGGAAGCTGGGCAAAGTCATACCAATTTTGAAGCCTCAAAAGATCCAACATCGCCAACAAGTTATCGTCCCATTAGTCTTTTGAGTAGTCTGTCCAAACTCTTTGAGAAGGTCATCTATTCAAGGCTTTTGGATTTTACCAACGATAATAATATAATTTTGAACGAGCAGTTTGGCTTCCGAAAGGGACATAATACTGCTCATCAGCTTACGAGAGTAACTAAAATCATCAAGCAGAACAAGCTTGAGTCTAAATCAACTGCTATGGCTTTGTTGGATGTTGAGAAGGCTTTTGACAATGTTTGGCATGATGGTTTGATACATAAACTGTATTTATACGGTTTTCCAATGTATCTTATCAAAATTATCCAGCACTATCTTTCGGAGAGATCGTTCAAGGTTTTTCTGAATGGGATTGCTTCTGGATTATTCAACATTGATGCTGGGGTTCCCAAGGAAGTATTCTTGGCCCACTTCTGTACAATATTTTTACATCTGATTTGCCTACTCTTCCTGGTAATGGTGTGTTGTCACTTTTTGCTGATGACACTGCCGTTATTTATAAGGGTAAAATAACCAGATATTTAGTTGGCCGTCTTCAGAAGGGTCTTGACGTTCTTTCCGAATACTTTGGCGACTGGAAAATTCGCATAAATGCAGCCAAAACTCAAACCATCATTTTTCCACTTTCCAAATCGGCCAGATTTGCCCCAAAGGATGATGTTTTGATTAAAATGAATGATGTTTCAATACCCTGGTCAAAGGAAGTTGTCTATTTAGGTCTCATACTTGACTCGAAACTATTGTTTCGGCAGCATGTAGATAAAATATTGAACAAGTGCAGCATTCTCATCAGGTGTTTGTATCCTTTAATTAACAGAAAATCAAAGCTATCTTTGAAAAATAAGCTAGCAGTTTACAAACAAATAATTTACCCCGTTATTGAGTATGCAGTACCTGTTTGGGAGTGTTGCGCTAGAACTCATAAATTGAAGCTCCAGCGTGTCCAAAACAAGGTACTCAAAATGGTTTTGAATGTTCCTGGCTGGACAAGATCAAGTGAGGTTCATGAGTTAGCAGAAGTAAAAATGTTGGATCAGAAAATTCAAGAAAAATGTTTGAAATTCAGGGAAAAATGTGCTATTTCTGAATACCCCTTGATTCAAGGATTGGTTTAGTTTATTGTAAGTTTAAGTTAGTTTTAGGTTAGGTTATGTTTTCTCAACATTTTTTTTCCTCATTGTACCTAGTGTTACAAAAATGATAAATCATGTACTTTTAAAGTTATAAAAATGAACAGTGTTTAAATCACGAAAAGCAAACTAAAGCTGAAGAGCCACAGCTGACCACTTATTATGTAAACCAAATGTAATTATTATAAGAAAGATTCAATAAAGTATATTTAATTCAAAAAAAAAAATTACACGGAGTTCACACACACACTACCAAACGTTTGTTTTGATAGTGTGCGTAAGCGCCTTGTAAAAAGTGTAAGTTCGTCACTTTTTAGTTTGACTTTGACCAACCAACGGGGTACAAACCGGTACAAACTAAAAAATTGTCAAACGAAAAAATGACCAACCACCGGGGGTTGAGTGTATCAGATCAGATCAGAGCAGGGTCCGGGGGTGCAGTGGTTAGCGTGATAACCTTGCACCCCAGTAAGGCCTGGATTCAATCCCAGGCGGACCCGGTTGTCGCAGATAGGGCGGGCAATGATGGTAGAATTTGAAAAATACTCAAATGAGCACCAAAATGTTGTAGAGAAATTGCTTGTGACCGTTGCTTGTGTGCCGTTATTCGAATGTTTCTAGATTCTCCGTTATAGACAAATTCAGCGAAAGCTCAACGCTGCTTTTTGATGGTGAGAGATTTGACAGCTCCCATACTAAATGTCTGGATTTTCATACTTTTTGTTAATTTTCTTTTAAAATAAAATACTTAACATATGAAAACTATATATTTTTGGTGCCCAAAATTCCTGCTGAATCGAATGGTGTACTTATCTCGATTGCAAATTTTTCGAACAGTTTTTATTTTAATACTATTCTAGACACATTTTGTGCACCTAATCAATCAATACTTTTATCATAAATAATCATTTTATTGCTTAAAAAATGAGTTTTCCTGAGCTCCCATATTCAAATACATGGAAGCTGTCATTTCTAACACCATTGGCCACCTAGCGGCCATTTCAAACTGGATTCGTCTATAGACAACGAAGATGCACACGAAGCGTGCGTTGAGGGAAATTGAGAGAGTTTGTGTTTGTGTGTGTGTGCGCTTGTGGACCGATTGTGTCAGGACTGGCCTTCGGGTTTCGGGGATTCAGAAGCAGTTCTTCAGTCTGGCGTTAAATTCTGTAGCGAGCGGTTGTGTTTTATGCGGTGGGTGGTGGGACCAGAAACAAACCGAAGGTTCACTTCTGAGTGTTTAAAAAAGAAATAAAGACCTGAGTTACGACATCGGTGGCATTATTCAAGACGAGATTTGCCTGACTCAACACACATTACCTTCGGACGCCTAAGAATGAGCAGAAACTTGCAACAGAGACCACAAAAGACCCGGGGGTCGTTAAAGTGGATCGCTTTGCTTTTTTTAGATCAGTAAAATTAATTCGTATTTTGTTTATTGAATGACGTTCTACATGATGTTTCTACTTAAAAAATATCAATTTGGTTACATAAATTACACATAATATCAATAAATTACACAGCTTTGCACACAGACTTTTTAATCCGAATCACTGATAACCTCCGCCTTGATGGTATCACAAACCGGAATCATATTGCTCACCGGCGGACTGTCCTGACTAGCGTCAGCATCCTTCACCGACTCCTCCTCCTCCATGGCTATTTCCTCGTTTGCAAACCGAAAAGACTGACTTTCTCCGTTAGCTTCATCCTTGCCACCGTCCTCATCTGCCGGCACGCTAACGGTGCTACTGTACGTTTGCAGCATGCTGTTCAGATCGTTCAGCGCTTCAACTAGCGAGCAGGCGATCTGCTTCTCGTTGGCGAATCGCTCACGCTCGACGTTCATCCGCGTCCTGGACAGGGCGAGACTTTCCCGCTGAAGCGATACCAGCTGGGACAGAAGGCTTTTGAAGCCCCCGGGTTGTTTGGCGGGTATCGGGGTAATTGTGACTGAGGAGGTGGTGGAGGTTGGTGGTTGAAGGTCGGTCGGGAGCTTCTTTTGTGACATCGTCATGAGGCTGGTGGCTGCTGTGATGACCGGTTTGGGTTGTATTGCGATTGGAGTTTGAGCTGGTGTTGTTCGTACGAGCGGGGTTGGGGCGATGACCTGCTTGGCACCTGCGGTTGTGATCAGCTGTTGTTTTTGATTGCCGGCGGTGTTGACGAACAGGAATTTCATCGGCTGCTGGACGGCTGTGGCGCCGGAAGAAGCTATTGCGGTTGCTGGAGCGGGGTGGGTACCGGAGATTGAGACGGTTGGTTTGGTGTACAGTTGGATTGGGGAGTTGAAGTTGACGTTTGGGATGTTGGGAGTTTGGGGTTTGAGCAGGAAGTTGGTCGGTACGAGGGAGATTTTGCCAGCGGTACTGTTTGTGGTGCTTGTTGGGGTAGCCGATACAATTGTCATGTTTTGCGCGCTGGAAGCGGAAATCACGTTTGGATTGGAGACTATCGTCGAGATGTTGATGCCCGGTTTGCCGGCGTAGTTGATGATTTTGATTGATCCAGTGGGTGTTTGAATTGGTGCTGCGGACACGGTCACAGTCGCGGTGGACGTAGCAGTTGTAGTGATCGAGGACGATGCAGCAGTCGGCACCAGAGTTGAAGTCGAAGCTGCTGCAGTTGCCGGTGTTTTGGTCGATTTGGAAGCTTTACGCGATACTCTTCTGCGCAGGCGTGCCTTTCGACGTTCGCTGGAAGAAAGAGAGTGACATCGTGGTGAGAAACACGTGTTTCGAGACCTGTTGCATGCGGGACCACGTGGTCGGATGCAATAACAGACGATGGAGCGTGCGCATGAACGCGTGAGAGCGTTATTCATTCGCGCTTAAGGTGGATAAGTTCACGCAAATGAACAACTGAATCTGGAGAATGAACGAGTGAATCGTGGCTCTACTAAATTAGCGCATGCGTGTTACAAACTTGAGGGTGCAAAACAAACTTCATCTTTGAGGGTTGCTAATAAATTATCACAAAAAGGGGTGCATCTGTTACTTACTCGTCGATGTCAAAGTCCGATTCGTCACTTTCTTCGCTGGGACTGTCTTCCTCGTCATCGCCATCATTTTCAAAATCCGGATCATTTGGATCGTCATCTTCCATAGGTTCATCCTTTGGGATGAGCAGGTTGGGCTCCTTCAGCTCGACTTGTTCTGCATTTTTGAGCAACTCGTCGGTTCTGATTTCCTTATCGTCGTCGGTTACCAACTCCAGCTTGACTGCAACCTGATCCGAAGATTGCTTGCCCGTTGAAGGTCCCGCTTCACCTTCCTGACTCAAAAGTTGCTGGTTGTTCCCGAAAATCGGTCTCGTCATAATCTCATCCATAGCTTGAAAGTGCTTCCAAGAGGTCTCATTTATTACCCCGGTGTCAAGATCTTTCTTGATACGGTTGTAAAAACATTTGAGATTCTTAATCCTGGTATTAATCTCTTCCGTTGACCGACTGTATCCGTACTCGCGCATCTTTTCCCCCAACTTGGCAATAACCGGATGCTTCTTGTGCGTTGTTACAAGCGTCTTCTGGACCTGAGGATCACCCCATAGCGATATCAATAGCTTCGTTTCTTCACAGTCAAAGTTCGGATTACGGCAGTGCGGTTTCTTGGGACCACCCACCGACCCAATAAGCACCTTATTCGTGGACACCCACATGTTGAAAGAATTTCCGTCAGATCCACTGCGTTTAGAGCGTCCACTCATGTTTCACCAAGATCTGCGCAAACCCGTTCTTCACTTCTTCAGCTCGACCGCGACTAATCACCACCAAACCGATTCATAATCTACCAAAAAAAAACCCGTGCACGAACCACAACGCACTGACAAACTCGCACCAACTTGGAAAAATCGATAATTTTTCACCAACCCTCTTCCTTAAATCCGGGAGGGTGTGCTGTGGTTCACGCTTGCGGAACGGGCTGGTTACCAGTCGGTGCTGCTGCACCACTCAGACTAGGGGTCCGTCGCGCGTAGGAAAACTCACCCCCGGTGGAAATCGTAAATATTGCGGTGCGCAAGACGCACATGCGCCCCAGCCGACCGGTGTGTGGAGGGTTCACGCGTATACGCTTCTGGGCCGCATGCGCGCCCTAGGCGTACACAAAGCGTCGCGCCAAGCAGATCCGCGAAGCGTAGTGAACACGTGCCGTGGGTGAACGTAAACAAGCCGCGGCGGCGTTGAAGAGGGGAGATAAACAGGGGCGTGAATATGCTGGGGTGAGGGGTTCATCGGAAAAGCTGGGAGATTGAGGGGAAAATTGGTTGAATGAATTGATGTATGAAGGCTTAAAAAAGGCTTGATCTGGTGCATTTCCAACTTCACGATGTGGAAAGAATGCGTAATGTTCATCAGTAAAGGGTGATTTAATCGATTTATGTGGATGTGAATTAAAAATAATATCGATTTGGCTCGAAATTGGTTTGGGAGTTATTGCCTCAAATATTTAATAAAAACTTTAAATTTACATTTTTAATGGTATCTGGACCAAACAGTAAAGTAAATCTTTCCCAGTTCCTGAGGGGAACACCATTGAAGAGTATCGGGGCCGGCATTTAGAAAGCGGATTCAGTGGCAGTTTTTCACTCAATTAATGTTAACATCCCATAGATCGCCTTGCTAAGGTGTCGTTGATAAGGTCTAGCTTGTGACGATGCACTACCTTCCCTTTACTAAGCAATCGAATCTAGAAGAGAAAAGATCACCAGTTGTGGTGGCCCGAACCGGGATTTGAACCCCGATCTATCGCTAACGAGGCGGAAGCGTTACCACCACTAGCGTGCCCAGCTCTTTGGTGAGGGTGGGGCAATAATATGGACGTTTTGAAAAGTACGTCATTTGTGGACACCCCCTGACCAAATTAAGAACTGATTTCTGAGGATGGTGGGGCAGTAGGGTGTAATATCAAAATCGATTTTCCAGCACAGCACTTTTTCAGTTCCTTTTGGGGTCCCAAACAACTCCCCAAAGTTTGGGACCGATTGGTTTAGTCCTCACTTTGCGCAAAGCGATTCAATTTTCCATATAAATTTGTATGGGGAAAAACATTTTTTAGGATTTTGATATTTAACAATTCGACGTTTCATGCCATATCAAAACCGGACTCATATTCGGATGCTCTGGAAGGTGCTCTACAACTTTGCCGAAGAGAGTATGGTGCTAACTTGCTCCTGAAAGAAGATATAGAGCCCTCAAAACTCGTCTAAAACGTGATTTTCGAGCAAAAAACACGTTTTAGACGAGTTTTGAACACGCTGTATCTTTTTTTAGGGGCAAGCTAGCACCATACTCTCTTCTGGAAAGTTGTAGAGCAGATTCCAGAGCATCCGAATATGAGTCCGGTTTTGATATAGCATGAAACGTGGATTCAATAAATATCAAAATCCAAAAAAATGGTTTTTTCCATACAAATTTATATGGAAAATTGAATTGCTTTGCGCAAAGTGACGACTAAACCAATTGGTCCCAAACTTTGGGGAGTTGTTGAGGACCCCAATAGGAACTGAAAAAGTGCTGTGCTCACTAAATTTGGACAACTTTAATTTTTTCCATATACAGCAATTCCATTTGGCTCAAAATTTCCTTGGCCAAAATAATTAGATACCATTAGGATCGTGCTAAATGGCAATTTTCGTCATTTTCATCATATCTCGCGCCATTTCATCCGATTTTAGCTGTCTTAGACGCAAAGAAAGGTGATGAGTTTGGCTATTTGGGAAAAGTTCCAAAATCTAGCTTAACTATTGAAAAGTCGTATGAAAACTTAAAATGGCGTTTTGACCGTGTCCCAAAGAGCCTATGAAAATATTTTATCGGATTCCTCGGAAAATTTCAATAACATATCGAAATTGGCGATGTCGAACCGTACGTTTCGAAATCAATTTTTTAAAACTGCGATAACTTTAAAATTTCAGCGATGACCTATGGATGTTATGGTACCAAAAGTTGCGTCTCTCAATTACAAAAATTTTGGTACCCAGACATGTATAGGTCATCGCTGAAATTTTAAAGTTATCGCAGTTTTAGTGAAAAAGTTGATTTTTGCCGATTTCGTCATTTTCCCGTTTTGCGCGTGGCGCGTCGAAAACGCAGTTTTTATTTTCAAAAATCGTATCTCCAAAACGTACGGTTCGACATCGCCAATTTTGATATGTTATGTGAAATTTTCCGAGGAATCCGATAAAAATATTTTCAGACATAGGCTCTTTGGTCCAGACACGGTCAAAACGCCATTTTAAGTTTTCATACGACTTTTCAATAGATTTTTGGAACTTTTACTATTTTTCCCAAATAGCCAAACTCATCACCTTTCTTTGCGTCTAAGACAGCTAAAATCGGATGAAATGGCGCGGAGATATGATTTTTAGAAAAAGTGGTTTTTGCGAAAAATGACGAAAATTGCCATTTTTTGAACCACCCTAGCACGATGTAGGCCACCCTAATGGCCAAACAAAAAAATACGGGTCTAATTATTTTGGCCAAGGATCCCCAGAAAAATTTTGAGCCCGATCGGAGAACTTTTTTTTTGGTTTAGGCTCTTTTCAAATGGAATTGCTGTATAACCATATTACACCCTAGTGGGGCAGTTGCCCCATGTTGCTCCACCCTGTGCACGCTAGTGGTTACCACTAAGCTACGTGGCTTGTAGATAATAAGATTAGTTTTTAATTGAAAAGGACCAAACAGTCTTTGTCCTAAAACACATCACTGAATAACTCGGAAAATTTAAGTTGAAATCTTGCGTGAAATGGTTACCAGGGAGCATCCATAAACCACGTGGTCACCTCAGGGGGGGGGGGGGACTCAGAGATTTCCACGCTGAAGAAAAGATTTGTTGTGTATGGAAATCTTCCACTGGGGGGGGGAGGTCTGAGATTTCAAAAAAGTGTCCACGTGGTTTATGGATGGTCCCCCAGGAAAAAGGATAAAAAATGCGCAAGACGACAACAAAAAAAGCTTTCTCAAACTTTCAACAAAAGTTCAAAAGCCTTGTCGCTCAATATTTATTTTCATCAGTTAATTTTCATACTTTCGCAGACAGCGTGAATTTTGTGAAACATAAATTCCGTGAAATCCCATGAAATTTATCAATTGTTTTAAATCAATGCTTAACAAATATTTCATACAAAAACTTTTTTTGTAATTAATTGCAAAGGAATGCATACATTGAAACATTGTTATAGAATTTTCGTAACATGAATACTATAAATACCTTAATGCAGTAAATAAGTATTATTCTTACAATAAAAATGAAAATATTTTCGGAATAACTATGTAAGAGCACGAACAGGGCATACCGCATACCCCTTTAAATGGGACGTCGTTTGGACCTTACCAATCTGCCTGAAATTTTCAGGAGTTGTTTGTGCATATAAAACAAGCATCTGGTCAAAATATGAGGACTCTACGTTAACGGGAAGTGGGGCAAAACGGGACACAAAGTTTGAAGGTTCAGAAACGTCAAAAATCTTAAAAATGTTTTAACTTAGGTAAAATTCAATCAAAATTCATAACTCAAAATGCATCAGAAAGGGCTTGCTAAATGCAACAAAATGCAGGGTAGATCATCCCAATTGGTTAAATCTAAAGGGAGTTATTGGCATTTTAATGACTTAATAGCACAAATTTCAAACTCTAATAAAAAAGTGTTCCATCCAGATATCAACTTGATTCAACCTTTAGCTTGTAGGCATCTGGTCTGAGAAGTAAGGCAGTTTAACATATTAAAAAGATACTTTTTTTAGTGAATTTTTTGATTGTAAATTTTTGCTCGGAGGACCCCTTAGATCAAATTTTCATACAAATGCATACAAATGTTTATTTTCATCCATTTTAACCAAAATATGAGAACAATCCGATGGGTCTCGTGGCGCAGGGGTAGCGGCTTCGGCTGCCGATCCCGATGATGCTATGAGACGCGGGTTCGATTCCCGCCTTATCCACTGAGCTTCTATCGGATGGTGAAGTAAAACGTCGGTCCCGGTTTCTCCTGTCTCGTCAGAGGCGCTGGAGCAGAAATCCCACGTTAGAGGAAGGCCATGCCCCGGGGGGCGTAGTGCCAATAGTTTCGTTTTCGAGAACAATCCGACCTCTACAGCCAGAGCTATTCAATTGTCTCATAGGGGGATGGCGTCGCTATTTTTAGACCACGTTTTCCACTTTTTCTCATCGAAACCGACTACTTTATCGACTTCATTTTGCTGGGCGAGATAGGACGCCGTCTATTTTTAGACGATGACTCAGCACTTTTCCACTCTTGCACTTAAAAAAACAGGTGGCAGCACGATGTAACGCCACGTCCCTATTGTAGACGCACTTGGCAGGTACAATGAGACAGGTGGGGAACACTTTACGAAAATCAATACTTCTCGAGTAAAACATCTTGTTTTTGTATTGTTCCATTTTTGGAACAGGTAACTTTAATTAATAAAAGTTACACTAAAAAGTATTGAAATTTTGTTAAATCCATATATTTTTCCCAAAAAGACTTAATATTTTTGGTTAAATGAAATTTAAACTAAATAAATATACCAAAAATCACTTCCAATTAATGTTTTAAAAGATTTTCATTGATTTTGAAGAGTATAATCTCTCTGGTTTATTGATGAAAAATCCAAGAGTCTCATTGTCATTGCCTCCCATGGGCTGAAATGAGTGGGAAACACATTCTACATTTTGGTCAAAACTAATAAAAGGACATTATTGTTCCCCGTATCTCATTGATGACTAAATTTGTGAAAATTTCTTTGGCAAAACTCAAAACTTACATTTTTTAAAGCTAACGATTTAAAAAAAACTCTAAAACCAAAAGATGAAAATTTGGTTTAAACAGAATTATCAAAAAAGAAATGTATGTTTTTCAAACTTTTTTGAACAATCAATCCAATTTTACTACCATATTCACTGTAACTAAAATTCGCACTTTGCTAAGTTCGTTTTCGCACTTTTCATACGATTTTTTCAGTTCGACTGCGATTACACAGAAAAAGTTTAATCGTAGTTAAACTGAAAAAATCGTATGGGGAGGTGCGAAAACGAACTCAGCAAAGTGCGATTTTTAGTACGTTATACATTAGTGTACCCCTTTCCTATAGTGGACCCTCTGAAGGGTTTAAGATGAAAAATTCATTAAAATCACAATTTCAAGAATGTTGTTGCCAACAAATCTTTCATTTGGCATGTTCAGCATCATTTAAATCAATGTTGACTGATATTGAATTGTCCTTTTTACCAAAATAAGTGTTTTGAGTTCGACATCAGAAATCAGCCATGGCCACTAGCATTTTCACAACAAAACTGCATTTATAGTTTATGATTGAATTAACTATTCAACCATTTTTGACTGATTATTTAACTTCAGCAAGTCGAAATAATGTAATTTTAAGGAACTTTACTAAAATAAAGCGAAGAACTGCTAATTTTCGAGCAAAAAATAGGGGGGTCCAATATAGGACAAAGAAAATCCAAAATTTGAAGAAAACTGTGTATTTAAGCAAAAGTTTCTCTTAAACATACAATATGTGCTTGTTGTTATTAACCTGAACGCATATTTTTTCCAATTATGAGTATAAATATAGCTGTTTCATGTTAAAAGTACCAAAAATGCTGAAGCCGTAAAAAATATAATTAATCAAAACAATAGTCAATTGTATTTAACTGAAGCATTATAATTGCAGTTTGAAATAATATTTTATAATAATAAAACAATAACAAAACATTTTTTTTAAATAAACATGCGTGGTTTTATCAGCAACTGTACACAAATCTATTGTTTAGTTTCGGTCAACCATTTATGTAATTAATATGAAAAAATGTGCATTAAAATTACTTTTTTAATTATTTTTCTGTTTACATTGATTTTTGAAACGTTTTCTCTGATCTTTTTAGGAAATAAATGTTTTTAAATGTCTGTTAGGTTTGTTCACAGAGTAATCCAGAGGGAACAGTCCGAACAAAAGTCATCAAATCTTATGGCTGCGTTACGAGTTTACCCTTTGGAATCATAGCGGCGTTATGTGTTGAATGATGAAAATTTACATCATAGTAAACTCATGGTTTTCTCGTTGTGTTTGTTTTGACAAGTGCTGAACATGGTTGGCATGGATTTGAAAAATGTCATGTGTTCAAAATTTCTTTAGAACATTTAAAAGCAGGAAACTTCAGCAACGGTTAGAAGACGACCACTTTAAGTGAAGTTTTTGAGTTTGTCCTTTGAATTAGTGGGAACCGTACGTCCAAGGGTCTAAATTAATACTCCTCAGAACGCTGAATCGCCAGCCTCGTTGGAACAGCTCTGCTGAACAAAAATAGTGGACTGAAATTATGTTAGGGCTGTTGGATGTTACGTTCATCCCAACAGTACTGGGCCAAAGCTAACTTTAACCAGTGGGGCATGAACACCAGCAATGGAAATTTGCAAGCACTGGGCTGTTTCGTTTCCATCATTCGAATTCACGGGGACCCATAATGCACACTCTTAATAAAACACCTTTATAGTCCTTGTTCTAGTCCCGCAAATTAGGGAAGTCTGTGCATCAATTCAGCCCAGGATCAGGATAATAAATTGAAGTAAACTAAAAGCAAAAAGCTTACATCGACTCAACATCATTTATATTTGTGGTGGTAACCATACCGTCATTCCCGAAGAAATAAATTAAAAATATTTATATAAAAATTTATTGATAAATTCGACTGTTTGCTCTCTCTGTTTACGTGACATCACGACAAAACGGTCGGTCACAAGGGTAAACCTCGGGGTAAACTTTAAATTCCGACTTCAATGGATCGGTGACCAGCAGCAAAAACCTTCTTCAAAATATTCGCACATTTTTATTCTGAAAACACAACTAACGTCCTGAAAATATCACATGCAAAATCTTTTGATTTAATTTATCGCCTTCAGAAAATTCACATTGTTGATTTTGGAAATGTGAAAAACTTTGACAGTTTACAGAAGTCATCTAAATCCTTAGAGCTCTTAGATCTAAATGCTTGAAAAAAGTAACGCCTCAAATGTCAGTTTGCCTCGAGCGTTACGACAAGCAATCGTTTTGCTGAAGGGTGGATGTACCACGATGTACCGCGTAACGCAACCATAAATTAAATGCCAGTGCTCCCTCTGGGTTACTCTGTGGTTTGTTGTTGTTTAAAGCCAAATTTGTTAGCAAAACATATTTGTTTATGATGAAAAGTGAGCAAAATCCATATTTTATTCATTATATCTATCATTAGACCTACACCACGCATCAAAACATCAAACATCGGTTAAATTTGGTATAAAAATAACAGTTTGCCTATATAATATAAAAATGACCTGATGCACAGTTCATACTAACAGGCTATCGTTACCAATAAAACAACAAATTGGGTACTAAAGCCCTATGCCAATTTTTATGTACAACGTTAAAAAACACGATTAAAAACCATTTCTGATCACTTTTTTTCATTTTAATGCAAATTTTTTTTTGACAAGACAACATTTTTTCGATGGATTAACTATGGTCCCCTTGGAACGAGCTGTCAAGTAGGAGCTTTTCTGTCAAGAAGGACCGCGAGATTAATTTTTCAAAATTGATTTAAAAATCCATTTTAAACTCTTTGTGGTCGTACAAAGGGTCATTGTACTCAGAAAAATAAGTTTTATCGCTGTAAACAATAATATCAGCAATCTAAGCTTCATTTTAGGACCCAATTACAAATTAAAACGACTTCCTACTAGAGAGCCTATATGGAGAGCCGAAATGTTACTCTCAGGGTAAAAATATACTACAAGTTTTTCAACCTTAAATTTGAATGACTTTGGGTGTTTACAATTTCTCCCAGAACATTTCATTCAGGTCTCTACTTCCTACACGAATTTTTTGGCGGGCTCAATACTCGCAGGCAGGATTATGTCTGTTTCCGTTACGGATTTGGATACTTTTTACTCTATTTTGGGTGATTGTCGGAGTTACATTAGGTCGAATCAGTTCTTGGTCGATGAGGCAGATTTCTGAAACGTCAAATATAAATGTTGTAAACAAAGCAGTTATATTCAACTTTTTGCTAATTTTTATTCAAATATTTTCAGTTTATTGAACGAAATGGGAGTTTACACAAACAACAGCAACAACACCGCACCCCCAACTTGCATGGCCCAAGCCGAGGCAAAGAAATCTCCAACGGCAGCGGAAGAATCGGTTCCGGTGACCAAAACAAAGGTTCAGACGCAAACATGAAAGTTTGTTATTGTTATTTTTAATATTTGTTTTTCCCTTCAGAGCAAAACGGCCCGCCCCAAGCCGGTCTACCTGTGGACGGTGGCCGACTCGCAAAAGTGGCTCC
Organism: Culex quinquefasciatus; assembly: GCF_015732765.1. NCBI lineage: Eukaryota > Metazoa > Arthropoda > Insecta > Diptera > Culicidae > Culex > Culex quinquefasciatus. The sequence goes on from NC_051862.1 coordinate 83,574,485, forward strand.
GGCGGCACTGCAGCGAGCGGGGTGCCACCTACAGTGACCTCTTCCAGAAGGTAGGTTTCCAGCGTGAGCAGGATGCACTGTTTGTTTACAAAATGTTTTTTTTTGGGTAAAACCAGCATGAGATTACGGGTCGTGCGTTGCTCCGGATAACGGACGATTCACTGCACCGGATGGGAATCGAGGATGAGAAAGATAGGGAGGACATTTTAAGGGAGATGATCAAGCAGCGACTAAAGACGGATATTATGGAGATTCGGGACATGGAAATGATGAATAATGTTTACGAGAACTGTTATTAAAAATATAGGGCTCGATTTGTTTTATTATCAACAGGTTTGCTCTACAAAGGTGCTTGAATTTCACTTGATTTGCCTTGTTTTTGCGGCGTAGAAGTCTCTCTAGTTTAATAATTTAGCGCAGATAAATAGGTCACTAATCGCTACTAATAAGTTAAATAAATTAAAATTTTATAACAGAAGATAAAAACGAGGAATGTATGCTTGGGTTGTTGGAAAGAACTCCATTTCAGTTGTCGTTATCGCTGATGACTTCCGCCTTGACAGCTTCACTTGTGGTGACCGAAGTTTCCACCGCTTCCACGCTGCCCGTGGTGCGTCGCTTTTTGGCTGCTTTGATCGGTTCTGCCGACTCGCTCTGGCGCTTGGCAGTTCCGTTGACCATTTGGGTTTGCTTTTGTTGAAGCTGTTGCTGCTGGTGCTGAAACTGTTGCAGGAACCCGTTGAAGAACCCGCTCAGGTTTCGGACCACGTCCACAAGAGGTCCTCCGATTTGTTTTTCGAACTCGAGCCTCTCCTTGTCCAGTGCAAGTCGCGCTCGAGACACGGCCAGATTCTCCCGCTGGACTGTTACCAGCTGGTTGAGCAGGGTTTTGAAGCCGGAAGATTTCTCTCCGTTGAGGAAGGCTGGCGGTTTTGGTCTTGCGGCGCCGGATGTTGCCGTGATGATTGGCGTCATCGTGGGTGGTCTCGAGGGAATGCTGAGCGCGGGAATGCCTACGGTTGATGGCTTTGGTGCGATCGGAATGGGCGTGGGTTTGGGTGCCAGCATTGGGGGAGGTCGCATCTGAGACAGCGCCGGAACTTCCGAGGCCGGGGTCAGGATCTGTTTGGTGGTTCCGTCCTTGGAGACGGTGTTCACGAGCAGCAGCTTCATCGGGGCCATTCCCGCGCCGGATGGAGCCATACTGGAGGCGATCGAAGACTGCGGGATCGCGGTTATCGTCGTAGATCCGGCCAAGCTGACCGTCGGTTGGGTGTAGATTTGAATCGGGGAGTTCAGGTTGACGGTCGAGGTGGGAGGCTTGAGCAGAAGATTCGTCGGGACGACGGAGATTTTTCCTGGGCCCGTCGTTGATGTGGCGGTCGTAGTCGTGATGGTTGTGACGGCTTCGGATGTGCTGAGCGTGACTGCTGGTTTGGGAGTAGTGGAATCGGCAGCTCCGGCGGTTCCAGTAGCTTTGGCTTTAGATAGCAACTCATCCAGGCCGTCGTTGAACTCACTGAAAGAAAGGAAATTTGTTAGGAATAATATACTCTTTTGTTTACTATGCCTTGCCGATTCAACACAGATTGTTGTCTGTCAACTGTACTTCATCATCAGCTCACTAAGAGCCAGTAATCTAAATGGATCAAGCATCTCCCCAGCATGAGCGAAAAACTCAAGCAAACAATTTGAAAAATAAACAACTTGTTTGTTACTAGACTATCTTTATTTATAACGCTCCTTCAAAAACTTCTCCAAGGCAAAAAAGTGTCCGAAAATCTCCGCCGGAACATTCTCGGTAGCTGCCAGAATGCTGCTCACAGCTTCAAGATTGCTCCGCACGACGCTACTCCAAACATTAGTGGACGTAGATCGTTGTGATTCTTCAATGGGCTCAACCTTTACCGCCGCCCTAACCGGCTCGACAGCACACTCCATGATGTCCGAGTCCGACATCAGCCCACTCGTTGTAAGACCGTCATCTACGTTGCAATAGTCCAGAAATGTTACACCGGGGCCGGCTAGGTGAGCCATCACTGCGTCGGAGATCGTTGCGGGGACATCCTCAAGCGTTTCGACGCTGTTTAGAGGATCCTCAGCCGGAAAGATGAATCCTGCCTTCCGGAAACTGTTGGCGATAGAGTTTGGCTTCAGATCTGTTACCCAAGCCCGCGAGATGAAGCTGATAGCGTCCAGGAGCGTGATTTCGGTGATTTCCTAAAATTTTAGTTTTATTTATTAACTTGTTTTAATTCTAGTGTCAACCAACTAACCTTCTCCTGCTCGATTTCCTCAAGTCTTCGGTTAACCAACGAGAACCTGTAGTGATATTTGAACGTTTTGATGACCAGATCCAACGGTCGCAGGTCAGATGTTCCGTTCGTTGGGAAGAATTGCAAGTTTATGCATTTCAGCTTGTTTGGTAAGCTCTTGGAATGAACTGGACTGCTTTCTACGAACATCACAACCTGGCGGCGTTCCTGCTCAAATTTGCTGTCAAGACTCAATATCCATCGTTCAAAAATTGCGGAGGTCATCCAGGCTTTCGAGTTGCTTTCGTAGGTCACTGGCAGGGATTTGGTGTCCTTGAAGCAGGTTTCCTTCTGATTACCAATAACAAGCAACGGTAACTTCTCACTTCCATCCATGTTCGTTGCGCACAACAGCGTAATTCGTTCCTCCGAGTATTCTCCTCCCGCACACGCTTCCTCCAGGAACCTATCGGCTTCATCCGGCAAACATCCAAACAACAATCCAGTCTCACTAGCAACCACGATGTCCCGCGGAGCGTACCCTCGGATGAGTTCCGGCACCGTGTACAAATCAGTATCCACACGGTCACCACTTTCCCCGCTCGCACCAGCGCCCGCCTTCTTGAGCGTAATCTGATGTCGCTTCGCGAACTTGTCCAGCCAGCCGGAACTGGCCTTGAAGCTGGTGTTTCCAAACTGCTCCGCAAACTCCAACGCCTTTTCCCGAATCATGGCACATGTCAACCTCATATCATTGTCCCGCGCTTGCTGCACAAACAGTTCCATCGACTTTTCCAACCGGACATCCCCAACGACTCGGGTTTTGCGCATATGCCGGTGATGCTTCTTTTCGAGCCACTTCTGCTTATTCTTGACCACCGTCGAGACGGTACTCTGCGGAACTTTGCAATCGGACGCGATTTCACCAATCTTCCAGCCGGACTCGTGCAGCTGGATGATTTGAAGCCGTTCTTCGATGGTCAGGACCGTCAATTTGCGGCGGGTTTCCGGCGGATGTGACATTTTGCGTTTTTTGGTGGCCATGAAATCAAGTTTAAAACGCGCGTCGACCTTCCGGTTGTAAACACATCGATTGATTAACACAAACTGTCACTGCACCAAGCAACGTACGAGGATAGGTAGTACAGAGCTTGCTGTGTTGCATCGTTGAAGGGGGTTACACACTAATACACTCTTATGGCGTTGATGCATTTGGGGCTTGTATTATTTTTTCAAATTTGAACAAGAGTTAAAAAACTACCGAGCAGGCGAAAATAACACGCACAAAAACAAAAAAAAATGGTTGTTCGGAGGATCTGCCATTAACAAACACACTTATTGGAAATAACATGATAACACAACATGATATTAGATTCGACAATAACCTTCTAAGTTATTGATTTGGTACAATATATTAACAAAAATTCAAACCATGGGACGGCAATTCTTTTTCGCAGGAAAATTTGGCATACAGAATTAAAAAAAGCAAAATAAAATAAAAATAATATCAAGTTATTGTGCAACAACATGGTTGAAATAACTGTTTCAAATTCCCCGATTTGTTCAAATTCACGCTTGATCACAGAGCATTGAAGTCTATAATTTAAGTACTTCATAGAAATCATACTTATGTATCAATGATTATGCCTTCTAAGATACCAGCAGCAAAACAAAATTTGTACTCACTTTTCCACATCAAAGTCGCTATCATCCGAGTAGTCGTCCTCATCATCATCCTCAAACTGCTTCTCATCATCCTTGATGTGCAGCTCGTCCTTTTCCAACGCGCCTCCCCCCACACTTCCCGGCCCAGCAGCACTTCCCGCCTCCTCGGGCGGCGGTGCCGTATCAATCGTGAGCAAATCCTCCGCCCGGATCTCCGTCGAGTCATCGTCGCTCATCACCTCCAACTTCACCGGGAAGCGCTGCATCTGCTCCTGCTGTTCCAGGATCTGCAACTTGAGGTCTTCCTGTTCTTGCTGTTGCTTCTGCTGCTGAATCATGTGCATTCGGTGGGCATTTCCGAACACTGGCCGGCTGATGATTTCGTCCATCTCGGCAAAGTGTTTCCAGGTTGTTTGGTTGATTATGCCGGCTGCCATGTCCTTTTTGATGCGATTGTAGAAGCACTTGAGGTTCTTGATGCGCGTGTTGATCTCCTCGGTGGACCGGTTGTAGCCGTGTTCGCGCATCTTCCGCGCGAGCTCCGCGATGACCGGATGCTTCTTGTGGGTGGTGATGAGGGTCTTCTGGACGGTGGGGTCACCCCACAGCTGGATGAGCAGTTTGGTTTCATCGTAATCAAAGTTGGGGTTGCGGCTGTTCATGCGCTTGGCTTGGCTGCTGTTGAGGATTTTGTTCGTCGACACCCAGGTTTCCCGGTGGGCCGTCGCCGCTCCGTTGGGTTGGGCCAGCTCGCCGGAATCGATGGTTCGTCTCCGCAGGCCCATGCTCTCCAGTACTTCCAGGTTGGTTAAGTGATTAACAAACGAGTCACGCTACGAAACCACGGCAACGGAACTGAGCCGCACGAGAAAATCGATAATTGGCCTACTGCGATGATGTCTGCTAATACGCGTCGCCAGGTCAGGGTGGTGGGTGGTGGGTTTGGGTGCTTCAACCGCCTACTCCGCTATGTTGTGACGCGCGGACACGCAGAGCAATCGTGTTCGTCCCTTCCAAGCCGGTCGTCAAACTCAAACTGCCGACCCGACTGAGCCTGTAGTTCAGCTACATCGCCGTCGTTGTTGTACCCAAGCCAAATCCAGCTTTTCCCCTCCCTTTACTACGTGTCCTATGTGTGTCGTTCTGGAGGGAAAATCCAATTTCCGACAAGGTGCGCATGTCTGGTTTTCTTCGTCACGACGACGTTCGCGACTCGGCCCCGAGAATCAAATGCAGTTCAAACAGAGAACAGCAGAGCTTGTGCTGAAAGCGCAATATAAAAAGGATACACGCAGGACCTTCACCGTCTGTGTGTGTGTGTGTCTGTGTGTAAACCAAGTGGGAAAAAGGACGAGATTTACGTCCCCCTCCAAAAGTGTTGTTGGTTTTGCTTGGTGATGTTGCTCGGAAGGGAAGGGAAGTAATCGCAGTAGCCTAGCGCCTCGCTGGCTGAGCGAGTTCGTTCAGCAGCGGTGAACTACGATGAAAACAGTCCTAATCGGCTATCGTCAAAAGGAAGCATTAAAACAGGGGACGCACAGCAATTATTCACACACACACACACACACACATAATTTTGTACCAAAGGGAACAGCTGTGTGGTGGTGGTGGTGGTAGTTGGACTAAAAATCGATAAAGGTGTTTAGCGCGAATGATTACCACACGACCGCGGAACGCTAGCTTGTTTCGTAGTACTTTCAACGCAGATTGGGGAGACTTTATTGGTTTTGGTTAGCAGCAAGTTGGTGTTATTGTCAAGGTTTTGGATTAAATTATCGGAGCAGATTTCCAGTTTTAAAACTAATATGCAATTATGGGCTTTAATATATCTTTTGTAGAAATCAATTTTACCAACACTATTTTCTGGGTTGATTAAAATAAAAAAAGGTTGGTTTCAAAACATCAAGTCGCAAGAAGAAGTGAGTTATTCTCAGGGACCTCGGTAAATGATGAATATTCCTATATTTTATTTTATCCAAAAGCACATTATTAATTTTTTATTGATAAGTTGCATCATAACTTGACCACTTGCCCAAACAGTATTTCCCTTCCATTTCTTAACATATTTTTTACGAGAAGATCGAAAAAAAGATTGGGCTTACGATTACTTAAAAAAAAGTTTTTTGAAGGTTTCCAAACAAGTAGATATTACTGGCCTACTTTTTCAAACGTTCCTGTGTACATAGGAAACCCATTGCTTATTGGTTATCTGGAAAAAGTAATCTAGTTTAAGGGGTTACATGCATGTGAATCGTCAAAAAAGTCAGAGGTTGGTGTGAGCTCACACTTAATTAAAAAAATCTGTTTTCAGGGCATTAAAAAATACATTTTCCTCTATTATCAACACAAATTTGAAGACATTTGGTTGTATCATTTCCGAGATATAGCTATTTGAAGATAGCAGTTTCAAAAAAACCGGTGCCACGATATCTCAACACTGCCTTGACCAAATCGTCTCAAAATTTTGGTGAAGACTCGTTAAAACGGTCCTGTGTGCATGACGAAGGCCGATTTCCAAAAAACGTTTTTAAATAAAAATAAAAATATTTTTGTGTTTTTCATATAAAAAATCAGTCAGTTTTTGATTTTTGTATTTTTTTTAAGCAAAATTTTTAAATCAGACTTCGTCATGCACACGGGATATGTCTTGAGAGTCTTCACCCTAAATTTGAGCCAATTTGGTCCATCCCATCTCGAAATATCGTGGCACCCGTAAATCAACTCGGTGTTTGGAGAAAAACGCTCAGAAAGTTTGACAGTCCGCTTTGTGCACGGCAAAATGTTGAGCTTAAATTCGTCTCTAACTCAGTTTTATCATGTAATATCTTCATGAAACTTCCAGAACTGATTGAAAATAATCTTTTTAGTGGATTCAATAAATTTTCTGTAATATGAAATTTTGTGATTTTCTACATGTATGTAACCCCTTAAATAACTCATTTTATTAAATTAACTTGATCATTTTGCCTTCCTCGCTGAGGTAAGGCTATAATCCTGCTCTAAAAATGAACTTTGTATAAAAACGTCGTAGACGGTGGGTCTACATATTGACTCAGAATCGAAAACTGAACAAATGTCTGTGTATATGAGTGTGTGTATGTGTTTGTGTGTGTGTGTGTATGTGTGTGTGTATGTGTGTGTGTGTATGTATGTATGTGACCAACAAACTAGCTCATGTTTCTCAGCACTGGCTGAACCGATTTGACCCATTGGTTTAGGACTTGGTTTAGGGTCCCATAGATCGAGTTTTATACAGATTGAAGTTTCGATAAGTAGTTCAAAAGTTATGTATAAAAATGTGTTTTCACATATATCCGGATCTCACTTAAATGTATGTAAACTATATCCGGATCCACCATCCGACCCATCGTTGGTTAGGTTATCAAAAGACCTTTCCAAAAAACATTGAAGATCTGGCAACCCTGTCTCGAGATATGTCCACTTAAGTGATATTTATGTACTTTTTGGATGCCGCATCTCACTTAAATGTATGTAAACTACGTCCGGATCCACCATCCAACCCATCGTTGGTTAGGTTATCAGAAGATCTTTCCAACGAGCCTAAAACATTGAAGATCTGGCAACCCTGTCTCGAGATATCCCCACTTAAGTGATATTGATGTACTTTTTGGATGCCGGATCTCACTTAAATATATAAAAACTATGTTCGGATCCACCATCCAACCCATCGTTGGTTGGGTTATCAAAAGACCTTTCCAACGAGTCTAAAACATTAAAGATCTGGCTACCCTGCCTCGAGATATGACCACTTAAGTGATATTTATGTACTTTTTTATTCCGGATCTTAAAAATAGATGAAATTTTTGTGCAATTCCATCATATCAGCCATTGTTGGTAATAAGTGAGGAAGGCTCCAACCACATAGGTGGATTAAGTTAGTTTTTTTTAAATAAGCTTGTGTTTCACATTCTACGTATTATAAATTAACCATCAGTTTTTACGTCGCAACAAATTATGATGAGAACTATACTGCCGTTCTACGCATAATTGTCCCACCAAGTATTTCTTTTTTTTCTTTCACGAAATTATCAGTTTTACGAAGAATTGTGTTTTGTTTACCTATTGTTTAGCAAGAGGATTACAAAATAGGGTGATAAACTGCTAACTGAGATGATAAGGGACTTATGGGGTGAATAGGGACCCACGGGACAATTATGCGTAGAAACACAAAAAAACGTTCGAAAAATTTCAATCGCGTTTTTCTCAGTTGCACTTTTTTGAACATGGGACAATTATGCGTAGAACGGCAGTATAGTCCAGAGCAGCGGTTGCAAATTTTGTTTTATAACGTCAAGTGCAACATCAGTAAAAATGCGTTTAATGTTTCATTTGAAAATCCACAGTTAAATTTTAGTTCAAAGTTTATAAAATAAGCCTTGGGTGAAAATTCAAAAGAAAAAAAAAACAATTTTAAAGCAAGAATTGAAAATTTTAGATAGGAGCGGCCGTGGCTTACTGGTCACGGTGTTCGCTTTCTAAGCGAATGGTCCTGGGTTCGATTCCCATCTGCTCCCAACGAGAAAGTAAAGGAAATATAAATCTTCTCTGAACATGAACGAAAAATCAAAGTCACTCGAGCCGGGGTTCGATCCCCCGTCCTTTGAATTGTTAAGCAAAAATGCTTACCACTATGCCTTCGCGACTTGGTGAGCTATGACTGGAATTAGGAATACTGTTACTATCAACTATATACGCGCTGGGTCCTTGTCCATTTGACAAGGGTTCGGAAGTTCTAAATAACGTTTGAATCCGATTGGTCCAAACGTTCTTCAGGGCGGGGCTTGTCGATAAAGCTGAAGTACCTCGCGCTCGGCTAGCCAGCGTAGAAATAGGGACGTGGCGTTACATCGTGCTGCCATCTGGTTTTTTTAAGCGCAAGAGTGTAAAAGTGCTGAGTCATCGTCTAAAAATAGACGGCGTCCTATCTCGCCCAGCAAAATGAAGTCGATAAAGTAGTCGGTTTCGATGAGAAAAAGTGGAAAATGCGGTCTAAAAATAGCGACGCCATCTCCCTATGGGTCACCGAAGCTCGGCAGAGCTAACACCTTCCAAATGCCTATGCGAGTTATTTGCATGTATAGAATGTAGATCTAAAAATACATGGAAACAACTCAATTTGTAAGAAGCGACCGCGTGGTCCCGTTTGGTTGGTTGCACACACACACACAAGAATTGAAAATTTTAGATGTTTTTTGCCCATTTATTATTTGAATTTCAGTTTCGTTGACTTTGTGATTTAAACAAACTTAACCCTCTTTTTTAATTGTTTTACTGGGCTGTCGTGATCTGTAACTCGGCAATGAAAGAAAAGATCAAAAATTATCAAAAGAGAAAATCTAGAGAATTTCCTAACCATTTGTTTTTTTTCAGGGTGAAAAACGTTAGACTTTTCCTTTGTTTGAAAAATAATTCAAATTAGGAGATATATATCTTTTCTCGGCTTTTTTCTATTATCGGCTTATCAGAATTTTGATCATGTATTACAGCTAACATAAAATGTTTTTGACTTCTTTGAAGTACCTAAAAATGTCGTTTGAAAAGCGACCAACTGCACAAGTGACGAAAATAGTCGAAAAGCTTAAAATGTAGAAAATTGATATGTTTCCTCTAGTTATATGTAATTTGAAAACGGCGAACTCTATCAAAATTTCACAATTATTGATTGATGGCCATTCTTAATCTGAAATCAAAAAAGGTTTAAGGTATATAAGATTTCCAAAACTTTCGTTGATTTCAAATTATACGTTATATGAGATAATTCCACTGCATTGTTGTTTACGTTACATTAAAAATAGGATCCACAATTTCCAAGATATATTTTTTGCTATTTTTTTCAAGCAGGCATCTGACCTTCTGAGATAAACAATGTTTAAAAAAGGAAACATTAGAAACTTTTACCAACCTTTGGAAATTTATTATAATATCCTAAAAACCTGACCTGACCGAGCCACGTAGCCCAGTGGTAACGCTTCCACCTCGTAAGCGGTAGATCGGAGTTCAAATCCCGGCTCGAACCAACACAACTGGTGATCTTCTGGATTCGATTGGTTAGTGGAAGGTAGTGTATCGTCACAAACTGGACCTTATCAAGAAGACGCCTTAGGAAGACAACCTATGGAATGTTAACATTTACCTTAACATGTTAACATTAAGTTGATTAATAAACTGTCACTGAATCCGCTTTGTAAATGCCGGCCCCGATACTCTTCACGGGTGTTCCCCTCAGGAACAGGGAAAGAATTGTTTTTTTAAAAAAAACCTTAAGGATTGCAATTTTTTTTTAATTGAAATGTATGTATCGCACATAACTCTGTCAATTTCTCACAAAACTATGATTTTTTTTTGCATTAATTGAAAGCTTAAACATTCAATTATAATTGGCTTATAAGGGTATTTCATCAGATGAACTCGTCGAATCATGCCGAGCGTTTTAAAAAAATATTTCAAACCGGCATTTTCAAAATGTTAGGAGTTACTTGATCCCTTTTTCAACATTTTGAAGAAATCTTAAGCAAAATGTTTCTTATACATCCAACCTTTTAATTGCACATAAAACCTGTACGTTTGTGTTCAAAATATAACAAGTTCAATAAATATGTAAAATATTTAAAAACTTAAAATATTCTTTTTAGACCAAAATTGAGCATGTTTATAAAAGCTGTTAATTTTTGTTTACAAAACTTTTGGAAAATGGTTCAAATCGCAGTAAGTTATGTACAACTATACTAAAAAAACTATGTACGAAAACCCAGCACAATTAATTAATTTTGAGGCTGATTCCAGAGACTGTAAAAATGCAGGGATCAAGTCTCCCTAAACTTACTTTTTTAAACAATTGATTATAAAAATAGTATGACGATAAATTTAACGTCAAATGCGTAAGGGTTTTGGAGGTGATCAGTTTATCAAACAATTCATGTATAAAACACACTTTTTTGAATAATTTTTGAGTGTTTTCTATTCATATCATAACAAATAAAAAAATGTGTTCAAGTCAATCTGAACATTTTTTTATTAATTTTTTCCTCTGTTTTCTATAAAAAGTTTTAGTCAATTTCGCACAACATTCTAAAACAAAGCTAATTATTTTACCCACATGCTGACGAGCTGCAGGCTTGGGATCAAGTGTCCCCGGGTATCAAGTCTCCCCACTCTCCCCTATGTTTTCCCATATTATCATATTTTATGACTCATTGGGAAGTTTTTCAATTAGTTGCTCATTGATAAATAATATGATGAATGAATAATTTGAATTTGAAAATATGTGAAAAAAACAAGTTCATATTTTATTAGAGCGTCCAATTTCCCGGGGTTACAAATTTCCCGGGAAACGGGAAATTTTCAGCAAATTTCCCGGGAAATCCCGGGAATTCCCGGGAAATTTTAAATTTATTGAAAATTGTTATGGTCTTGGTTTTAATAAATATTAAGCAACAAAATTGTATAGGAAATCAACATTAATGGTTCAAATAAGTGTGAAGATCAATTAACAGCTTGACTGCATGTAAAAAATCGTTCAAATACATGAAAATGTATTTTGGTATTTTTTGATGAGAAATTTTAAACATGCCTCTGTGACCAGTTTATTGAAATTAGAAAAAAAACAAGCAGAAATTATGTTTTTCATGACAAATACTGGTTCCAGCTCTTGAACAAATGGTGAAGCTTTTTAGTGTTGGTTTTACTCCAAACAACCCAATGTTTTCAAATATTTGAGCAAGCTTTGAATATATTCTTGCATTTTTTTAAGAACAAACAATAGAAGGTAATTTATCAATATATTTTTTTTGTATTATCATGTTGCATAAATTAAATTACACGATAAACTAACATCAATTCACAAAAAGTCTTCTGTTTTTCACATTTAACCCTCTAACACCTGTAGTTGCATCAGTGCTTCATAATTCTTTTACTTCAAATTGTAATTTCTTTAGAACTAGGTATTCAACCAATTGAATTAATTCTTTTTGCACAAATTCGATTTTCATCTCATTTGATCATGGTAAACAAAAACGTATAAAAATCTCAATTTTAATTTGGAGGTAAGGAGTTAATATTGTTTTGATTAAATTACATCAATCTGTTGAAAGCTTACCAAATTGTAATAATTTAATACTCATTAAACAAGATCTATTCCCAGTTGCCTTAAAAATTAATATTATCAGAAATTATTCTGATGTCATAATTTCTGATAATCTGATAAGTTATATATAATCCAAACAATACATTTAATTGAACAAAATCATTTATTATTTTTTCAGAGCATTTTCAAAAAAAAAGTTCAGAACATTCCGCTTGAATTTCGGGAATTCCCGGGAAATTTACAAATTTCCCGGGAAACGGGAAATATTTTTTTTCGGGAAATCCCGGGAAATTTTTTCCCGGGACGGGAAATTGGACGCTCTATATTTTATCTTTTAATTTTTCCCATGACCCATGAAGAGCCGCATTTACAAAGCAATTTCAGCTATTCCTTAACCTAATGTTGACATGTTAAGGTTAATGTTAACAATCCATTGGTTGCTTTCCCCTGGGTGTCGTGATAAAGTCCAGCTTGTGATGATAAACTACCTTCCCTTTACTAAGAAATCGAATCAAGAAGGTAAAAGACCACCCAGTTGTGCTAGTCCGAGCCGAGATTTGAACCCCGATCAACGGGGCAGAAGCGTTACCACTAGGCTACGTGGCTCAGTCAGTGGGAGCTAAAGAGCTTTCTGTGAAACTTTCGCAACGCTATTTTAGTTAATATTCTAAAATATAGCTTTAAATTTGATTTCAGTACTCAAGCCTCCTCTTTTGCGACTCAGATGAGAGAAAAAAACTGGAACGGACTGTAAATTTTACCACAATTTTTACTTACGTGCAACTCAGTTTTATGGGTTGCGAAATAGTTCATATCGCAACATTCTATCCAGTGATTCAATTCCCTAGCACTTAAATTCCAATTACTTGGAACTTCGTCAGGTACTTCTCCGATGTCACTGCATGATTCAGAAGGACAACTCTGCCTCCCACAACATGGCAAAATTGCATCATCTCCGTGTACTATGCGTGAGCCAAACCACCCATCAGGTCAGGACGAGCTTCTCGGTGGGGTGAGATTGGTCACACCACACATGACGACGTCGACGCGACGCGGTGATTTTTCGCTCCCTCCCCCAACAGAAGGACGCGACCGAAATAGCTAGAACGCAAAAAAAGAAGGAAAAAAATACTGCTGAGAGGTGCTTTTCATGGCAAATGTGCACACGTGTCCACGGCACAGCACGGAAAATTGCCTCCAAGGTAGGGTCGCGAATGATTCAGCGTGACGCATGCGCTTAAGCCACGTGGCTGAGTCAAATTGTGTGTGGGTTCGGCGAATAATTGTCCTGCGACTAGGACGCCGAGGTTGAGAGTATCTGGCTGTGTTGGTTCTTTGTTTCTGTGTGTGTTTGTCAGGATATTATTCGAGCGCATGCTCAAAATGTGGGGTTAGCCACCCTAGTTGAATTTCGTGCCTCAGCAGACGGAGCAGTTCACGCCAGTTTCTCGGCTGAGATGATGCCGCTGTACACTTTAGGGGTCATCCATAATTTGATAGGAAATTTTCTTGAAATCATGTCTTGCAAACAAATCATTATCACAATACAACAAATCCAATCTTGAGACAAATTTTAAACCCACTTACGTAATCTTGGTCCACCCCCTTTATGCGTCATACGAATCAAGGGGTGAATATAATTAAATTCCTGATTTATAGTCCTTAATTCGGCAAGAAGTGACTTAGATCTGGTCCAGCTGGAGAAAACGGTATTGTGCTGCTGAGCTTGTAGCCGAGCGACAGATGTGCTTTCCTGCTACCTTGCTGCAGGCTTAGATCCTTTCAATGAACGCGCAAGAATAAGGATCAATTGCCGCATGAAAGGGAAGGAACTTGAAATTGATTACCTTTGGGATGTTGGGAAAGGAAACGAAATGAAACATGAAATCAGTCTGGTTTTACTTAAATATTCATTTAGATAAAATGGTACAAAATATTATTTAAAAAACCATTAATCAAAAATTCTGAATATATTTAGTGAAAAAACAGGATTATAAATAATTTAAAATTAGAAAAAAAAATAAATAAATTGGAATATCGTAATGACGTAATGACATATTGCAAAAATCTACTGAATCGTGACAGTCGAAATGAAAAATAATGATCAGAGACTTAAATTTTCAACAAGAAATTATTTATGAATTTCAAATAAATTAACACAATGCTCACCCTGCTAGCGAGTTTGATAGCTTTTAGCCGCGTGTCTCACCTTCATCTGCCATCGACCACCGCCCGCCCATCTCTCCCTTCTGGTTTAAGTCCTATTGGAGAGAGCATTCAATTTTCCCCTTTCTGTGTGCTGTGTTTTTTTTTTTGGCGTTGATTCTAATCGGAACGTTTAAACGCGAGCAGCAGCAGAGTTTATCCTGCGGCATCGAAGAGTTGGTTTCGTGAGTGTGTTTCCCCTCATTTTTGTGTGAATACTTTTTTTGCTGTTGTGTTGATTATCAAACGCGCATGACCACTTTCGTCATTTCGAGGGAAAGCTTTCTTGGTACAGAAAAACCTGATGATGCAAAAATATTATTTTCCACTTTTGAATGAAAATGTTTCACAAACTTAAGCCTTCTACTTGAGGGTAGAAAATATCCTTCTTGGAGCATTAGAGCTTTGTTACAAAATTATCCTTTGCTATAATATTTGGTAAACTTTACATAAAACGAAAAAAAAAGCTCTGGATAAAGCACGATTCATATCGGAGCTTTTGGATATTAACTGTTTCGTGGAAGTTTTGAGGAATAGCCGACATTTGAACAGGATGGCGCTATCATGTGTGTTCATTGCGATTGTGAAGTTCTGATCAATTTGAAGGTCTCACTTCCGTTTTGTATTAACAGTCCAGACTGTTAATTTCAGGCACTCGTTATATTTCAATTCCGTTGTTTGAAATATTTTAAAAGTTATTTAACAATAATTTATAAATATGATAAATGGGATCAAACTGTTACAATTTATTTCTTAGTTACAAATTTGAATAGGGCATTGATTGCCTCTAATAGCTCACCACTTTATTCCTTCGGACACCTAGTTTCGAGTAGAAATCTTGCAATAGAGACGGCCAAAGCCATGCTGCAGAGCGAACAATTTGAGTTTTGAAACAAAATTAAAAATATCTTCTGATTTTTTGACATTATCAGTACACTGAAACTAGTAAATTTTATTATTCCTGCTACAACATTCGGTTTGGCTGTAAAAATTAAATTTGTTTAATAAAAAAACTATTTTTAATTAATTTTGATTAAACTAGTACTTTGTATATACTTAAGACGTTGCAAATATTTTCGAAGTTTATGTTGCTTCATTTAAAAATCGTCTCAAGAATATCAAGTGGCAGATTTTTTTTCAAAAAACTTGAAAATTATCATTGAAAAATACGTCTTTTCAACTGAAAACAATATGCAATGTATTTCCCTGCGTTGATAATTGTATTGAGCATGTTTGAGATCACCTAAAAACACTGTCTAGACTCGATTATCCGAAGGTTTCGGATTTGTTTCGGTTGTTTATTTTTCGCTGTCAGATTTTAGATTAAACAGCTTAGGGACCATCCCTAAACCACGTAGACAGTTTGAAGGGGGAGGGGGGGGGGGGTATGGCGATTGTCCATGGAAGGGGGGGGGGGTTGAGATTTCCAGAAAAGTGTCCACGTGGTTTATGGATGGTCCCTTATGTATAACCCCTAACTACTCTTACATTATTTTTGCGATTCCGTCGTGAAACTTCTTAATTTTCCTGTCATTCTAGAATGACGAAACAGCCTACTTTTCTTTATCAAAAATAACAGGTTCAAATAGAAAAACCTTTCAAAACAAATGCTGAAAACTTTTAAGCACTTGTTTCGAAAAGTAAAACATTTCAACATTGTTTTGATTAAAACCAAGATTAAAACGGTGGATTGAGGAATTATATTGACATTTGACTTAAAATTATATTCAAAAGGCGTTTATCACTATTGCAAAAAAACGTTGTATGGAACTCGTTGCAAAACATGATTTTTTCGGCACTCGTCGTATTTATCTAACTCGATGAAGCTCGTCGGATAAATGTACGATTCGTGCTGAAAAAATCTTAAATCCAAGAAAGCGGTGATGAAATATTGAGAAAGTACCTTTGGTAATCTATTAGGCAATCAACAAA
Source organism: Culex quinquefasciatus (assembly GCF_015732765.1). Classification (NCBI taxonomy): domain Eukaryota; kingdom Metazoa; phylum Arthropoda; class Insecta; order Diptera; family Culicidae; genus Culex; species Culex quinquefasciatus. The sequence continues at coordinate 83,590,646 of NC_051862.1, forward strand.
CCAAATTTGAATAAAATTTGGTTGTAAAACTCGAATTAGATGTTAAAAGTAAAAAAAAAAACAAAAAAAAAATTCGTGATTCGACTATCCGCAGTTCGGACCATCGAGTCCAAATTGTATTTTGAATCAGTTAAATTCAGTTTTTTTGTGTATACATCATTCCTTTGTGGACCACCAATCAGTGAGGTACTCCTCGATATTAGCTCCTGAAAAGTGCTAAAATGTGCAAAAAATGCCTCACGGCAAGAAAAAGAGGCGGTCCTCACCAGCAGGATCGACAGATTTGAAGAAGTTAAAGAATGCTGACGCACTACCTGCAAAGCCAGGCAGTTTGGGCAAGGACGCTCAAGATTCGTCTGGAAACCAGTTTGCTACCCTCCCTGTGGACGTGTGCGAGAAGGAAGAATTTGAACGACGGGAAAAGGTGCCACAAATTTTTGTGAAAACATCGTCTTCGGATTCGGTGCGAAAGTGGCTTACCGGGTTTATCAAATCTGGTGCTTTACGAGCTTCCATTCGCTTGTGTGCTGATGGACTCAAAATTCTGCTACCTACCAGAAAGGATTACAACTACGTTCGGGATTTCCTGAACAACACAAAGATTGAATACTACAGCCATGACGATCCAGGTAAACGCCCCATGAAACAGGTCCTCCGAGGCCTGTACGACATGGATGTGAATGTGTTGAAAGAAGAGCTCAAATCTCTGAAGTTGAACGTGATCGAAGTCTTTAAGATGACGAGACACAACAAGTATCGTGATCAACTGTACCTGGTTTATCTCGAGAAAGGATCGACAACGCCGTCTGAGCTGAAAGCTTTTCGGGCAATTTTTAACATCATCGTGTCTTGGGAACGTTATCGTCCAGTGCACCGTGACGTGACACAGTGTTCGAACTGTTTGCAGTTTGGGCATGGTGGAAGGAACTGTTTCATCAAGAGTCGTTGTGCAACCTGCGGAGGTGAGCACAAAACAGAATCTTGCGAAACAATCAACGAGTACATCGAAGCGAAATGCTTCAATTGCGGCGGCGACCATTCTAGTTACCAAGAATCGAAGCTGCCCAAAACGAGCTGAGTTTGTGAAAATTCGACAGCAAGCAACGACGAGGCACCAACCAAATCGCCGCAAAACACCACCTACTTTTACGGACGTGGATTTTCCTGCTTTGGCGTCACCTGGAGCGGGATCTGTTCGAGTGGTTCCAAATCTGCAGCCATTGCCGTTGAATCAGTGGCAAAAAGTTCTTAAGATTATTACAAATATACATTTAAATTACACGTTTTTTGTCTTTTTGAGTGGTCGATTAAAAATAGAATTCTATATGGATTATGGGTCATTAAACCACACCCAAAATTCCGAGACGAGAGAATCGCTCCCTCAAAATTTATTGAGAGCTCAACGCCAAAATCGAGAGAATAATGCTACCAACTCACACCACCATAGGGACGTGGCGTTACATCGTGCTGCCATCTGGTTTTTTTCAAGTGGAAAAGTGCTGAGTAAGCGTCTAAAAATAGACGGCGTCCTATCTCGCCCAGCAAAATGAAGTCGATAAAGTAGTCGGTTTCGATGGAGAAAAAGTGGAAAACGTGGTAACAAATGAGTTCATTCGTTAATTGAAACAATAAATCTCCAACAAGTGTCATACATCGACATCTGACCACTCCTAAGCTGTGGTGGCCGAGTTGTTAAGCCAAAGGTCTCTGGTTCGATTCCCTTAGTCGACACTTTTGGTTTTTTGTTTTGACGGATGAACTTTTTTTGCAAATGAACACAGCAAAAAATCCGATGGTAAAATCACATGCAAAAGCATGCACATCACCTTCGTCAAAAAAGACACTTAATATTACACGCTGCATGTACAATTTTTGTAAAAACAAAAAAAAAGTCGCAACCGACGGGACTCTAACCCAGCACCTACAGTAAGGACTGGCGCCTTAGCCCGCTCGGCTATCAGAACGATGAAATATGGAACGGATAAACGTATATATGAGCTTGACATTTCGGTCAAGTAGGTTTCCCATACTGATGGGCTACATATTTCAGGGTGTAATATTACATAGAATTTCATTAAATAATGCAAAACTTATTTTACACCCAGGCCTTTTACACGCAGCTGGATTACTACATTATTTGCTGTGAATATCGCGAGAATAATTCTCTCGCCCATCTTGAGTTGTGTTCTCTGTGTCCGTAAATGGTACCACTATTCTCTAGTATTGAGGCCATTATTCTCTCGGAGAGTTTTGCACAACAACAAAAAAAAAAATTGAAATCATTTTCATGATCAGAAATTGGTGATATAAATTGAAATATTTTATAAGTTTGAGGTGAAATTAATGAGCCACAATACATAATATAATGTCGTTTTTAATTGTCTGCAATACAATTTCGAAGATCATTGTAACACTTTCGAATAAAAAATAAAGAATTAATCAGTTTAAAAAAATATTCGAGAAAAAAAAAAACTTTTAGATAATTGAAAAATCAAAAATAAATTTTCCTTAAAAAGGCACAAAATTTTCCATGAAATTGCATTTTTTACATTTTGATCTGTTGAGTAACGACAAATGACAGTACCTAGTTTTTGCCTTCCTCACCTCACTGAGGCAAGGCTATAAAATCACTCGAAAAATGAACTTCTTAAATACACCTCCTAGATATACCTTCACGTATACCTATCGACTCAGAATCAAATTCTGAACAAATGTCTGTGGGGATGTGTGTAGACATGATTTTTTTCCACACGATTATCTCAAAATTGGCCGAACCAATTTTGGCCGGATCCGCTTTATTCTGTTCGTTTTGGGGTCCCCTAAGACCCTATTAAATTTTATTCAGTTTAGTGAAGTACTTTTAAAGTTATGCCATGAGAAAGTTTTTTTGTAGCTGCAAAAAAGGGTGATTCTTGCATATCCTCAAAAGCCGGGTCTTTTTTCTTACGCGCGAGAGTCGCGCAGCATGCGTAGGGATTTTGGCCTTACCACGCGTGGGATTGGCAGCCACACCCCCTGGCATGTGTATCGTTCGGTTGCCACATTGCAGTGTCTGCGTTTCTTCTGGAAAAAGTCTGTATTAATTATGTTGCCGAATACATCATTTTGTCTCGACAAAGATTTACACGAACTTTTTACTGAAATATACAACTCATAAGACATTGTTTACTAAGACTAGGGGATCAGCATGCAATTCCATCGTGCACCTAATGTTGACATATCAGCACTTTTAAATTCAATTATAGCCCCCCTTTGTTTCCTTTATTTTGGAGAGTTGGTAAAAAAAATGGAAAATTGATGTTCTGGTAAAAACAATAATTATGAAAAAATTAAATAAAAAAAAAAATAAAAAAAAACTTTTAAATTAATTTGAAAATACAACCTAAAATACAACATGAACCCGAGCAGGGGTAAATAACACGGGAATACCAAATTTTGGTATTACTTGGGCAAATAACAGCGACCAAAATGTGCCCTTGGTTGCCCAGTAATAGATGGTAAAATACCATGAAATCATACCAAAATCTTGTTTGTGTAAGGGCACAACAATACCAAACCATGTTATTCCAAGGGTAAAATAATACCTCAAAATAAAACCATTTCAATACCAAGTTGAGGTCTTCTGGATTTTTGAACATTGCTTGAATACCAAAACTTGGTATTGCCATGGTTTTATTTTTAGGTATTCCCGCGCCCTTGGAAAATCATATTTTGGTATTTCTGTGGTCTTTCACATACATGATTTTGGTATGATTTCATGGTATTTTACCATCTATTACTGGGCAACCAAGGGGCACATTTTGGTCGCTGTTATTTGCCCAAGTAATACCAAAATTTGGTATTTTCATACCATTTTTAGTGCAGCAGTTGCAGTTAGTAAAAAAAAACGGAAATTATTCATATGCAACAGCCAAATCTACTCACCTGATGATTCCATGTTGTTATTAGTGATATTCTTCACCACACCGAATGCATTTGTCATTGATGAACGGCCTGGGCTTGAAGTTCTTGAAGCTTCTGAAAAATAACAAGATTGAAAAATAAGTATTATTAAAATGAAACTGAATTGAAATTCACCAAAATTCATTAATCTGTCGATTGACTCGTTTTTCAAAGTATTTGGTTATCCTGACTTAGAGATATTTCAACGTTTTTGAAAAAAATATTAGTGGGTATATCACACTAATTTTTAAAATCATCTTTAACATTTTTGGGTTTCAAGTTATTTAAGCGCAAAATTAATTAACTCGTAAAATTTTTTTAACAAATTTCCCATAGTTTCAGAGAAAATTGATGAAACCTTTCAATATTCAAATAATACCAAAATGTGCCATCCTGACTTAGAAAATTTTCCACAATTTCAAGTCATTTCTATAGGGGGTATATCAAAAATGTTTAAAATCAAGTTTGAAATTTCCGGTTTTGAATGAAAGCATTCGCTTTGAGACATCATTTTAGCGCAAAATTAATTATTTTGTCAAAATTGGTCAAAATTTTCCCATAGTTTCAGAGGAATTTGATAAAACACCTCAATACCAAAATAATACCAAAATGTGCCATCCTGACTTAGAAAATTTTCCACAATTTCAAGTCATTTCTGTAGGGGGTATATCAAAAATGTTTAAAATCATGTTTGAAATTTCCGGTTTTGAATGAAAGCATTCGCTTTGAGACATCATTTTAGCGCAAAATTAATTATTTTGTCAAAATTGGTCAAAATTTTCCCATAGTTTCAGAGGAATTTGATAAAACACCTCAATACCAAAATAATACCAAAATGTGCCATCCTGACTTAAAAAATTTTCCACAATTTCAAGTCATTTCTATAGGGGGTATATCAAAAATGTTTAAAATCAAGTTTGAAATTTCCGGTTTTGAATGAAAGCATTCGCTTTGAGACATCATTATAGCGCAAAATCAATTATTTTGTCAAAATTGGTCAAAATTTTCCCATAGTTGCAGAGGAATTTGATAAAATACTGTAATACCAAAAGAATACCAAAATGTGGTGTTCGATCATTGACAAATTCTGCAATTTTGCAATATCAAAACAATACCTTAAATTGGTATGATACCACATTTTGCTCTTGCATAATCCTTAAGGCAAATTTTAAAGGGTCCAAGAATACCAAAATTTGGTATTGATACCAGAGAAAGGTATTATTACGCATTTCCCTTGTTATTTACCCATGCTCGGGAATGTGAGGAAGGCACCAACCACCTTAAGGTGGATTAAGTAACGTTTTTTATAGAATATAGATTTTTCGACCAACAAACTTTTATAAAGTGTATTTTTCAATGATAAAAAAACGGAATTCTGGTCACGGACAAATATTACCCCTTTAGACATTTTTTTATGGAAATCGAAGAGGGTTCAGGCTCAAAGCAGTTTCGAGCATTACCGAATGTCACAAAAACCCGATTTAATCCCACCAGGGGTGAGATAGAGCCTTTCTTACTAAAGAATATAACTTCTCTCAATTCACAACATCGACTTGATACAAAAAATCTTATGATTAAAGCAAGGTATTATTAATGATGTGTTTTCTAAAAGAAATTGAAAACACAATTTTCACCTATCGAATATTTTTAATCGTACAAATTCTTAGCTTCCAATGCGCAAGTGACGACACACATCGCGGTTTTGGTTTTCTAGTTTTGGTACGAGCCCAAAAACCGAACAAAGCAGGCGCAAAGCAAAACCGAGTTAACCGCACAGTGGGAAGCTTGCCATTCAGCGTCTACGAAAGTGAGAGAGTCAGAGGTAGATATTTTTACAACCGCACCACTACACACTCAATCGCAATACCACAGAGTAACCCAGAGAGAACAGTCCGAACAGTTGTCAGAAAAATTTGTGGCTCCGTTACGAGTATACCCTTTGGAAAGGTAGCGGCTCTCGACGTTATGTTTTGAGCGTTACGGGTTGGATGAAGAAAATTATTCATCATAGTAAACTTAGGATATGTAAGATTTGTTTGTTTTGACAAGTGCCAGCCTTCAAGGCTTCGATTTTGTATTCCTTTCAGTTCAAGTTCTGATTTTTTGTAATTTAAAAGACCTTGGGGGAAAAAGACTTTGGGAAGCAGCTAAAATCCAGTCTAAGCCTGCAATGTCCATCAGGACCACCCAAGAACTTAGATTTGACGGTGGAAAAAAAGCATCTGGTGGGGTTTGCTTCTTTACGAGGTTTTGTTTCACTCTCAAATGGATAATGAATATGCTGCCGAGTCAAAATTGCTGCCCGTGGATTAGGCATCTTTTTGCCTAACCAAGGCAGTTTGCCTAACGTCCAGGCGCTATCTTACGAAGTTAGTCCTATTATGGTTTAATGACC